>NC_054058.1:65153031-65495702 GCF_017639655.2 Falco naumanni
TACTATGGCATCCCATGGGATTTCCCACCTTTAAAGTGACAGTGGAGCAAGCACACTTCATGGCATCCTCACTCAAACTCTGATGGACAACCCACAGTGCTGGAAGGGAGGAGGACCGTTTCAGCAACTTCTTGCTGCTGTGGGTGTATTTTAACCCAATGATTATTTGGATAAAATATTCTTATTACATGAATGTTTTGGCAGTACCAACTTTTAATGTGTGCCAGTGCCTGCTTCTGGATACCTGCTCCTCTACTGCACTGCAGCACATCCTTACAGCCGGAGTGAAAGTCCATACCTGAGTTTCCCATGTCAGGAAGCAAATAGAAATGGCACTGATGTTAAACAATTTAATATCTTAGCTTCCTCTGGCTCAGAGGAACAGGAGCCAGCAACTACAGTAGAGCAAATTAAAACTGGCTCAATCTGATAGCTTCCCCTTACCCACCTGGAGCTGCCATGCTGCGCTTCCAACAGCGGATATTGTTTGGGAGGCTACAAGCAATGGGGCATCCTCCAGAGATCTGAAATATGCTGCACTGCCAGCATGACCAGGGGTTGGCCAGAGAAAAGGAAGAGATTCTCTGCTAGTTGGTGTAGTGTCAGTATCGCTAGTAAAATAACAGGATTTGCATGGAATTTTCACAATGTATTTGCTCATTTTGTAGTAAAACACATTATTTGACATGGCTGGTGGAGTTTTTAAGTTCATGCATAGGAAGAACCAATTTCTGCTGTTTATCTATAATGCCTCATATGGGATTTGGGTGAAGGGATTTCCCAGGCTCTGTCTGTTTAAGGGTTTTGGAGAACGTGTCTTGATGTTAACCCTGACATAGACACTCCCTGTTGGGTTCTTCTGTTGTTTGGGATATGTTCTGTCACAGTATTGAATGCTTCTACTAGAGAAGCACGTAGGTTAATATTTATACTCAGAGCTGACAAAAAAAGTAAGGGGAGGCATATTTTCTTTTTTATTTTTCATTTTTACTTGTGTGTGTACCTCTGTGTGTGTGTGTGTAGAAAGTGAGTAAAAGGGCTTAGTTCAGAATTGCACATATCTCAGGGACTGGGAAATTTTATCTGATAAGAAACAAATTAAATTATTTTTTGGGGGTGGGGGAAATTCATAGAAATGATATTAAAATTCTTTTTTTAAAATGTTTCAATCTAGTTCATATGTGGCCGGACAGTGACTGCTTCTATCATTGCTAATGCAGTGACTCAGTTGTTACTGACAGGTTAAGGGCAGGAGTGGGCAACGTTCTATGAGTGGTAGCACAAGGGATAAATAAGGAAAGATAACCTCCAAACAAATCTACCACATACCTCACATAACAGATTTTCCCAACTCCACGTGATAGTAAGGCTTCACAATTTGCCCTGAAGGTCAACAGACCTGGGCTAGCTCAGGGAAAGAGATCAGAAAACATTAAAAGCAAAGGAGTTGGCTTTACTTGCAACAATGCTTTACTACTTAAACACAGCCCTGATCTTGCAGGGAGACCCTTGCAGGCAGATTGCAGAATTCAAGGCCCAAATTAATATTTCAAATGAGCCAGACCCTTTCATTTTAATCAGAACGTCTTTTTAATTAACTTATTTTGCCAAGAATAAACAATTCCTGAATAGTATTGTACCTTCCCCCCCTCTACACATACTTCAAAACTGTCAAGGTACACAGGGAAAATATTCATTAGACGTTTCAGGAAGTTACCATACAGCTTTTACGCCATGGCCTTATTCCAATTCCTTCCCTCTCTTTCCTTTGGTGTTCGAAAATTTTAAATCCCAGTGACAGTCAGTTCCAGGTGTTCATTTCTGACAGGAGTGACAGCTTTGAACTCTGTGTAGGAAACCAAACCAGAGAGGGAAAGATGAAAAAAAAAAAAAAAAAGAAAAAAAAAGAAAAAAAAAATAAAAAAAGAGAAAGAAAACCTTTTGCTTAGATTAGGTCAGGAACCTCTTGGCACTGTCCACATTCTTCTCCAGCACCTTGGCTTCTTACTTCATGTCTGAAAGGGAACAGAAGGAGCAGATAATCAAGCAACCTCAGTGCACTTTCACAATTTCTGTATAAAATTTCACTTAATGCAATTGTGGCGCCAGAGCTGGGTGTATGATGGTACCATTCAGAATATGTTTATATAACATGACTGCATGCCACTGTGATCCTTTAAATTCTTTTCTAAGAGCTTTACTCACTCCAGGTTCACTCATCCAAAACCCTTTATAATCTCAAATATCTCTGTTACTTTTTCCTTTGAGCAGCAGGGCTTGAGACAGGGGGAAGGGGAAGGGCGGAAAGAAGAGGGGAAATATGTAACTGATGTGGTCACTGGGAAGAGTTTGCTCCTTTTCCCCCCTTCCTGGGGCATAAAGAACTTTTCTGCTTTAATGTAAATCTAGTGGGATACAACCGCCTTTGCAGTGGCTCTAAAAGAGTACAATGGGAGGATTTGAGCTGTCCTGAGAAATCCTTCATAGCGGTGGCTGTTCGTGCCCTTAGCACTGGGTGCGGTACAGGTGTGAATGTGTAGTCATGCCCTGTCCCTGGAGGCTTTGGGACCTCTGCATACAGGTGTGGGGCAGCCAAGGGGGGCACAGAGAGCACGGTGGGGTGGTGGCTCCTCATGGCTCCATGCATGATATCTGCTTATCTCTTTCAACTCACTGCTAACCCATCTCCTCCAGCCTCCCCTTGCTTCTTCTGTAGTTGTTCAAGCACACCTTTGTACCTGTGCCTGTGCTTGGGGGAAACACCCTGGAATCACATTGTCACATATATTTCTTTCAGGCTCTTCCTGATAATGTTCTTTTTCTTCATGCAATGGGCATAAAAACACCCCTTGTGGCAGGGAAGCTGGTCTGCTGAATTCCCAGTGTGTCAGACAGAGTGGCACAACACCGTTGCTTCTTTATTTCCCTTCCTTTCTCCATTGTTACTCTGCTTTTGTTCATCTGGCATCCCACAATGCATTTATCAGTGGTATCAGAGGGGCTATAATGGTATTACAGTTTGGACAGTAAATAAAGACATGTCAAGTAGACTTTGCTTAGGGGAAACAGTTCCTTATAAAACAAATATATTTTTTTTAATATGCATGCTTTTCCAAGCCTATTAATAGGATGTTTAAATGCATACTTCAGCTTTTGACTTAGCTTGCATAATTTCTTCAAAGTTTGCTTTAAAACAATATTATTGCCAGACATGAAAATAAGTGTGTCTGTTTCCAACAAGAACAATGACAGTCTTTCATTTAGATGGTATATTGCTCAGCCATTTTAACCTAGGCTTGGGGATTAAGGCTTGCAATTTCTCATCATATGTCAAAAAGTACATCAGGCAAGTGAAAGGTATTACACTGTGGGGTATGTTACTTATTTGTATAAACAGTTTTTATAGCAAGAGCAGTGCTATATAAATAGGAGTTTTGTGGGGTATGTTGCTGTTGTATGTTATCCAAAAATTCATTTCTGAATGAGAAAATACTTCCAACAGGTAGGTAGGAATGTCCTATTGTGTAATCACGGCAAAGAAAAATAGTAAACTCCATCGGGATGTTAAGTATTGTTTTTCAGAGTGGTACTGATCATTTCCATGGACGTACGGGTTAAGGGAAAAGGCAAGACTAGTCCAGTTACCCACATTGCCAGCCTCTGCCTGCATTAGTTGAGCCTATTGGGACTCAGTTTACCCATCAAAACAATCTGGTTTCTCTTGAGGACTGCAAAATGCAAGCATCAAGAGCAAGACAGTTGCATTGCCACAGGGAAGGGGAGCGTGAGTGATGATTATTGTTGGGTCTGGATTTTATCCCTCATGCAACGCAGAGCCCATGGTGTGACCCTTGTGAGCACAGAAAGCTTTTCAGAACCAGATTGCACCAGCATTTTCAGGGTAAATAACTGCAGAGGCTACATGTATCAGGAAGACACCAGTATTTGAAAATCATTTACCTTTTTCTCATGGTGCCTTTCCCAACTCCCCTCCCAGCTCTACAGTCACAGGGCACCATATGCTGGTCCAGCACACACTTCACCGTAAAGCAACACTTTGTGTGAATTTATGGCACAATAGCTCTTTTATTTCTGCTGATCTAGTAGACACTTATTTCACACCGAGACATGGATGTCTCCCATGGAGGCAACACACAGGGATGTTTCCATTAGGAGGACAATTGCTATCCACTGCCTACAGAAAATGTGGCATGTTCCACCCCCTGAAGATCTTCAGTATCTCTAGATTAAAAGCATGGTATGGAGCTATGTAACTGCTATCAAATGTTACAGGAGATTTCTGTCTTTGTGTTTGTCACTAGTATTGATCAGGACTTTGGGAAGAAAATAAAACTTTTACTCAAAGGGAAAAAAAAAATTCCATATGTGTCCAACTCATAATTTGATTTCCAGCCCACCCCCCAAACTGTCAATATGCACTTTGAAATGTTGAAAAGGAAAAAAAAAATCCTCTGCTCTTCTAGCTCAACATGATTCTTTTTGTTTTAAATTCTTGCTAATAAAAAATTAAGAAAATAGGAAAAAATATGTTCAAATTTTACTTGAAAAACATTAAATTAACCAGAATGTATTTGCTGGATATTTGTTGTTCATTTTGTTTATTGTTTTGGAGTGGAGGCGGATTTCTGGAATCTCAAGACCATCATAGGATATGGAACTATCATTTACAGAACTCAATTTACCATGAGTCGTGGCATATTGGAATTGACTGGGAATCCTCCTTTGAATATCTGATTATCTGGATGTTCTGTGAACACATTGAAAATAATATGAACTTTAAATGCATGCCTTAATTCTTATCATAGAAGTGCAGGAAAAGAAAATTTATTTCCATGCTGTTTTCTTCATGGGCTTTTTACTAGCAAGTAAACACATCCAGTGATCATTCTGTGGATGTGTATATTTTAATAGGCATTTTAATAAAGTAATGTAGAATATGTTTACTGCCATTCATTAAGAGTTTGATATCAAAATGTCTTACAACCTGTCTAAATTCATAATAACTGCATACTTGTGAATATTTTAGCTTTGCCTACAACCACCTTGGAGGTTTATCACATTATGCATAGAAAAATATTGTGGGAAAGCACAATAAGTATAATCTCAGCAGCTATTCCCTTCAAAGACTTTCAGTTTTATGCATCTTGAATTCTAAATAGGTTTATTGCCAATTATACATGATGATGAAGCAGTAACACGGAGTATATGCTATATTTAAGAGACTCACACCAGCAGATGCTCTTGTAAATATATTTTGCTTCAAACCAAGAAATCAGTATTGTGAAATTCCCCCAAAAGCTTGCCGCTGCACTTTGTCAACTCAAAACTTGTAAGCATTCTTGCTCTTTGATGGATGGCTTCTTATAAACTCTGGCCAAAAGGAACTGCAACACAAAGATGCTTGTTTATGCCCAGTTTTTCTATATTGCAGTAGCGCTGGAGGTGTGTGAGAAGCTCAGGACCCACTGTGATAACATCCTGTATCCAAAGCAAATTTGCAGTCTTAGAAATCACAGATGATAGGGATGGAGGGGCCAGTGGGAGGGTCACCCAGTGTGACCCATCCATCCTTCCTTGTCCTGCTGACAAGTGCGTGGGGGAACAGATTGTCTTTTTCAGCTATTTTTTTTATATAGCAGATGACCAATGCCATATTTCTTCCCTTCTCAACCTTAAATAAGACCCAGTTTTGATATCTTCTCTCCAGTGGTATGCCTTTTTTTTTTTTTTTTTTTTTTTTTTGTTCCTCTGGATGCTTTCCATTTTCCTCAATTCTGGAAACTGCATTTCAAATGAAGCTGAACAGAACCACAGGGCTGTTTCACAGGTTTTATTTAAATATATGGTGTAAATAAAGACAGAAAAAGAAGGAAGTCTATTATACTTAAATTTACACAGCTGGAAGGGACACAGAGAGAAATTCTTGGTCCAGCAGATGTAGATACTCTCAATTAAGTTCACTGACTGGGTTGACCTATAGGATCTTTGGTTTGCTTTGCTCTGGGCATACACCTAAATGTTGTGGCAGGTTTGAAAAGCAAAAGACTTTCCCAGCCTCACACCAAAGTAAAACTGTGAACAGAATCCAGCACTGCCTAGTCTTAATTCAGTACCTTAACCACAAAACCACAGTTGTTGGGTTGTGTTTTTTTTTCCTATGAAAAAAAAAAAAAAAAGGTTTCAGGCCTTTCAGAAACAGAAAATAATACCCACCTGTCCGTTACAGAAAGTTCATCTTGTTTTGTCACAGTGATTTCATGGTTTGGTTTCACTATTCCTCTCAAAGCTGGCAAAGCAGAAACTAGTTCCCCAGGGTCTGTGATCATTTCAAAACTGTTATTCCATCAGTGTTTCCCTTTGTGACTTAGCCCAGGGATCTCAATGTCCATATTTACAAGCACTTGAAGGAGTTAAATGATTTTGAGGATATTGGCTACTAGTAAAATTTTTTCTTGGCTCCTCACTACCTGGGGTCGAGCAGGCAGCTCACATAGTGCAAGCCCTACATTGCTGCTCAAGTCTTTTATTTCATCCAGGTTTTCTTAAAAAAAAATCTCCCTTCCTCTCACAAGACTTGGAAAACATTAGTCTAGACCTGTGAGAGCACATGGTTTTGTATGCCACCGAGTGAATCTGAGCGAAATTCTGATTCTGGAAAACATACATGGCTCTACCTAAACATCTATTTTGCTAAATATAGACAGGAATGAGACAAAATGTGTCAGAATCCAGAGCAATAACTATGTGTTTTTCATATGTGAAATGTGAGCAAAATTTTACATGGAAATTTCAGCCCAAAGGTAGGATTTTTTTATTCACCCATTAATCAACTCTTCTGCCCCTACATTGCACTCTATGAACTTTACTTAACAGTGTCTGTCTCCGTTTCTGTGTAATAGCACATATAATGTTCATATTCTTAACATCAAATAAACAATAATGAAAATTCATTGCACATCTGAGAATGTGTTTCCTATTCAGGAAAATACATGGAAATGCCTTTAAGCCTATCCATATTAAGGACAGCATGTAAGCAAATAACTTTAATCTTGTACTAAGTATGTGCTTAAATAAATGAAGATGCCTTTCCAGCCTATATTTTTCACATTGCCTATAAGCGCATCAGAACTTCTCTAAGCTTCACTTATTGGCATAGGAAGGATCTTATTGTTACAAGCCCAAAGTAGAAGGTCTAATAAAATTTCCTAATCTGATGAACCACATAAAAAGAACCAGAACAAATATAATTTTATATCTCTAATGGGGGTGGGGGGGTGGCGGGTGGGGGTGGGGAGGGGGAGGAACAACAGATGATGTAGCTTGAAGTTTGCTCCCCTATCTTTTATTAGGCTGTAACTTATACAAATTATATCAAGCACTGCAATAAAATTAAGCTGGATTTATTCGTAGGCACAGATCTTCTTAAAAAGATGTAATTTAAAAAATCCTGTAGGAAATAGAAGCTGCACATAAAATTACACCAGATTTAGAAGAAAAGCAAATAAAATACAGACGATGCATTTACAATGTTTTAAAATATGTATTTATCATGTGTTGTCATTTCCCTTTCTGAAAGCCCATTGTTTCAGGTATTTCAATAAAAACAGCAGTTTGCATACAGTTTAATAGCAACAAACTGCATAAGTGAAATCACTACCTGAATATCCTCATAATGAGGTGGTATGAGGTAAAGGAGTACGCAGAAGAATAAAAAATCCAAATCAGAAGGAAAAAGAAGATTTTGGAAAGAATCCAAGCTTTATGTTTCAGGCGTCAGACATCCTCTCACTGATGAATGGCTAGAAGGAAGTTTACCTAGTGGTAATCACTCATCTCTGATTCATCTTGCTAACGTTTAGGTGTCTAGGTATCTAAAAATTAGGTGTCTAGTCATGGCTAATTATCTGTGTTCCTTCTGCTGTCAACAGAGATAGGCACTTCTGGAAGGTGATTCAGTCTACCTATCTCAGGACATTTATCTCGGGATAGGA
This sequence comes from Falco naumanni, assembly GCF_017639655.2. Taxonomy (NCBI): domain Eukaryota; kingdom Metazoa; phylum Chordata; class Aves; order Falconiformes; family Falconidae; genus Falco; species Falco naumanni. Next base: position 65,161,044 of record NC_054058.1, read on the forward strand.
CAAGTCTCTTTCTCTCCTGGTGCCTATTTCTGCCTCTTCATTACAGAGGAGCTTAGGTGGTTAGCTTGGATTAGATGTCTGATTTATAGATAACCAAATTTAGGTGAGGTGATTCTCTCCATAAGTAATTACTCTTGTTGATACTGGGTATAATTTCCACTGATATCAGGATGTGATGTTTATCTATACACCCTGTGGGATTTAACCAGCGTAGTTTTCCAAAGGCTAATGATGCTTCCCAGAAATGGATATTCATGCCTGAATTTATACCTGCCCAGGTCATCCCTTCCAGTGGCTTTGAACAGTAATCTGTACCTCCTATCTTAACCTATTGCATGCTACTGAAACGAGCAACTCCCACAATCCACCCCAGAAATAGATGCATTTCAGTGAGGATGGAAATAACTGGTTTACACATCTGCAAAACCCGCAGCTCTTAAGCCCATTGTTCTGGGCAGAAGTTAATAGTCTTCTGGATTGTAACAAAATCTAACTTTCTGTTAAACTTCTCTGTGATGAAAAACGCAGCAGTACTCAAAGTGTGACGCAGAGCTGGGTTTAGTTCCGCAGACAGATCGCTCCTTGGGCTTCTTCTTGTACGCTGTATGCTGTATGGTGGAAGAAGAGGAGCCCATACAAAGGGGTGATATCTCTCTCCCTCCCCAGTTCTTTAACAGAGAAGATCTGAAACACGCCAAAACACTACCCACAGTCCATATGACATGCTACAAGGCACCCAACTTATACTCTCACTGTCACGATAGTAAAAAGAAACCCTCATTTTTTTGTAATAAGCATATAATAAATAAAATAATAAATACACCCCCCCACACACTATGACACAATTTTCTTTTTGTTTAAGGCATTATGAATTTAAAAAAAAATGCTGATGGGGTAGAGGTACTACAGGAGACAGGAGGAGACATGGGCTGAATGCTAACAGAGATGTGGCTGGTCCAATGTAGACACAACTAGTTCTGACCACAGTAGGTACAAGCCAAGCAGCAAAGGTTGGCCAGAAATAATTGATTTTAGGAACAGAGTTTAGACTTTATTTTAGTCATTAGAGCCCATACCCATAAAAAATTCAACAAAATTTTCTTTTTTCACTCAACAGAACAGTTAGCAAAACTAGAACTAGCTCTGGGACATAGTTAATACATGTCACATTCAAAATGTGAAGGAAAAAAGGTTCAAAGATTTTAATATCTCCAATGAAATTTTGAAAAAAAAAAAATTAAAAAATTGTCCAGATTGGATAAGGACTTACTTTGTCCTCCTCAGACACTCTGTCATGCAGAACCCAAACCTTAGGGCTTGCTATTAAGTGCCTTTAACTGCCAGGTGAATGGCAAATCAAGAACAGGGAAAACTTCAAAGAAAATTTTAAAGTAATTTCAGGTCTCCATGTTCCAGAGCCTAACTCCTGGCACCAAGGAGGCACCTTTGTCCAAAGGAATGATTCAGTCTTGAGTTGTATCCTGAAGCTGGGCATCTTCTAGCCCATCAAATCCCCAGCCATACTGGTTAGTTTAACAGATGCTGTACCCTCTTTCTGCAGAATTGTCTTTCTGTATAAAACTGTAGACATGCTAGAGAGGTCTGTCTGAAAACAGTTTTCTTTAATGGTGGTTTATAAGAAATTAATTGGTAAGTTCTCAGCCCACTTCTTCCTGAGTACTCTTTAATAGACACTACTTTGGTTTCCACAGAATGGCAAAGAACTTAGTAGCTCATGGACAGTTCTAACCTTGGACATGATTCTTAAAAAGCACTGTTAAATATTCTGTGGAAGAGAGTTTGGGGGTGTAAGCAAATGTCTTTCATTTGTAAGGAGATTAAGTTATGCAGTGTTAAACAACCTATTACTGTAGATTCTTTGGGACAGGGCTAGTCCTTCTGCTCCAATTTTAATGCCTTAGAGGAATCAGCTTGTGCCTCTTATCAACTGCTGAAACACAAAAGGTAAATAAGGGTGTTTAGAGCTCAATCATAGGCCTTTGCTTTACTTAGTAATTGTTTATTTGGGTGACTCCCATGTACTTCGGTGTTACTGCAGGCAACGTTGTCACCTAGGTACGTATTGCAGAACTGGCCCAGAAAAAACAGACAGTGAAACTTCTCATTGCTTTCTCTGGACCAAAAGAAAAAAAAAATCAACCTACAGGGCTATTATTGTGGCCTTTTTTTGATCACTGACTTCACTTAATTTAAAATTAAAGAAAGATCAGAAAGAATAAATGCATATTAAATTAATAGCACCTATTGAAAAGGCTTGCATATTGCAGATAACAAAGTAATGTTCACAGAAAAGATAGAGATACAGAATAGGATGGAATTTCCCCTACTTGTTATCGTTTTCAGATGTCCATATTCATGCTCATTTAATCATTACCATAATCTGTATAGAAAAATGGCCATGACAATCTGTATCTCACTATACACACATACACATGTATATTAGTTGGAAAGGAAACGAAAGACCTGGTTCTTTTCTCCCTTATCTAGGCATTATGTATACAAGATCGTTTGTCCAGGATGCGGATGACCCAAATGTCATTCTTTCTTTATGCACAGGGTCTTCAAACTTCCATCATCTTTTGCCCGCAGACATTGCCTAATCACTATCTAGCAGCTTACATCAGAAGTGAAACAAAACAATGTATATTTTTGGTGTGAGGGCCAGAGTTGAGGTTCATGCCATGGGGACCTTATAATTGTTTTTGTCTGTGGCCTGACTGTCATGCTTAAATAAAAGGAAACAATCTTGAGTTTTGGTTCCAACATTAGTTTGTTTATTGCTTCACAGGTTATGGGGTAAGCTATGGGACTAGCAAACCCTGGACTGTTAGAACCAGAATCCAGTTTCCCCCTTCTTTTTTTTGAGTGCTGTAACTACTGGATCCCAGAGTGACACTGAAGCTTTATTTGTTATCATCCTTGAACAACAGACCTGTGTAATTAGTAGACAGTCAGACTGATACTGTTCTTATGTTCTTTTCCCATGCATTGTTGTTGTATGTTCCTGCTGTCCCAGAAAGCAAAGGCAAACAACACAAGAAGAAAAACATGTTCTACTTTATTGTACTATCCTATCTAAGTTTATTGTACTATCCTATATTGGACATTTTACCTATTTCATGAAGAGATGTAGCACCTTGATTCTCTTAGTAAATAGTCACCTCTCTTAGATATCTCCAAGTTCCTCATTTGTCTGGATACAAGCTCCAGCATCAGCTTTCATAGTGAAAGACTAAGCTCAGAGAATCGAGGAAGGTTATGGCTGTATCAGGGAAACAATCCTTCTACCATGTCTCCTATGAACCTGAAGCCCCTGGAGATGTCACACACTAAGGGGCTTCACAACACCACAGTCTCTTCTGTGTGACCTTTCTTGCCCCAGATTGAGCCAGTAGGTACTTACAGATAGAGCTGGGGCAGAGCAGGCTGGGTCCTAGGGTGGGAAAAAAGAAATTCACAGGACTGAAAACTGGCGGGGCCAGGGGGTGGACTTGTTGTCAGTGGTGTGTCCAACTCGGCATGCAACCTGGTGTGCCTGGGCATCCCTGTAGATCAAATTTACGCTTTGGATTCAAAGTGACTTGAACTTACTTGGCCCAGCCCAAAAACATACATAAACACACCCCACACCCCCAGCTTTCACCCTTTTGGAGTAATGATGTTTTGAGGTGTCATGTTAGATGTACCAGAAGAGCCTTTGTTCTTGAAATAAATGAGAACAGGATCAGGTTGTCATTGTTTTGCCAGGAGAAATTTTGAAGGAGGGTGTTTCTCAAAGGTAGATGGAGGTTCTGCACAGTTTCGTACTGTATAAGCCCCCTTGATTAAGCTCTTTTCATTTTCAAATTACTTAATTACCATTCCTCTTGCCTTCAAATCAAAATGTGCAACAGCTTATCTCAGTCACATGAGAAGGCTAGTAAAGTAGGCGATATCACCAGGAAATTAAAAAAAAAAAAAAAAAGATAATGTCAGGCGGCCTCAAGAAGAAAATGAAAATTGACTCTTACTGATGTTATGTATTAATTACACTTACCCTTATTTAATGTCCCCATTATATTACACAGAGCAGTGCTCAGTAAGCCTGGTGTAAATGACAGTCATGCCCACAGTGTCAGTTAAAGGTTCCCTTCTACTCTCTCCTGTCTTAAAGAAGCAAATTTCATTATACTTCTTGTGATATTTCTGTTCCTTGAAAAGAATGTATCTTTTTCAAACAACATCAAAATTCATCTCTATGGGACAGTTTGGTTAGATTTTAGGCAGAGGTAAGTTTCGTATCGATCTAGAGTACACATATGCCAGAGGGGGAAGCCAACAGGGAACTAAAGCGATATTGAGTCCAGTTCACTGATTTAGAAAAAAAAAGAAAAAGGTGTGGATTTTTCAGAAGCATATTAAGAAGGCAATTAGTTTCAAAGGCTGTTAGAAGTTTCTCAGAAGGTTTTGGGCCATTATGAGATTTTTACATTGATTTTTTTGGAACATTTCGGAGTGTCTAGTAGAACAGAATTAATTTTCTGGTTAAACCACTTTTTTTAAGTGAAAAAAGCAGTCAGTTACACCAAAATGTTTAATGGTGCCATCTACAGTTTTCCAAATTGTTCATTCAATTAAAAAAATGAATTGTGGTTAGTATTATAGCATTACATTTCAATATTTTCTAGGGAAATTATGTTTCCAGATAATTATTTCTTTTCCTATAAATTTTCTGCATATTTATTAAAGAAAGCATGTGTAAGAAACCTTATAATGCTTGAAATAAACCTAGAATGCCTCCCTTCAGAATTAGTAGATAGTGTTGTGCAGTCTCTGATTATTTTTTTAAACATTTTCCTTTGGTTAAAAAAAAAAAAAAAAGAAAAAAAGATTTAATTTTGCTTTAACATCCCCTCCCCCCAAAAAAGTTGTTCTTTTTAAAAATCATATTTTACATTTTGCAGAAAATTAGTCTGTTATGCAGGTACCCCAACTGACAAGAAGCTATGTGCCTAAACTTATAATAAAGAATATATGGTATGTAGAATGGCTGAGGTTTTCCATTATTGTCACAAACATTGGTGTGGTGGGCATCTACCATGCTCTGTGAACACAGCTCTTATCTACTTCAGTAAGATCAGTTCAGCCTTATTCAGTTCAATAACTAGAACAATTTTGCCACTTACTTGATAAAAACTCTCACTTTCTTAGATTTTCTTCTCTAGTGGAAACGCACTGTAGAGTTAAAAAAAAATATTATCAGCTCTTCTGTTACATTATTGTCCAGGACTGAATTTTTTCTGTAGAATGAATGATTAAAAAAGTAAATAGTTAAGGGGATAGACACAATCTGAACCATGCTGATAGTAAGGTTGATTTTGCTTGCTAAATTCACATTTTTAAAAAAACTACTTTTAACTTTTTCCTCCAGTCTCTAGGACTTTTACCTAATTACTTATTTCCACACAGTCACTCTTTTTTCCAGGGTGGTCATGCAGATTTTGTGTTGAAAGAACTCTAGAGATCAGAATCTGGTCCATCGCTAGCATGAACATCCCTTGTCAATGTTTGTCTCCTGAGCATACTGCACTGTGTGTACATATTGAAAAGTTACAAGTCCAGTACAATTCTATATCCTGTTCAGGCTAGTCTTAAAAATCAATAGAGCTGGCAAAGTTCCTCTGTCTGTGACCTCCTAACACTGTAATTACAAAGTCACAATGGATGTAATTGATCTATAAAACTTCTACATACCATGAAAGTACATAGTCACTGAGATTGACAAGGTATACTTTGCAAGTTATGTATTTTTTTTTTCCCCGGGACAGTAAGGCTCCATTTAGGGTGTGTTGTGGCAGGAGGACAGGGTATTTTTTTCTTCCTGGAATGATGAAGTGCAAACAGTTCTCTCTTTCAGTCCTGGAGGTTACAGGTGTGCCACCACGTTATCCATATCACTCTGCAGCATTCTTTGCAGCTATCATCATGCCCGTAAAATAAACTAGGCTCTTGCTCATGCCTGAGTATATACACTGTTAAAATTTTACTGTCACCTCCTGATTTATGAGCTTGCTTCACAAAGTTCTGAGCTTAGCAGTGGGTGACATGGAGCTCTCAGAAGTTCCAGCTCTCTTCTCCCACACCACAATAATATGACACATGTTGTTTCAAGGAGATCCTGGGCTCATATGTCTAAAAATCAGTGGTTAGGGCAAAGCCACCTCTAAGAAGTTCAGAGAGTGATGAACCTCAGATGGCTCAGAGATTCAGGCTGAGGCAAAGCCCTCAAGCTTCAGGAGTTTTTTGAAATATTCAAAGCTTCTGCTTATTCAAAGCCCATCTCAACATCTTTTCAGAACTATCCTATTTGAAAAAAAAATAAAATAAATCTTTCCATTTCTAGCTTCAGGAAGAAAGGGTAGACTTTTCAGCAACTTATGAACGTTTGCAGAGGCTAGCTATATAAAAATTATCTTACCCCAAGTTTGCTTCAGACACTTCCTATTTTACTTTATTATGTTTGTGGACAGGTTTATTCCTTGCTAATGCTGAATCACAGATGGGCTTCTTTTGAAATGTATGGTGGTTTTATCAGAGGCAAGATCTGGCTTAAAAAAAGACATGCAGCAGAAGTTTGCAACAAATGTACAGAGTGTTGGGAGAAGCTTCTGTTGGTCTTTTGACAGGCCAGATCAGTCACTGTCAAAGCAAACTTTATGATGACACACAGAAATTAGTCCTTCTGACTCAAGAATTCTTGAACTCCCTCATGATGCAGATAAAGTTTTCATATGAGGACAATCTCACAAACACTTTAAATATCCAAAAGTTAGCTTCTGTACTGGTTTTAATCACATCAGGCTCTCACAGTGGAACGGAAGAGGTACTCTCAGAGGGGAAATTATCTGGTCCATCTCAGCTGGCTGTTTTTCAATGAGCTGAATCATCCTCTGCACATGCTTCTCTATCCCTCTGTTCATATGAGAGACCTCCAAGTGATCATCTCATACTTAGGTGCTTAACTTTTGCATGTCTAGGTCTACACACCCCTTCAGAGTCACATAGTTCCCCTGTAGTGACAAGAATTGCATTAGAAGAGCGTGATTTTGTGTGCTTTTATATCGTATTTTCTCACGTTATGGTCATGGGGAATGAGGAAAAAGGTTTAGCTAATCAGCTAATCACTGTGCTAGCAATGACTTTGGAGTTCTAGTGCTATTGGTCTTTGAAGTTCTCTGAAGAACTTCACACTAAGCATGTTTTGTTCACTTGTTTCATAGAGCATAATGTCGATGAATCAGCTAGTATGGGTCAGGTCATCTTCTGGGAAGACCAACAGTAGTATAGGAATTACTCTGATGTACACAAGATCATTGTGCTTCCAAACTGAACCTGTCCAGTCTTACAGACTGCCTCCTTATCTAACAGTTGCGTACTCCCCTCTCTGTCAGACAGCTTCCAGCCTTGATTAGTAACCTGGTAATGAGCTGTGCTTGGCTCTTGGATGCGAGAATGGGTATAACAGCATGTAGTGGGATCATGCACTGGGAAGATTGCCCTTAGAAAGGGCACTCCCCAAGTGCAGCATGATGGATGTCCTTTTCTCCTGTCTCGTGGGACCAGCACACCACATGGCTGCTTAGAACATGGCCAGACAAGCCTTTAATGTGATGTGATGTGTTGGCTATGCGTTTTCATCTTGTAGCTTTACACGTAGGTTCTTGCACAATGGAGGGAGAGGAAAAGGCTTCTTTGGGACAAGGGCAGGCTTAGCAGGACTCTTCCATGGCCAAAAGGAGGTTATGGAAAGATGAACACAGACTATTGCCAGCTATGCACTGCAAAAGGTCAAGAGACAATGCTGGTGTTGTAAGAAGGGGCATTTAAACACAGGGACTATGTTTATTTACTAAGGAAGCAGCTAAGCACTGAAACAGTTTGCCTGGAGAGGCTGTGGGATCTTAATTCTTAAAAACTTTAATGGGCAAGGCTCTGAGCAACCTGATCTGCCTTGGAAGCAGGAGATTGAACCACGGATCTCCTGAGGTTGCTTGCAGCTTGACTGATGCTGAGATTCTGTGAATTTAGATTGAGAAGTGCAGCAGATAGGATATCAACCATGTAGTACATCTTGTTCCTAGCACTCTGATCCGGGGAACAAAACTGATGTTCAGTACTGCCAGAGACAGGAAGAAAGTATAGGCAGATCCAAATGGTAAAGAGGGAGGAAAAGCTGAGCATTCATATCCACATCTCCTACTGCAGGCTCAAAACCAGGACCTAACCAGCTAAGGTCATGAAACCCTCCTTGATCTCTGCTAGATCCACATTTGAGTCAGCTCTGTAGAAAGGTTCACAAATGTGACCTTTTAAGACTGATTTTGTAGGGATATGAGGACTGTGAGACTTCACTGTGTATCTGCGAGATGCCCACAGTAACCTGTGAACCCTTTAACAAATTTCTGCTCACTGGATAAATTTTGATAGACAGTTAAACTTCCAAAGGAAATTAATTCCTAGGATTTCCTCTCCCCGTGCCGCGCCCCCCCCCCCCCCCCCCCCCCCGCCCCGATAGATATCTGAATAGATAAAAGAGAACTAAATAATGCACCTATTTGAGGAGCTCTGCAAATGAGAATCCACTTTCTATCTGTTTGTGTGCCTATGTATCGATCTATCACATACTTGTATACTCGCTTTATTATGAATAAGCTTATACACAGCACATACTTGGAACAGCAGTTCATGCATTTACCTGATTCCCTCCTCTGGTTGCATTCCACATTTAAGGATTAGGATCTTAAATACATATATAGGAAAGTGTGAGTCAATTACTATGTTAAAACCATAGTTACAGAGAAGATAAAAAGTGTTCTCTTTCTATCAAAAACTTATACCTTCTAGCTCTGGTGTACATGTTTTCATATCTGAATCAGTTTCAGTAAAGTGTTCCTGCTTCAGATTTGTTGATATTGCAGAGTGACTGTATCAAAATTCATTTTACTTCACATTTCAGGGTGTTTTTTTTCTGAGATCCTGGCTTACTCATAACTCCTTTAAGCTAGCTGGTGGGGAAACATTATAAACATTATATGAATTTATTACATTAATGTAAGTTATAAAGACATTAATAATATTATAACTTTAATTAAACAAGCTGTGTGGTAAAGAAAGTGGGAATATAACTGATCTTTCAATGTCTAGCATTGACTGTATAAAACTGTAGTCACACAACTCAGAACTTAACCCCTATATCATCAAAATAATGATGACTCTGAGAAGAAATTTAAGAATGAGATACAAGCTGGATTCTGCAACAGAAAGATTTAAAATAATCCACAAATATTTCTTTGGACTAAGGGAGTTACACTAACTGGAATGACCTCAGATGAGATTCTGACCTCCAAAATTCCTCCAATAAGCCATGTGAGGGCATGTGTACAGATTTTATTTTTATTAAATGTAATTAACCATTCTTGCAGTTTGTCAGGAGGAGTAGACTCTCAGCCATTTGCATCTTAAAAATCTGGACTAAATGCCATTGTGAGAAATACCCTCAAGTTCCAGGACAATTCAGGGATGCCCAGTAAACTTAGCACTGTTGAAATTCCACAGACAGCACCAAGCAGGAGTTAAGTGAAGTCATAATAACGGTCCTTGTGGGTGTTATTGTCTTCAGGTGAAACCCCCACGCTGACCTGGCCTCTTTTGACTTATTTGTAGCATTAAGGAGTCTTAGAAACACCAGTACAGCTGTGTGGATGGACTTGAGGAGAAGGGGGGATAAGGAAAGATTTCCGTCATATGGGCATGGTAGAAAGCAGATGTGATATCTAACAAGTGACTGTTTTGCAAGAAAGAGTAAGGCTGGCGGGCTGGAAAGGGACAGTCATGCAGGAGGGGAAATTCAGATCTTGAGTAGGAGCCACCCTGAAGAGCTTTGCAACTGCCCAAGTCTAGTTTGACCAGGAGGAAGGGAGCAGCCACAGGGAGGGAGGGTGGGAAGTCTCTTTAACCTTAGTGGAGTAATATATTTCCCATGTTTTTGCTGGCATTTGCCCTCAGCAACTTTCCTGCCTGGGTGTCTGAGTCATGGCAGTTCAGCCCGTGCCTGGAACAACTCCAGCCAGTTCTGTACTGATTGACCAAATGTCAATGATTTCCTTCTTTTTGTGTGTGCGTGTACGCGTGTGTATGTGTGTGTGTGTGCATGTGTGCGTGTGTGTGTTTTGCTTACCTCTATTCGTGGAGGGAGTCTGGATCTGATAGCATTCCTGTTTCATTTCCTACCTGTGTTTTATGAGTGATCATCTGTCCTTGTTCTCAAGCAGCAGATCTCCATGCAGTTTCCCTTATAAAATGATTTTTGCTGTCCTTTTGAATTCCCAGCAGAGATTCTGAACAGTGAGGGAAAGACTCTCCCAGTAGGTGCACAGCATAGCTATGCCTGTCTCTATTGAAAAAACAAAAGAAACAAGTGTGTGAAAAAGATCATAAAAGATAGTGTTGGGTACTAGCTTAGATTAGTACTTGAATGAGTAGAATGCATTTTGGTAGTACTCATCTTACTCATGCTCACATGCATTGCATTTTCTCCCTGCAGTAAGTATTGTAATGGAAAAACCAAGTACAAAATAGAAAAGATTTTTATTATTTTTTAGAGAAGAAGCAGTGTTTGGAAACAACTATTTTATGTTCGAGTTCAAGATTATGCTGGGGTTATGGTTTGGGTTCAGATGTAATTTTAATAACATTTCCCCATTGGTTCTTATTTAGTCTCTTTAAACAAGCTGGGATCATCTAAAGCTTCTTCGTTTGTTTTAAGGGTTTTGGGGGGGGTGGTGGTGTTTGTTGGTTGTTTTCTAAACTGCCTTTTGTAACTTCAAAATAACCTGACCTTGAATTAGAAAAACTTTGAAATTTATTTTTTTAGTTTTATCCAACTACAGAGCAGAAAGATCGTTATTTTGTATTCATAAGATGAGGGGAAGCCAGGCAGCCCTTTTGCAGAGAACAGATCCACTTGCATCCTCACTCTGATATTCATTCATTGATTTTAGTAGTCTTACCCCTGTTTTGCATTGCTACACATGCGATGAAAATTAGATTTTCAGCACACTGAGTAGTATTTGTTGTAAAGAATCATGTGATGAAAACTTTCTCCTGTGTGTTGAACAAGTAACTGTGGAGTTCACCCTGTGCCCACTTCACTGAATCACTGTTTCCTTATGTTATTTTTTAATATATAGTTACTTCTACGTGTTAGTTTAATGCAGGACTTGGAATGCTAAATTCATATTTGTGGCCACTAATGGAAATAATAAATTATATGACACTTCAAAATATATTTTTAGGAACAGTTGTGGTACATGAAGAAAAACTGATGAATGTTATACAAAGAGATATTATGATAGTCTTCAATTCTTTCTCCCAGTGTACTTTTTCTAACAAATACACATTTCAGGTACTGTAATAAATTGCATCATAATTAGTATTTCAGAATTTTTTACTTCAAATCTACTAAGATATTTTTAAGCTAATAATATCAGAAAGAGACATTTTTCCCATGTATTTATTCTTGTTGCATGGATTCAGAGGGGCCATTTCATATTTCATAGCTGGAATAGCCATTGATTTCCTTCTGGCGTGCATGTGAAGTTCCTTTTATCACCAATGGGAGCCATATATTCACATTAAGTTGAGAACAGGCCCTGATTCATAGCCATTTTTCTTCAAGTATAAATCTAATATCGAAAATATACCAGGTGCTTTTTTTTTTTTCTTTTTTTTAAAGATATATTTCACTGGAAATTCTTCACTGAATTAATTACTGTTTTTAGAGCTGCTTGGAAAACTCTCCAGGGACCTTTTTCATTATATTTTTCGTAACAAGATACAAACTTTTTTTGGCTAGGCAGACTCTTTCTTAGCTGCTAACCTTTCCATTTTGTCAGTTCTTTTCTTGGACACCAATAACTTTGCCTGAGCAATACTTCATCCTGTATTCACACCTGACCATATAAGTCTTTGTTCAAAAACTATGAAAAGCAATGGAAAGGTTCCCACATTTTCCAGCTGACTATGGATCAGCCCTACAACAGACCTCTCATCAAAGTTCAAAGAATTTTGTGTTAGGACGGATGTTCCGTCTTTTCTGAGAATGAAGCAAACGGAAACCCTACATCTAGATATTTATTTTCTTCTTGTCTCTCTTGTTGATTTTGTTAGTTGCTGAGTCAGTTTTTCCATTGCTACTGTTTCCCCACATTCATGAAATTCAGTCAAATTCGGCAACGCATTTGATATGATTTGTTTCATATATTCCCACTACCAATCATATCAGGAATATTGTGCTACAACTAGCAAAATACTAAAGTACAGGTGTAATTTACTACAGTCTTTGACCTAGACTAGTAAGATCACCATTAATTTCTGGAGGATAATTTATTTGCTTACAATTTACAGCATTATACTGATTTTATTACACTATTTTCTCTTCTGTTCCAATTCCATTCAAATTTTCTTTTGGTCTTTTTTGCTTTAAATCTCTGCAGCTTACCAGTGTGATAATTAGGCTTGCTTAGTAATATACTGCAGTAGATGTCAATGTCAAAGGAAATCTTATCTTTTTAAAATGCTTAGCCAGGGCACAGAAAACCTGGAGTTTGGGAGATACAGGGTATAAGAGAGGAAGAAGGACTTTTTTTCTCTCCCTATTTCAGTACAGTACTATTTGCATTAAGGCAATATCCAGAGACCCCGGATAATAGTCCACTAAAGCTGGGTTCTGCTTTATGGGTACAGACGGTCCAAAAAGTTCAATCAGAGAGTGCATATACCACAGAAAGTGGAGATGGTGATGTTTGAAGAGGCTGCTCCATGGTCACAAAGGAGTAGAGTTGAGGATACAGCCCGATTCTTCAATGTACTGGTCCAGGGTTCTGCCAGTGGCTAATCAGGTGGACACCAAGAGAAATTAGGATCTTCAGTCCATATTTGAACTTTTAAAGTGCCATAACACTGTCTTGAAAGGAAACCTCAGCAAAGGTAGGTTATCAGCACAAATCTCTAGATGTCTCTACTTTGTTTCATAAAGAACTGTAATTAAAGGAATGTTTATATATATATAAAATGTGTATATATATATATGTATACATATATACTTATTCCTTTCCAGCTAAACTGATAAATGTGCATTTTCTCCTTCTTATTTCATTACTTTTACTGACATCTTTTCTGATTCTGCTGCATTGATTTTAACTGGCTCTTTTCGCATTTCCATTTCCATTGTTGCTCTTCAGAGAAAGAGGCTGGTAGGTTACAAATGTGGAAACATTCTGTAAATGAACTACATAATCTGCAAATAAACTGCCGTTTCTTCAGAAACACTAAATGAATCATCTAGAAAGATGTACAAGAGAGTTCTTATTTTTATAACCTGTATTTTTTATAAACTCATAAATGTTTCACCCAGCAGACAAGAATGTCAGAATGGTATTGCAACATTTTGCTAAATCATTTTACCTCTATTCTTTTCTCTTAATTATAGGAATAAAAGCTTATGGTGATTATTATACTTATAAAACACCCCCTTTCACTCCTGTACTCTTTTCTTCCTCACTACAAGTTCTTACTATTTTTTTTTCCTCTAAGAATTTTTCCAGTCTATTAATATGCTTTCCACAAAAGTACATGGCAAGTGGCAAAATGTGTTAGAGCTATTACTTTCTTCTATCACTTAAATTCCCAAACACTGAACTTTTAAGAGTTTCATGTCCCTTGGGTTATGCAAAGCTTGGCCTATATCAGAATACAGTGAAGACAAGCTAATAGCAGTGTGTTTACCTACTTCTCTATCTCCAATTAATCACCCACAGAGCCCAAACGATAGTCAACTGTAAACATTACTAAAAGCTACTGGTGGCATCATTTGTTTTGGTTGGGGGCACGAAAGGAAATGGAGATTTCCTTTTGTTATTCATTAAAACATATACCAGAATTAGTTCAGCTTCTTCCAATCACTGATGATTTATGAGGCTATATTAAATAATTTATTACATAGGTAAGCTCTTCTGTTTTCACATACAGCTCTTCAGTATCATGGGAGCAAGTGGTCAGAACATATTTTAAGCTACCATTTAACCCACATGTTTTCAGAATAGTACAGGATGTGTCTAGAAAATACATTGGAGATGACAATTTTATATGTAAATATATATACACACACGCAAAGCAAAATGCCATTTCCTATGTGTGTGAGCACACTCAGTCATGCAAAAATCTTCCTTCCTATTGATTTTAAGAAGATCTCTGCTGTGTGGAGTTCCACTGATTTTTCAGTTTGGTCACACAGTCTTTGTTCATGTGAGAGGGCACACACCTGCATGTTCAAGCCTGGTGAAAGCAATGGCACATGCTGCATGAATATGACCATTAAGGTCTAATAAAAGTCAAATCAGTTCAAGGCTGTAGCTTTAGGTTCTGAAAACAAATTTCAGGCTCTGTTCCACCGAGTACAATGGTTCACCCAATGCAGTTGAAACCCTTCTGAAGCTGATCAGCGGCCTGTGCTTGGGACAGAGATGTGATTGCAAATGTGCCTTATCCTTTTGTTTGCATGCACAAGGTCTCCATACTTGATCAGTAATAGGTTTTGGGGAACCTTGGGACAGTACTTCAGATGTTTTTATAATGAAAGTGAGATCATGAGTCCAGTGAAGGGAACAACAAAACCACCACTGGGAAGTCTTATATTTCACACAGCATAACATAATTTTTTTCTTCCTTTCAAAAACATATACAAGAACTTTCTTTTCATTTCCAATAGCCCTAACCAGGTAAAGTATTATTTCTCCCATCAGTGGGCTGGAAACTTTGGGAAGTTACTTGCTAATGAATTACAGACTGTACAGCATCTATATATGAGTCCCCTGAAATCTACTCTTATATATATATGTAGACATACAGACACACTCACAAACACTGTTTCTCTACATGATCAAGAAGTTTGGACTTATAAAGAGTACTCACTCAGGCAGTGTTTGAAAACATCAGCTGGAATATCCATTTTGATCCTGTTCAGGATTTAGCCACCTGTGCATGCATAAGCACAGAGACCACCTATGAAGCTCACACAGTGAGATTTATAATGGGGATCACTCACACTTTTTAGTTAAATTATGGTATATGACATTTCTTCTAGAAACAGGTGCATTTATTCCATCTGTAATCAAATGACTAGCCCCGTATTCATCCAAAGAATGCCTCTGAGAAACAAAATGCTTTTCACAAAACCCAAATAAATGATTTCTAAGAAAGAAGAGACAAGAGAGCAGATCTTCCTCCATGGCTGGTCACACTCCTTGGCCTCTCAGCTGATGATGTTGATAAATTTGCTGATAAAATCGGGAGGGACTTTCACAGGGGAACTTTACTTTTCAAGTAGCTATGTAAGACTCAAACCTCCTTACACTGCAGATCTGCTGATCCCTGTTGTCTAACTGTGGTTACATATGCTGACTCCAGTTTCAAAAATAATTTCTTAATCACTTTTGGCTCATCTTGGTTTTTCACATTGCAAAGCCAGTGCAGCTGTGGAAGGATGGACCAGATTCCATTCTCCCTCACACCTCATCAACATCAGCTCTAATTAAGTTCCAGGTTTGGGGCCAAGTTACACCCTGAGATACAAATGGCCTCCAGACTGGGGGAAGTGCTTTTCTCTGTATTTGTGCAGTGCCTGGCACAATATGGTTCATGGATTGTGTCTGAGACTCACAGGAATTACTGCAGTAGAAATAATAAACACCAATTTTTATCATTCAAAAATTAAGAATATCAGTTAAGTATATTATGGTAATTCCTTCATGCACAGCAGTAGGGTTGGGGTCAGCAGGCCAGTTCTCTGTCTATATGGTGCAGTGCCCTGCAGTCCTGGTCTTCTGACTGTCCAAGCTGGAGATCATGGTGGAGCTCATCATGATTTGCTCCTTCCCTCATGCAAATTGAAGCAGAGGGTGCAGAGAAGTGGTGCACGTTCACATGTCATTCTGGGAGCAGGGACAGGCTGACAGGTCTCACAGCACATTTTGTGACTGCTGAAGCTCTTTGCTAACAAGCTAATTCTTCCCTTTAACATATTCTGCTGCAAGCTGCTTCTCTCGACGCTGCAAAGCTTCCTTCTTCAGCAAAACAAATGAGCTGCCCCATTAAATGCTTCAGACCTGTGATACCTTTCAGGGTTTTGTTCAGTTCAAGCAGACAAGTCCTCACCCCACTACAAACCTGTCTCTCCCTCTCCTGTCTTTCCCTGCAGTGTTACTTGAGTCCCCATTTTGAAATGCCGTAATAGCACGGAATAACTATTTAGTTGAACACAATCACACAATTGTATGACAAGACAAATGTAATGTAGAGCACAGGGGAAATGTGATCCTAAACTCAGGGCATCCATTCTGCACCAGAACAGTTGAGAGCTATGTAGCTTTTGAAAACCAGTCTCCTCTTGACAATTACCTTCAATTAATGGTACACTGCACTAAGCAGAAAATAAAAACTATGCCATTAAATCCTTCGGTGCAGGCTGGAAAGGTTCCAGGTTGGCTCTAAACTACCCTAAAGAGCCTGTATTCATATTACATAGTTATAATTTTACAGGCCAAAAAGAATATGAATCAACAGTCGTTTATGCTGTCCCCTGCTCTTGACAAAGCTGATGTCTGAGAGTTTTAATCCTGATGTAGCCAGGATATATGGAGGCTCTTTTGCACTGAAAATATAAACCTGTCCACGAACATCTTCTGCCACTTTAAAACCAAATAGCTACTTTATAGGTGCTTCTTTCATTGATATATGTTTCACAGAAATCTATTGAAAGAGTGAAAGCATGCTTATCTTTTGGGAAGTCTTTGCTATGAGCTTTAATTTGGAATCTATGAACTTGAAACCAGGCCCTTTATATGTTCTCTGATGTGTGGTCTTTGGGTAAGCTATGCAAACAAGAGAGTGGTCAGCCAGGGCTGTGAAGTGTAAGGTGTCCCAGGATGCACCAACCTCCCTGTCACCTCCCCATCCCACAGTGAAGGGAGAGGTGAGATCCTTGGGAGAAGTTGTCATCTCCCAGCTGTCCCTCCCTGACCTACCTCAGGTGGCCTTTGGCACTTATAGCTGCAGTAAATATCTGTGGGAAAGAAGGAAGCAAGATGTGAACCTCTCTGTGGCATTGCTGAGTCCCAGCAGCCTGAGCTCCCTGCCTGAAAAGGAAAGACCCAGGAAAGATATCTCTGGAGTCACTGGGAGTGTCTTGGAGCATGGAGGGACACCACGTCTTCTCCAAGCCATGGTTTAACATCCACAGAGCACAGGACTGTTACCACAGCCCAGCTCAGTGATCTGGTGCCTGTCCTCCCTCTGACAAGCATGTCTGAGATGTTCCCAGGGAAATTAAGTATATTATACTTCACTTGAGCATTTCTCATGCGGGACCACAAAGTCAGAGTCTCCCAGTGAGCAGTGTGAAATGTTCCTAACAGGTTATTGTAACACACATCTTTTCCAGTTTAATTACTAATAAGTTCCTGATGCATGTTTTCACTTTTTCATTACTTTACTGTGGCAACCTTTTAGCTTTCCTTACTTTTTTTTTTTTTTACCCACGTGTATATCAGGTACAATGATTTCTTTTCATGTTTTTCCTCTCTGTGACACCCAACCAGAATTTTTGGCAGCTCTGAAGAGAGACCAGTACACTTCTTATCTCCTTGGGCCATTGCAAGGCTTTACCAACATCCCTCATAATTTTGAGATATTTGGAAATTACCTCTTGAAATATGAACAGCAAAATCTTATCAAGTCTCTAGAATGGCAGTAATTTCATTGTATAATGCAATAGAGTTTAACTCTATCTATGTTTCCCTCAAACTCTTCAGACAAACTTTACTTCAGGTTAACATTTAATCGTGAATATAACATCATTTGGCCCCAGAATATCCATGCTGTTTAGAGACTTGCTTCCAAAACATGTGATTGATTATTCAGACGCAAAAAGAGAAAGATGTGCTCAATGCACAAGATGTCAAACTGAGATTAAACCCACTAAGGTCTACAAAGCCTGCTGCAAAAATGATAACTATCTTTGTCAAAATCCCAAGCAAAAACATGTACGTCAAGTGAGATCGTTGATAAAATATGAATATCAGGGTAAGACTAAGTTGTGGGTTAGTTTCAAAGAATTTTTTCCCTCTGAGATGCAAAAGTTATCTCAAATCTTACAACCCATTTCTGAACACTACATTTATACATTCTGATGACGTGTAGTTTCCTTCTACGGCAACACATAACTACAAAAAACCTGTTTATTAAAAACTATTTGTGCATTTCTGTGGTTCACTGAGACATTTAGGGCACTAATTTTTTAATTCTAATTTGTGTGCCATTCGTTACATGCATACCCACAAACCTACAGCTTTCGCACGCTAGACAGGTTCATCATGAAAGACAAAAACCTGAAGATTCCCACAGAGACATCATCTGCCATAGCGTAATTAAAAGGGTTTTGTCTAGATGATATGATGGGGATTTCTATGCTTTGGAGAGCTGTTCTGAGCTGCAGCTAACCATCTTGTCTCAGGGGGTCTTCATGTTAATTCCAGTACAAATTCATCCCTGTTCCCCACTGTAACTGTTTATCTGGGATGTGGTAAGCTTTAATTTAAGCATTTCTTACAGATTCATTTGTTAGGCATTTCTTGTGAGCTCAGAGTTGTACAACACAAAACACCAAAACAAGCATCGGTTTTTCCTTCATGGATAATCCAGCTGGAGTCATTGTAGCTTAGTCTTTATTTACGGGAACGAATCGTATTCCTACATTGCAAAATGTGAAAAAAAACAACCCACCTGCTGCTAACTGATTTTACCCTGAACATAAGAATTCACTCTGTAACTGTATCAAAGTGAAATTTGTTTTAGATCTTGATTCATAGACTTTGGGCGATAAAGACTCTACAGAATTGTGGGACTAACTGCACCAAGATGTGGTGTTCTATCTTGAGGTGTGTGGCACGCTACAGTCAGGGTGAAAAAACAGGACAGCTTTGGCATTTGTTCTTGTCCAGTAGCTCTGAAAGGTGCTGGCATCAGAATTATTCAACCCAGGCCAGGGTCACTGGGTTCTGCTGTTTAGTATGAGGGGAGGGGAGGGCACTGAAATTCTTTTGCTCTGCTGGGAAGAGATGCAATAAGATCATCAAGCCCTGTATATGGTCAAACCTATCTCTGCAGGGCCATATGTTGGCACCAATGCATTTTCCTTACCAGATTCCTTTCA
Organism: Falco naumanni; assembly: GCF_017639655.2. Taxonomy (NCBI): domain Eukaryota; kingdom Metazoa; phylum Chordata; class Aves; order Falconiformes; family Falconidae; genus Falco; species Falco naumanni. Next base: position 65,180,371 of record NC_054058.1, read on the forward strand.
CGTTCTCTAAATCCTGCAGTACCCCTTCCCTCCCAGAGGTCCTTCAGTTGCCAAGGTTTCCTTCCCTTCCCCCTGCCTTTCCTCCAGTTTTTTAGTCCTCTGGATTCATAGGGATCCTTTTCTTTGTTTCCTGGTCACTTTGAATGGGTCTCCTTTATGTCTGGTTAATCAGAAATTAATGAAATTGAGGTATGTCTGATATTCAGGAAAACATGGACATTTAGATTCCTTCTCCTCAAAAGTCTTGCTGTGATTTGGGTTTCACCATAGCTTCAAGATCGCACTTGGGATCAATGCACAGCTCTTCATCAAATTAATGCTGAGTAATTAATCAGTAGTAAGAATCTTTGTATGGAGGCAGATTAATTAGTTGCAGAAATCTGTTTTTGGACTTGCAAGTCCATTGCAAGTATCCCATTTTTGGTTCCTTGAACTGGCTTAGACCTCATTTAAATCAATCCATTTTGAACTGTACAGGACATTTTGCCTGAATAAAACTCAAAAGAAAACTGAATAATAATTCCAAGATTTGTCTTATGTGACGGAAGGGAAAGACAACTCTAGCTCAACTATTTTGATGATTCATCTATGAACTGTACAAGTGTTAACACATCCTATCATTATGATTTCCCCACTCCCACCTGCTTCTTTGCTTCACCCACCTGTTGCATCTTGCCTTCTAGATTGCAAGCTTTCTGGGGCCCGCACGTTGTTTACTCTGCATGTTGTACCAATGTCTAAGTACGACCCAGTTTAGTCTCCTAGGCTCTTCTGTGAAAACAAAAGTAAAAAATGTAATGAACATCAGAGATAAGCAGAGGTAATACTATGATACTGATTCGTTTTAGGATAGGAACCTTTAAAGTGTATTTTATTTTTTAATAATGATATACTTAATGTGTGATAAGGATCTTTCTGTAAAATCTGATTGGAAAGTAGACACCTGTTGTTTTTTCTGCAAAGTAGTTAAATGAGGTCAGCACTTTAAGCATTCTCCCCTCCCTTCCCTGCAGCCGAGGGCTGACCTCGCCTTGGTTAACATGAGATAAAATTACGTCTGGTCCCACCAAGTGTCTTGTGGTGGGAAAATTAACATGTGTTAGCTATTCACTGGTGACAATGCTGGGTTCTTAAAGGAGGGAAAAGAAGGCTATCACCTGTTTCCTTGGTCTGATATTCCATGGACTTCACCACACAGGCTGACTTTCAAGATAAGCTTTTTTATGGTGGTCTTTCCTGCTTATTTTGAGGAATTTGTAGCCCATTCCAAAGGTACTACCAAAGATATATCTGCTGAGAGGTAAAGATCCAAACATGAGCTGAATTCAAGCCCTTGCCCAGGAAGACATACGCTCATCTGCCTGTTGTGCTGGTGTGTGTCGTCCCCCCCCCCCCCCCCCCCCCCCCCATGCTTGTTTGAACGAGAGCATTGTTGCCTCTTTGGCAACAGAGTATTTAGCAGGCACCAGTCATCAATCATAGCATTATCATTAATAATCAAAGAGAGACATTGTACAGAATGGGAAATTAATCACAAGTGGCAGGTGAAGCACCTCAGTGCAAGATGAGCTCTTCTGCATACAGAAAAGAAGTATTTTTCTCCTAGCCTTCACAAAGGGAAACACCGAGTTTAATTCTGTGTTTCACCACCTCCCCCTTGCCTCTGCTGTGTAAAGGGAATGGTGTATGATCAATCTATTGCCAAATGGTGTTAACTTCAGGGTGGTACAAAGGGTCCTCATACAGTCCTACAACACTGAAACAGGGCCGCTATTTCTTGAAGCATTGTGAATTCAAGTTTCCAGTGCCTGGCAACATGATTTTGCTAATTTCAGGACTCATTGTGACCATAAAAAAATTATTGTAATTATTACCTTTCTCCTTCCTACAAGGGCCCTTCAACAGGTACCAAAGAACTGTTTAAAAAAAATGTGTTTTTTTAATCACTCTAGTGATTAAAAATGCAGAGTAATAATTTTGATTTAGTCTGATTAATAAAGTAATAGTTTATTGAAACTGAAACAATTCAAATAAAAGTCCTTCTCAATATATCAACAAGTTGCACTTACGTCACTGACTATAGCCACTTTTTGTTACCCTCTCTCCTGAAATGGAAAATGATTCATTCTTTCATTATGACAGTTATGACCTGAATATCATGCTGAGCTAATTGAAGCTTGCCTTTACGTTAGAAAAATCCACAAGGCACAGAGATAGTGTGTGTGTTTTTCAATAGCTGCTGTCCCAATGTGTTTTTTTTTAACCAAAGCCCATTTTACTCCTGTAATTGAGTGGCATAAATTCATACAGAATGAAACTAAATCAACGTATATTCACATTAAGTCACAGGACGTACATTTAACCAAGAAACGTTTGATATCTTTTTCAGCTCTCCAATGCGTAAGCAATGACGAATCTGTGTCTGGTAAAATAATGGTACAGGAATCCTTATTTCACCAGCTTTTAGCACAGGGGAGTGTGGGGATAGGATGTAGGATAGCATGTAGGATGCTTGCAAGGGTGCCAGCTGCAGCTATGAAAGCATGAAAGAAGTGCTGGTGGCTAGCAAAGGACTTTGAAGATCTGGTAGTCCTTTAGCACACCATCAGCTGAGAGAAGATGAGCAATAAACACTTGACACAAGCTGATATAAGACTCCTTTTCCACAGTAAAAGCCATTTCAGTATTCCAGTCTCATATCTCTTTTTTAAATGCAAGCCAAATACTGGCTGACACTAAAATGGAAGGGTGCTGTATTCTTTTTGAGGTGCACTGTCCGCTGAAGGAGAATCCTCATCCAGCTTATTCTGCAGTATGTAGGACCCCTCCCTTTTTGCTGACATCTCAGATGATGGTAGTGATCTGAAGCACAGGAACATGATCCCCACATCCAGGGTCAGATCAAAATTAACCTTTCCCAGAATCCTGTTTTTAACAGTGAATGATAGAAGATATTGAGGAAAAGAGAATAATTCATCCTTTGATAATCAGTGATTTACATCATCTTCAGCTGAAACTATCTGGATCATAATGTGTGATAACTGTGATAGACTATTCTGCTAATTTGCGTAATTTCTTTCTTTTGTTTTCACAAAATCCTGTGGCAATAGGTTCTACAGCAGCATGAAAAAAATGTATTTTCCTCATGTTACAGGAACATACATTTTGTAAATTTATAGATCACAATCATCTTCAGCAGACTCTTTTAAAAGGTAGAGTCCTACTTGGTTTAGTATTTCCTTAGATTTTCTAGTCTCAGCTGGTGATAGCATTATCTTTCCATAACTGCAGGGAAAGGATCTCCAGCCACAAAGACCTACCTTGTTATCACTTCTAGGTTACATTATCTAATGATAGCCAGAGAGAAGTTTAGTGTTAGAGCAATTACCATCAAGCCTAACAAACACTGTATTATAACAAGCCTTCATGCTTATTGTCCTGTGACAACAGCATTGGAAGGAGTGTTTACTGTTTCCTGGATTACAAAATCCCAGTGTCTCTCTGGGCAACTCCTCTGAACTCTGGAGCAGAAGTTGGATATTGCAGGACTCTTCAAGAGGGTATTGTAGGATTCCTTTGGGTTGCATTTTGCAGGAGGTGGTGCAAAACTTTAGAGGTCACAGTTACAAATCAATTTTCCAGTAGAAGTTCATCTAAATCTGACCACATACAAATCTCTTTCAACAACTACCTCTTCAGTAGGAGACTAAAAAAAAAATTAGGCAATTTCTTGAGGAGCCTACCTCTCCTCCTCATGATCTGCTCCTATTGATAAATTGTCACCAGAAGTCAGAGCAGACCTTGGTTTCCATTAGAAAGCGTGATACATATTAGAAACAGATAAGTGGTTCCAGATCTTAAGGGGATGAGTACTTATGAAACATGCACAATAATGCATTTTAACGGTTACATTCAATAATAATAATGCCGGTAACTAGTGAATGACCCAGGCAGATCTTTTCTTAAGATGTTGAATTGTTTTAAAACACTCAGTTGTGTTTCAGTGACACAGACTTTGGGCCTCATGAAAACACTCAAAAGTGAGGCACATTCCTTAACAGGGGTAAAATTACCCTTGAGGTTGCTGAGACTGGGAAAAGTGCCTGTTGAAATATAAAATGCCTTTAAGTCACTTGGGAATATCCTGCTGAAAAAGAAAATCAAAGACTAGGGTAGGGGAAATGTACTGTCATTTTCTGTTAAGGAGCTCATTTTTTGCCTCCTTTTAGAACCATTAGAAATTACTTCAGGCACAATTTAATAATCTACATCAGTATCCCAGGAGTTAAGATAGCAAATGATATTACGGCAAAAATGTCTTAAATAAAATAAACCTTAGTGAAACCAGAAATGTTGCTTTTTCATCAGATTCCTGAATAATTCAAGAGCTGTAACATCCACTTTTTAATTTGACTTGAATAGAGATATTCTTCCTCCTAAATGACAACAGTAGTTTAGTATCAGGCATACACAGTTGAGCAGAATTAGGTTAAGATTAGGTGTTATGTAAGAGATTGTGTAATATAACTCTTTCACATGTGATTGTGCAATTGTCAGTATTAATTGTAAGCAATTATCCATGTTCTTTGGATACTGTTGTTCCCATCCTACCTCCCTGATTCTGTGGGTCACATTCCAAAATCTTTGTGTGGGGGAGAGAGGTAGGGAGCACGAGGTGGCAACGGTGGAGGGAACTCCTGCTACATTTCACAGCCGAGAGAGCCACTGTTCTTGTCGAATTCATGCTGTTGCCCAATGGATGTGGGTGGGGTGATCCTGCCTTATCAGCCCTGCCTGACTTGCTCCCATATCCAGGAAACTCCTGTCCTATGTGCACGTTGTCCCTCAGCCATGACACTCTCCTGGGACAAGGGGACAGCTGTCACCAATGAGCCACATGTGACTCAAGAGCCACAGCTTGGACATCCTTTGCTGCTTCATGCACACCACGGACTAAATGCATAACAATGAGTCAGGGTGATGCCAGCAGAGATTAAATGCACATAAAGGAAAGATCTGAGATAACCTGGAGTTGTTTATACACTCTTCTTGCCCTCAACTTTTATCATAAGGATTCCGGCAATGGAGTCTGTTGGTCTTTTGAGCGTTAAACCAAGTGGTATTGCACACTTACTGGTTAGGTAGTAAATAATGCAAGTTTTCAGGCCAGCATGCCTTCCTTTTTTTAGCACCTCTGCTGAGAGCCATAAGATAGGTAGGGTAACTGGGGATAAATGCTGGGAGGTACAGAGGGAGAGTTACCCTAGCATTGCATTTGACAAAGTCTGCTTTTCAGGTTTCTGAAAGGTGGTCATGATACTGACCCAGGAGAATTGCCGTTCCATCGTGGACTACTTGAGTTGTCACTCAAAATGGATAGGATTCATCTGATTGAAGATAGGTATTGGCAATGAAGGCATCTACGTCTGTGCAAGTCACTCCAGTTTCTCTTTACAGTCAGGGGAAATCCAGCTGATGCATCCCATGAAGCCCAGAACACATTTGTCATATTCTCAAATATTCTTCTCAGTTAGGTCAGATGAATCGTGCCTAGAAGCACCTGCTTTTTTCCCCTAACCGTAAGGAGAGCCAGAGAAGAAAAGTTCAGTTACAGGTGTCAAAAATACACATGTATGCCTGAAATTTGCTGAAATAAATCATATTCTAGCTTTCTATTCCTCAATGTCTCATGTGTAAAAAGGACACACCAGTAGAGCCTTACCTATGTAAAGTTTGCTACTTGGAAAGATGGCTTTTTTGTTGTTACAAAATATAGTTTATACTATAGCCTATGTATTTTACAAATCAAATAGCAAGTAAAATGAGGTACTACTATGCAAACAAGAAACCCTCTTAAGCTTAATGTCACAAACTTTCCTCTCAGATGATGTTATCTCTTTTCAAATGATAATAAGTCATATCTCACCAGGAGAGCAGGCTGGTTAAGTGTAGAACTGAGTCTGATGACACACCAGTTTTACTGCACCTAGATCCAAAAAATTCAGTGGAGATTCTGCTGGTATGATATCACCACATAACTAGAGCTAGATGCACATTCATGTCTTCATTCTTGCTCCTGATAAATCATGAAGCCTACTTGTGAGCTTGCATAATAGCAAAATATTGTACGGTTTGGAAGGACAGAAGGAAATAAAGAGGGAAAAGGAAATAATTAACTTTAAAATTGTAAATAGAAAATTCCTTTTATTGAGACTAAGCAAGCAATGTCAAAACTACATTTGACCTTCTCCACCTGTCCTGCATAATGCCTCAACACAAGTCCAACAAACTTTGAACGCTGAAATACCTTCACATGCCTTTATAGTGCTCTCCAAAGCATTCAAAGCATACCTTTATCACCCTAGTGAAAATATATCACTCTAAGGGTTTGTGCAATAGTTCTTGCACTATTTCTAGGCCTTTGAACCAAAACAGAGGACAACAACAACAGTTGGACTAGATGTTCATTGTAAGTCACTTCCAAATTCTGTTCTGTTCTATTCTGTTCTAAAACATTCTATTCCAGTAATTAATATTATTTCTTAAGACCAGTGATGCCACACTGAACCCAATAAAGACAGGAGTTGAGTTTGGAAGTGCCTGGTTCACCCAAGAGGGGGCAAACTCCAAGCTGTGGAAAAGTGAAAGCAAAGTGTTTGCCTGGAGGCCCAAACATTTCTAATACCTCTCAAGGCACCACTTCAGAAGGATGAAAGAAGGCCCCAAAATAAATAAATTTTAAAAAGATAAAAGTAAAAACCTGTTTTATATGAGGTTATATCATTCAGCTGCTCTGATGCATGTGCCGCTTTCATAGCATCAACAAGGACCCATTTCCAGGAGACCAGTGTACTGAAAACTGTGCACAGTTCAAGAAGAACCAGGTTTTATAGCTATACTGACACCCAGGTTATCGATGCATTGAGCTATTGATGTGCACTTTAACTCCAGGAACATAAAGCCTGCCAAAGCAATATTACATGTAAGAGTTATTCAATAACATGTGGAACGTAAATCTATTCCATATCTCTTTGCATCAAGAACATTAATTAATTGTGTGATGAGAATGCCACTTCCAGCTTACAGAGCAAGCTGGGAGAAACTGCCAGTGATCCTTCTACCTTTAATAATCGTGCATTTAGTTCAAGGAAGGAAAAATGAATTCAGTTGTTAAATTGGAGGATTTTCTTGATGATGATGAGATTGAGCTGTAAGTGGAACTTACAATGAAGGTGTGGATGCCTCTTTCCGTATCAATCTTTTGTTTTGCTTTGCTTTAGAATGCAATTTCAAGCTCAGATTGTTGCAGAGAGGGGAACAAGGCACTGCATATTCTCTGGGACACAGTATCAGAATAACCATCAGATTCTGCCCATATGTAGTTAAATCCATCCCTAATACACTGATTTACAGGCATAGGAACCATAATGGGCCTGGTCCTGCAGCTTTTACTTAAAACCGTTCTTTCCCAATATAATTTCCTTTGGTTTGTGAAAACCCAGGGTCAGCAAATCCTGTGTTTGGTACTGCAGATCATGATGGTGAGAAAGGTACAGATTATATCGATCTCAAAGAATATTGAGACTGAGATCTTGTAATACAGTGTGACCTGGAGATATTGCCTGTTAGAAATAGAGAACAAGAGGGTACATGCTTAGATCTTAGGAAAACAGGTCCTCACAATTTAAGCAGCAATTCTAAATGTAACACAAAATAACTAAAAAATCCAGGGTCATTTATTAGCTGGCAAAAAAACCCTGGCGAAATATCTTTGTTAGAGCAGCACCTTTAATGAACTTTCAACACTGCAACCTAATTTTATCATGTGCTAGCGTGTCTCATTGAAGAGAAATCTTGTTGATGTCAGGATGATCTTTAAAAGCTAGAGATAAGAAATTCTTTGTCAATGTCAATAGTGGTACAATGAAATAAACATGCACTGATAGCTCTTGCATCTACAGGGGGAGCTGCTTAGGAATTTTTTCAATGGGATGTTTTACTGTGCAAAATGTGCCAACTCATGAAGTGCCTTTTTTTTTTTCCCTGAAAAGTTATTTTTGTCTAAGGAATTATTAGTCTAAGGGAGGGTGGGGTAGGGCAAAGAGAATGCCGTTCACATGCTGTTCACAGCAATAAACGGGGAAGGAGCTTGTCTGAGTCCCTGCTCTGAATCACATAGTGATGTAGTTTTCTGAAACCAGAATAGAGTCACTTAGCACAAACCCTTCAATAGCTTTTTAGGAAAGAGACAGAAACTGAAGGCTTGTGTTTTGGAATAAACCATAAAAAATAATTTTGCAATATTTTTCACATGACATTAGGGAGAGACCCTTTCTATAAGTACACACTTCTGTGAGCATGTACAGGGAAAAGCATCTTACGGGATATATGTTTATATCCCACAAATAATGCAGAGCCAGGCATAGTTGTCCTGGGAGGCTAGAGGATGACCAAAGTGCTCATATAACCCAACTGTCCTGCCCTGTAGCAGCCTTTCCTGCTCCCACTGGGATTGTCGCGATCCACTACCCAGGTGTAAGTCCCCCACAACAGCCCTTCCCAGGGTCCTAAGGACCTTCATACACTGTTATTGTCTTTTAGGTCCGCTATTTGGCGAGGGACATAGGGCACTGGAAGAACAACATCCAATCTCTAGAAGTCTACTGAGTGTTGTCTACTTAGTGGATGTGTCAGTGCAATAAAGGACTATGTGGCAAGCTGGAAACATATTGCTGGTAGTCTTTGGCTTTTCATTTATGGACTTGTCAGTCTCTACATTTAACGTGTTATTTACTGCACAGGAATAAGAATTACAGACTGCCCTGATATGTTACATTTTACTACACAACTTGTGCCAGTTCTGTAGTACCTGGGAAAAAAGTCATGAGTGAACAAAGTGAATTTTGAGTTGCTACTGTCCAGTGATATTAATTAACATTAAAGTTAGTGGTTAGGAGCTTGTGTCCCCCACGTTTTTCTATGTAGATCTACAAGGGAGCAATGCCATGTCTCAAAGGGATTTTTGTCAGAGAGTCTGGCTCACTGACTTTGCCTTCAGTACAACCATATGGGTAAAACGAAAGTGCTTTCATATTTAGAAAAAAAAATGCACAAAAGATCTAATTGTACAGGTGCTGAACACGCTATGCAAGTCACACACACAGTCAGGCTTTCCAGCACGCTCACCCAACCTTACCTCTCTGCCATGTGGGTGCTTTCCCTGCAGTTACATGGAACACCACAGCATTTCACAAGGATGTCCAAGTGCAGGTGCCTTGGTGTATTTGTGCCATTAATTCAGTGACTGGGCATTTTAATAGGAGCCAAAGCCTTGTCAAAAAAGCAAACAATGGATAAAGACCTTGTTCTATCCTTTGGAAAATCCTAAAAATTGTCTAAACTTTTTTTCTGCGCCCTTAAAGATCCATGCAGGAAAATAACAAGAGACAGGTTTAACAAAAAATGAAAACTTTTAAATCTTTCCAAAACACTTCTCTGTACTGTGCTGGAGAAAACTGTCTGTCTTTTTTCTTTGTTTGAGAAGTTTCACATTCTATTTTTTCTATATTTCACATTATATTCATATTCACTAACCCTAGAAATGTTGTTTCCTTGTTGCATATTAACAGAATATTCCCATATTCCAGGAAGAACAACTAATTTTGGTATTTGGAAAAAAAAATATTTTCTGCTGTTGGTGGCTTTTGAAACTGGTGGAGATTTAAAAGTCATGATATTACATGTACAAGCATTTTTCAAGGCCAATATCCAACTGAATAGATCTCTGAAAAACTAATTAACTAATTTTCTTGAAACTCCACATCAAATTGAAGTATTATCCAAGGCTTAAAGCTGAAAATTTGGGGAAGGTTTAATTTATTAAAAAAAAAGGCCAAATTATTAACACTTAACAGAGCTTGTTAATTATTTCAATACAGCAAAGCTGTCATACCCTTTAATGAATTCAATAAAGCAGTCAGTATTTTAAAATAAGTCAATATAAACTTAGATTATCCAAGTTGATTCTTATCTCATGCACCTTTGTTTAAAAGTAGTGTAACACTGCTGTTTCAGCTGAGTTAATCATGCTTCACAATGTTAAAAATAATAAAAGGACTGGAGCTAAGGATACTAATATAGCTTCCTAATTCTGAGTTTCATAGCACAAGTAGAGCAGTTAATGACATTTGCAGCGTATTTCTGAAAACAAGTACAGCCTGCTTTGGATTGAAAAAAATAATAAGTTAAATGGTTTATGTTAAATGTCTGAATTTGGCTTTGTATGTCCAGGGACTGGTGGCTTACATTGCTGTTGCTTTTTAGATGCAAGTTACTCTCACAGAGACAGAAAGGAGAAATTATCTGATTTCTTGCATTTCAGCACTGCAATATGTCCAGTCATCAACCGGATCAGTTGGTTTATCCTATGATACAATTAATGAAAACAGTATTGCAGGGGGCAGGGAATGTTTTCAAATGATTCACCAAAATGTTCACGTTCAAATTCAGCAAGTGCAAGATTTGAATGCAGAAAAGTGTTTGTCCTATAGTTGGTCACAAATAACAACAACAACTGAATTTTCACAATAATATTCATTGATCTCTTCTTTAGTTCCCCTCATCAGGAATTCAGTTTCATTAAACTCAGGAGGTGTCAAATTCCTTGGAGTAATTTATTCATTTCACATGAATTATGCTGATTTTTGCCTTTATTGTCTCAGAATCTGCTCCTGTTTGTTACACAGTTCCCTTTTAACAATAGTACTTTTAAAGGGATTTTCTAAAGAATTTCTTTCTGGGAGGATTTGTCAATGCTTTTTAAAACATGCTCAACAATCTGAGGTTTTTTTCTAGATGCAAGTAAGAAAAACTACTCTTAAATGTTATACTGAAACCTAACAATACCAGGAACGTCACCTTGCCCACTGTAAAAATAGCAAAGGCATATTTAAGGAAACATTTGTCAAAGGAAGCGGAGTGAAATATCTTCCTTCTAAAATGTCATTTTGCTCATATAAGCGCCAATCCGTATCATTTGTGGATGTTCACATTAGGATCCATTTGATTTAACTGTATCTTCGCTTTGGAGGAAAAAATGCAATACATTATTAATGCCTCATAGTATATGAGAAATGAGTGTATGAGTCAATATTGCTCCAGTGCTGTGCATTATTAAGAATAAGTTAAAGTAGGTCAGCACAGCACACGAAGCTAAATAGACTAATAATGCATTCTACGGGTAGACATTCATCTACCAAGGAGCTGTGCGTTGTGTGCTGGCACCAATGCAAGATAAGCATTTTGATTTGTGTATTTTCAAGATCACGTTTGTACTGAAAAAAGAAATAGCTTCTTCAGTTTCTCCAAAATTCACCGTCACTTTCATTAAAGGGGCATAACTGAGTCTACTTTTACTCAAAATTCAGGGATTTACTGGGGTTTTTTTTGCCTTGATTTTTCAAAAGCAAAATCTAGTTAAGATATATAAAAAAGATGATGAGACAATAAATGAAGCTTAATAATTAAATATTTCCCTGAAGTCTTCACAAGTCAAACACAGAAATTTTGTAGTAGCTCATGAATGTTGGGATATAAAACGGACCTAGAAACTAAAATGAAAGTAATTACACTAGGTTTTGTCCAAATTAAAAGGCATGCTGAAAGCAAGCTACAGAGCACCAAACAAGGAAGATTTACAAAGTGAATGTTGCTTGGCTAGCTGATACTGCATTTTAATCACTGATCAGTGCAAAACTGTTTTTTTAAATTGTCATCAGCACTCATTCAGGGAAATTCCTCTTCAGAAAGTATTGGAAAATAATAATATGGCATTCCATTGCTATTAAGTCTCAAAGTCCGCAGATCACATCTGTTTAGGTTACAAGTTAAAACTAGGTTATCATGCTCAGGTTTTTGTTTTCTTTCTTGAGTATCATTCATCATCAATAGGAGAGATATTATAATTGAAAATTATCCTACAGTTCCGTTCCTGATCTCTGAGCCAAAAGCTGAGTTGTCTCCCCAGAGCTAACAGTATGAAAATGCAGTAAAAATGATCAAGTATGAGTCAAATACACAAAGAGAAACATTTATTAAGCAAGAAGGTGCCAGCCTTTGATGGACTTACACCTTAAGCAGCGTGTTTCAGTCTCTGCTGGCTGCATTATAAAACCAAAGGGGAATAGCTCCTTTTGTTGCTTTTTAAAGGATAGATTTAAAGCCATTAAAGTGAGATTTTAAGCATGTTGGCTCCATGTTGTCCCAAGCACCATATAATCTCCAGGCATCTATTAATTTCCACAGTCTAAAAACTGGGGATACTACCAGGAAGGAGTGACCACCGTGCAACTCCTGACCAACGTACAGCCAAGCGTGGTTCCCAAGTTGGGGTTTGCCTCCTGACTTTCTGTGTCTGGTGGAGGGATGACCCTGACCCCTGTCTGAACTGCTGCTGACATAATAAACTTCACCTGTACACTTGCTGCAGACATGCTCCTCTACCACATTGAGTCAGAAGGAGCTGGGGAACCACCAGCATCTCTGTCCCACAAATTGCACCTACCGCGTCAGCTCAACCACATATGGATTTGACTCTGGAGACAGATGGGGGGAAAAAACACATAAAAATCAATTTTGTATATGAAAATGATACAATTCATGTATTTAGCCTGTCTCTTTAGTGTCTTTAGTGTCTAAGTAACTTCTACCAATGGTTGCCCATCATCTGATTTTGTTCTGTCATGAATAGCCTTGGAAACAGTGCAATGCAGGTAATGGGATATAGAAGTGGTATTAGGATATCATATTATGATTATTTTCTGGCCCTAAAATCAATTTAATAAAGAGGAACTTGCCAAAAGTATTGGACACTCCCTGGTAGAGAAAAACAAAGGATGAACTCGATGCACTTTTTTAGCAGATCATATTCTTGCATAAGTATTTAATGATTCACGTATATTGCTTAAAGATGAGCTATGTACAAAAGAAAAACAAGTAATCATGTGAGATTTTCTCCTGCTTTGTTTATTTCAATACATGAGTAAACAATAGAATGTGTTGTTAAGTATATAATTTTAGGTTTGATTTTTTCCTTATTTTTAATATATGTAAATAGCAGATGGCTGGTAAAGAATAAAAATAAATAATAACATGAATTCAAGACAGTATAAGATAAACAATTTAAATTTATATTTTAAAAAATATTTCTTCGTATTCCACTGCCTACTAAACACTTCAACATCTTTGTTATATATTTGTAACAAATCTCATGTTTGATTTTTCAATTAAAGCTCTCCAAAAGCACTCAAGAAAAGGCATACTGAAGCCCCTCAACCTTCAGGAAAAACCAGTCCTAATGTTTCCAGTATTTTTTAAGTTGAAAAATGTAAGCAGGAAAGTCTTGTATTAAAAAAATCTAAAATCAGTCAAATTAAATTGTGCCTCAAAGTTCCTTTCTACTGAAAAAAAAAGGGTATAAAGAAAAAAATCTACATTCTAAAAAAAAACCCCTATGGTAAGTTAACCTAATTATGTTCAACAAAAACAAAGTAAGCATTGTAAATCTGCCCTGAAATACCAGTTTACTTGTATGTATTATTTTACAAGGCACTTATTTTATCATTTAGGTAAACTTTGGAAAACTACTTCAGCATGTTTGGGGTTTCTTTAATATATAAAGAAGAATTGTTCCTTTTGAGTATATCTTGAGAACACATTATTATAAAACGGCTTGGAGAATACAGGAGATTGCTTATCTTGCTATATTTAATAGGACAATCTTAAACTGTAAGCTCTGGTTTTGCAATAAGAAAAACAGATCTCCTGCCATCATGTGGAATGTAGCAGTATCTCCTTTTCGAAATGATCTGATGGTTGAATACTACGACAGTAAATACATCGTGACAGCAACATTATTCTGTGTCTCACTGAAAACTGAACTGCGGTTACCGAATGTGAGCTTTTTGGAGGGTAGTGTCCTCGCTCATCCTCAAAGAAACTTCCTCTGCTTGTGATGAGGGAGCTCTGAGCATGAAGCTCTGGTAAAATGGACCCGTTTGTTTTGATTCCTGATGTCAGGAATGTTAAGTTACATGAAGGTTTTGAGACTCCTCCCTACAGGATTGTGTCTGTATTATGTATCTTTATTGATTTCAATAAAGTTATACCAGGAGTAGGTTTGGTTTATACTGCATTCTCATTATAGTTATCAGACTATTTGAAGACATGCCAGGCTTGATACTTATCTACTGGTGTCACTTATACCATTTTAAATCCACAGAGCAGAACGAAGCCAAGCTTGCCTGTAGAATATGTTGACCAAATTCCAGAGCCTTTATGCACGCAAAATGTACATCTACACAAATTTTGCTGCCACAGCTGCTGGACTTTTAAAGGAAATGCACACCTCTGGGCCATACAATTAAAGGCAGATGGGCATCCCAACCAAAGGGAATGCAGGTTCTCAGTGTGGAGATTGGTCTTCATGGGAAACAAAAATAAGTAGCACATCTCCATTTATCAGGTCTCACAGGGTTGCTGAGGTTAGAAAGGGCCTCTGGAAATCACTGCATCCAACTTCACACTCAGAACAAGATCAACTAGAGCAGACTGCTGAGGGCTGTGTCTAGTCAAGTTTTGAATATCTCCAAAGATGGAGACTCCACAACCATTGGATCCCTTTCGGTGTTGATCTGTTTTGACCCTGGGTTTTGACTTTGGGTGACTAACCTAAATGTTACATCTTTCTGCTGGTATCTGTCGTTCTGTAGGCCCTAAAGATACCCCAGATTCCTCTAGTTATTACTCTGCCCAGTGCTTTATCAAAGATAGTTTTTAGCCCAGTTTTACTTTTCAGTACTGGGATATTCTTGTCCCCACTATTTATCATTTTATTCTTTCCCATCACTCTCTGTGGTACTTTCTTTTTTCCCTCTGAAGTCAGTTATCTCACTTTTCCTGGTAGTACCTCGCTTACTCTTCTTGTCTACAGCCTAATGATTTTCTAAGATGACTTGAAAGGGTCTTCTTTGCTCAAGGTGAAGGTGATACATTAATCTTTCTGGAAACAGAAATTGTTGATACAATGAGAATACTGGCTTCCAGCTATCCCTGAAAGTTCACATTATGCCCTTCATTAAAGTTGTCACTGAAGAAAGTAACTGTTAGAAAATCAACATATGGACACATATACACTGCTAGATCGAGTTGCACTCCTAGGTGTTGGCAAGCAGAAGACATCCTTATTCTTACATCTCTCTTTGCACAGAACTGATCACTTCAGCCTTTCTGCTGTGCAACTGCACTTTATGGAAGGCTCACTGGGTACAGATTTCAGCAGATAAGATGATTTCCAAAACGTGCCTTAAAATGGCCAATCCATGGGTTACCTCATCTTTGAACAACAGGCAGATAGGATTGCTGCTCAATACAGTGATTTTCAGTTTTCTAAGACCCAGTTAAGATGGAATCCTACCTCTTGGCTGTAATCAAAGAGAACACACTCGCTTTACAGAGTAATAAAGGGATTTTTCATTTTTCTTATAAATCTCAATCCCTTTTAGACTAAATTCTGGAATGACATTGTATAAATTATGACTGCTCTCAGATATAAGAAGAAAGTTATTTCTAAATTTTACAGTAATTCCTACAGCAGATTCACTTCCTGAAATAATCTGAATATCTCTTGTTTCCTCTCTTCTTTCAGAAAGGTTTAATTTCTTTTCATAAGGACTGATGTATCAGGGGTGTTATATTTTAATATAAAGATTTTAAACGTTTCTAGGACAATGCTGATTGAAAATACTGTCAATCTTTGCATAGAGTTAATTCATGAAATTATTTACACTATCTTTTTTTCTACTGCTGGCCACGTGCATTTGGCCAACTTGTGTAGAGTTGTCTTGGTTTTGGCTGGGATAGAGTTCATTTTGAATATGTGAATATCAAAGCTTTTAAAAATTGATCAGTTTTGTCTAAGGAAAGGTGGGAAAAGATGTGAGCCATTGTATTTTTCCAGTAATGGTTAGTAATCCCAGGGGATAAGCACTGAACTAAGAAAAAAACCATATTCAGCCATCAAAGAACCTATCCAGCATTAGGTAGCCAATAGATATTGCACCTCACAGAGAACCCCTGCCCCCGTGGATTTCCAGCTGTAACTGTCTATAATATTGCTGCAGTCCAAACTGTGGTTTCGAGAATAATGGGATTAATGCAACATAAAATTTTTCTAGAGGCATGTTTATTTGTCACGCATCATACTGAATACCCTTCAATGACAATTTAACATTGGTCAAATCTTCTTGGCCATGATGTGATGATCTTTGCTGCTCTTGTGACCCCTGTAAACCATTTGTTCAA
The DNA here is from genome assembly GCF_017639655.2 of Falco naumanni. Classification (NCBI taxonomy): domain Eukaryota; kingdom Metazoa; phylum Chordata; class Aves; order Falconiformes; family Falconidae; genus Falco; species Falco naumanni. The sequence continues at coordinate 65,196,730 of NC_054058.1, forward strand.
TAGTAACAATGATTTTACAGGTGTCGTCTAAAAAGTCTTTTAGCTTTGTGGCTTTAGCTTTCTTCTATGTAAACTGGGATGATTCTTAGTAGATGGGATTGCTGTGAAGTCTAAGTCAGTTGTTATTCTTGGCTTAGAGTCCAGTCTGAGAGATGTCCTTGAAGAAATCTTATTTCTTTTTTTTTTAATGCTGTTAGTGCTAAATATTATGGTAATTCATAGGTCAGATCATGAACTCTTTACTCAGGCAAAATTTAAATTGACTTAACTTATGCGGTTATGACAATATAAAAAATGTAATACTATTTGGATTTGTTATTTACAGTGAGAAATACAGTACATATTTAGTTGTGTGAATTTCTTCAACAGAACCTTGTGAATTCTTATCTATTTTCATGTGTACACTTATTTATTTCAAACTGTTTATACAAGATAACTAAAATGAGTAAGAAAGAAAAAAAAAATCTTGCATGTGTTTAAATACACCAATGTGATGCATTGGCTTTTTACAAATACAAACAATACAATGAATATGTACACTTCCTATTACAAGTTCAAGTGGAAAAGCAACACAAGACCAAATTAATCAGGTCTAAAATTCTTTCTGCAATCTCTTGCCAGAAAAATGAGGTTCCTTATGGCCGATGTCAACGGTATTCTAAAGTTTTAAAATCAATAAACAGGCTGTAAAATTGCATCTGTAATCAGGATAAGGAACACAAACATTTACAGAGTAACATGCAAACATAACAAAATACTGCAGCCAGTTAAAATTGAATGAGACGCCCTGTTCAGATGCCATTATTTTTAAATACATGTTTAATTTAGAATCTCAGCTGAGATAAAATGCAGACAGAGCCTTGCTAAATTGGTATTACCAACTGCTTGAAGATATCTCCAGATTAACCCACCTATCCACAACCCATCTATAATAAAAAATAAATTAAAACTAAACGACAGAATTCAGCCTTTTTTGTCTTTTTCTTTAGTATTGTACATCATTGTCGAAACATTCAGAGATAAAGTTTAGCATTGCAGAGAGCTTGTTATTATTTAGACAAGCTACAGCATCAGCACGAAGAAGTTCCCAGGTAAGCATGTGTCTTAAAAGGTCTCTATGTGCTGCAGCAAGTCACTGTGAGTGAAATGTTTTGGAGGACCCCAACAGGTGTTTCGGGAACACATTGTTATTTAACCTAGAGTGCTGCTCTGTAATCTGGCCAGTTTGCTCACATATCCTCTAATGTATGACTGATCTTTCCATAGTTTGGGGGAATAACCCACAGCAGTGCGAGTTAAAAAAATAACAAGAAAACCAAAAAGAGATACAAGGAGAGGAAAAAAAGGAAAATGGAATGGGAAAGTGAGCATGAGGAATGAGGTGTGTCATGTGGTTCTTTGGGATAAAGCACTAAGGATGAACAAGAGCTACACTTCTGGGAAAATGAGCTGTTACTCTAAGGACTGGGGAAGAAGTGACACTTTGAGGTACGAAGGCATTTTTTACAGCAAGATCTACCTTTTCTTGTTGATGTCTTAAGGATAGATGTATGGCATTCAGTTCTTAAAAGGAAATACTGAGTTGGGCCAAAAAAAATATTGAGGAGAAAGAGTGTCTCAGTCTATAATGTGCTGTAAATTCTTAGGTTTTCCAGGGAATTTTTGTAGTTTATGTTAAAGTCTCAGCTCCTGGAAGCATGTGATTATGCAAGGATCTCAGATTTCAGTACAAGAGAAAGAATGAATCCCTGAAGTGAAAGGTGGGATTGGTTTTTCAAGACCTTGCTCTTCCATGAACATGATCCTTCAGCAAGTTGTTTTTCCTTTCTGTGCTTCAGTTCGTAATCTGCGAAATGGGAATGAGTGTACTTGATTTCCTCATAGTAGTGATGTGAAGATAAATACATTCAAAAACATACAGTGCTCCAATAATCTATTGCATACTTGAAAACCACAAAAAAATTATTAATACAGGACAAATGAAATGAAGCTTGATGATGTGCCCGTACCTGAATATCCCTAAGGGTGCAATAATCAAAAGCCAAATGAAGGAAATAATTTGATGTCAATCTCACACATTCTTGGAACTGGATTCTGGTTTTTTTTGACATTAATGGTTGACAGGATTGCCATCAAGAACTGTGTATAAAGTATGTCTACACTTTAGTTGTAAGTACAGTGTTGAGATACCTGTGTTAGCTTTAAGCCGGCTAGAGATCTAAGTACTGTAGTGTAGAGCTCTGAGCAATGTATTGCCTAGGTGAAAAACTATGAAAAAATGTTCCTTTAGTAGGAAAAGCAACAAAGAACATATGGTTTCTCAACACTACTGTAATTCTTGTAAGGAACATCTTTGGCACAGTTTTTTTCCAAACCTGTTTTGCATATTTCAGTAATATGCCACAGCTATGAGCAATGGACAGTGTCATATAAATGGAGGTAAAAGTGCAACTGAGTGAGTGACAGGGAGAGAGATAAGAAATACAAGGGAAAAGATGCATTTCAGGAATGAGCTGAAATATATTTGCTGAATTAGCAGGGGACAGAGCAAGGGTATTATAGATGGTAGCCATTTCAGGACATGGCACTTCATTTGCTGCCACTATTGGGAATTGCTAATTGAGGGGGTAATGACACATTTTGGATGGATGAGCAAGGAGAGTGGAAAGGATATGATATGAGGGAGAGAAGGAGAAAATCTGAGAATTTTAATGCATTGACCAGGATTTACCCTGTTTACACAGAGGTGTTCATTTAGGATTCTTGTGAGTTCCTTCTGTTGTCACCATGGAGTTTTCTATAGGAAGAATGCTTCCACAGAGTGATTCAGACGTTAAAAAGGCCTACAGAGCCTGATCTAACTTTACTGTTAGTGCTGTGACCCTGCTGTGACCTGATGGCCTCCAAAAGTCTCTTCTAAATTTCTCTGTGACCCCACGATTCTTCAAACTGCCATCTGGATGTAGCAACTCCCTTTCTTGATTGTCTAGAAAGCTATGGAGGAATACTTTCCTGCAGATGCTTCTAGTAAATTCCAAGTGTAGGATGGAACCTGGGCCAAGAAAAAAGAATATTTTCACAATGAATGAGAAAGGTGGTTGATTGCACATTGGTGGAGTCCTCACATGGGCACTGTCACTCTAGAATGCAAGATATCCAATCACCCTAAAAGTATATAGGTTGTGATTTTCTTGGGGTAGAATGTATTCTAGAAACTTAAATAGTCTCAGCAACAAACACTTTGAGAAGATGTCTGAGCTCTTCAGTGTGCTTTTCTGCAGAACAGCCTTGATATCCATTTCATCTCACAGGAGTTACTTCAATGCAGATACCAATTATTTGTATAGCCAGGACATGTCAGTGCTAATCCATCTTTAAGACGAGATGAAATCACATTATTTGCTACTTATATTAGACAAAAGAAAGCAGTGGCATGCTGTCCTTTCTGGAAATAAAATTCAAGATTTTCCACGAAACAGGAATAAAAATATATTTATTTTTAAAAATGCCATTGAAAGTTGAGGTTCGGGAATTTCTCACTGGGTAAGAATTAAAGTTTCCTACGAGGTCTTTATTTTATCTTGTTTAATGTAACTGGTGACTAATAAAACTTATCTTGTTTAATAATGGATGAACTAATTATCCCTATACATGTTTAATCCTTTTTAAAACCTGCTAAGCTCTTGGACTTGCAGCTATCATGTGGCAATCAGTTCCACAGGTCAATTATCCATTGTGAAAAAATGTCTTCCCTTTTATCCTCTCTGAATGTCTTGCCATCCAGTTCCATAGGATGTTTCATTACTCTTGTAATATGAAACAGCGTAATTGGGAACAACCAATTTCATGATCTCTATCACATTCCTCATGTTTGTTTATCCTCTTTCTTTCCTAACCTATGTTTCATTATAAGCATTTTTTCTGTGCCTCAAATGTTTCCACTATGCTTTGCCAAGCCCTTGCTTTGCTCTGTTTTGATGGTGACAATGTTAGGCTCAAAATTCTACCATTTGTCTCACAATTTTATTGGTAATCATATAAATTGCAATGCTGAATCTGTCACTGTCATTGACTAGTCTTATAAATGTTGCAGTGGTTATAATTAATAGTTTTACTCACTGTCGTAAGTTGCTTAGCCCATATGCAGTAATCATTATTAATAAATCACCATGTATCTACAGTTACGACATTGGGGAGTTGTTGTTATTTCCTTTTTCTAATTAAAAGAAAATAACTCAGGTAGTGATGTATTAGCCACTAGAGATGCAGGAAGACTATAACACTGCAGTGCTCATTGCTGCAGCGTCTAACTTTGGCTGCTGGCTGGCATACACAGCTTCAAAAGGAGTCTGTATTCTCCCTAGGCAAACTCATGGAGTAATGCATGCATCTCCTAAAGTCAGTTTCACAAAACTGGTGCATCATGCTGAGCGTATCTGTTAGATATGGGATCAGAACCCAAGTTTTCCGATTCTGCTTATATCTAGAGTTATTACCTCTTCCATAAGCACAATGAATATTTAATTAAAGTGGAACAGATTCACTGGAAAAGATTGTGAGACCCACAATCTCCTGGACTATCTCTTGGTGGTTAGGGTATTCTCCTGGGAGGTAGAGAAATAGAGATGTGGTTTCAAATCCCCTCAGGAACAAAAGAAACTTGCACCTGGGACTGCCCCATTCCAGGTGAAGCCATGAGACTTTTGAATAAAAAGGAGTCAGCAAGAGAGTTATAAATCTCATTTTCTTGGATGTGTTTCTCTGTGCTCTGAGAATGTTTCTGGCTTAGGTCCTGTAGGCCAGATAGGCAGGGAAACCACCTAGCTTACAAATCCAGTCCAGGGTGGAATGAGAATAGGTGTGGAACACCTTGGCAATATGAGACTGCTGCAGAAGTGCAAGGGATTTTACTGGAAGACTGTAGTTGTGGTAACTCTGCTGGATTGGGAATATAATGTGAAGTGATGTTTGCGGAGAGTCAATGTCTTTATTTAGACCAACTAATATCACTGGAAAAAACAGATAAGTGTTTTAGGCAAATAAGCCCCAAACCTTTTTTCAGACTCACAATAAACCCAGGAACATTTAATGCAAATGACAAACTGAGAAGAATAATTCTAAATTTAATATTTTTTGTTAAGTAAACTAGTCTGGAGGAAAGGTAGAAACTAGGTAGAGACCTAAGTTTCTACAGGGCTAGGCAAAATTATGCAATTTTGAGGGTCTAAAACATGACCTTTTGGCTTCTGCAAAGTTTTTCAATGTCTGTGGGTTTGACTTTTAAACACTGTTTTTCAGCAAAAGCATTACAGGAAGTCAGTAGTTGCACCAGGCTAAAGAACATTAATCAGAGCTGTTCAGAGTTCCCATACTCCACCAGGGAAGCATTAGGGACAGTAGAGAAGGATGACGGTTAGAAGCAGATGGTGAGTAAACTGTTAAGAGTCCAACTTCATTAGCATTGCTTTGATAGATTAATGATGCCCTGAAATCCTGCCAGGCAGGCTGTTGCCAAAGGTGCCATCTGCGTGGAAAAGCATACACATCAAGAAATTCAGTAGGAAAAAAAAAAAAAGAAAAAAAAGAAAGAGAAAAAAAGAACTAGCTCCATCAGTCACACCCCAAGTTATTTCCACCTACCATGTGCTGACGGATAACCAAAAAGCCAATAGTAATTATAAAAAATACTGAATTACATTAAAAAAGAAAAATGATACCTGAATGTCATGTTCTGTACTTTCAGGCAGTGGGTCTGCTCAAAATTAATCTAGTCATATCTTCTGTTATTATTATATTGTCATCAGCAACATCAGCATCATTTTACTTATTATTTTTACCATTACTTACACTGTGGACACACCTTGAAGGTCAATTGTTGTGTGACTTTGCATTTCAGTGGTAAGAGGTAAACCCTGCCCCAGAGGGTTTAGCAAAGCATTTTTCATTTCCATTCTAGTTTGCATTTAGGTCCAACTGAAATTGTTCTTATTTAGCTCCAGTTTGAGCCATTAACTGTTTCATAATCAGTTAACCCTGAACTAGTTTGGTATGGTTCACAATCAGAAAATAAAATATGTGGAAAGGGGAGATTCAGGTGGGGAAGAGGTGGCCAAGACATCAGCTGGAGGGAGGTTGAACCTCCAGCTCCAGATCCCCTGATAGGTGCTTTGCATTTGTTGTATAAGGAGCTTTTTGCCAGCTCACTGCATCTGTTGGAGGGGTTTGCACTGGATTAGGAACATGAGTGAGATCAATGTTCAGGTGAGCAAGTAAGAGATCTCAAGTTAGAAGAGCTAAATATCTCACAGTTCTCCCTTCCTCCTTATTCACTCCACCTGCAAATAAATCTGTTCCTAAACATGATTCATTTCTGTATAACAAGATACTACAGTGAGATTATTGCAGGAACCTCATCAGGCTTGCAGTATTACCTCTGATAACAAGAATCAAAGATCCAGCCTCTTCCCACCAGAGCCAATGTGTAGAGTGCTCACCTGTGGCATGATCAAAAAGCCTTTGGGCTATGTGAGTCTTGCCTGGGGTCTGTAAAGCTGCCCAGCCTTGTGGCATAGAAGCAAGGACTGATGTATAGACTGAAACCTCATGTGGAAAAGATGGGGAAGGTAGAGGGACAGGAAAGCTGCAGTGTGACAGTTGGGCCCTGAAGACAGAAGGGACAGAGTTCTGTTGCCCAGACACAGGTATCTACTGCTATTTGAGCTGCTCAAGGTTATTCAAGGTGGATGGCAAATGAATGGCAGATACATGAATGGACCTGTGGGAGGCCATCACCTGACTGACATATCATCTGGTGCAGGGAGATCAGGTGGGAAATCCTTCCATATCTTGAGACATATTTATTTCAGGAACAGAAACAAGCCCAGATGAGGAATAACTTGACTCCAGGCTCAGATACCCAAGTTAGCTGTCTTCATTCAGGTGTCTACATCAACTGGTGTTTAAACTTTTGATTTTGTCTGTATGAGAGGGATTCTACTGACCATATACAAGAATGTGATCCAGCTGCCTAACTACAGGCTTTTACTGGTATCAGGAAGGTATCAGGAAGGGCTTGAGAGAGCCTGAGGGTTTCCTATAAGTTCTGAGTCAAATATGCAAGGCCTACAAACATGTCTCAGGTATGCCATGGTGTCTTAAATAGCACTAAATGCCTGTGCAGGTAACTGAGTTAAGACTATATTCACATTATTATACCTATAAGTTTAGGTGTCTGAATCTGGAGCTAAAATAACATCTAATGAGGCGTTGTGATGAACAGACCTCTGAGAGAAGACTGTAGATCAGGTGTCCTCAAACTTTTTAAACAGGGGGCTGGCGCGCGGATCAAGTGGCAGGCAGTCATCTGCGGCTGCTTGGTTTCCCCCCCCAACCCCCGGCGGGGGGGGGGGGCGGGCGGGGGGTTTCTGTAAATACCGGGGGCCAGATTGAGGACCCTGGGGGGCCGTATCCAGCCCACAGGCTGTAGTTTGAGGACCCCTGCTGTAGATATTTTTTGGGAAAAAAAGACCCCAGCCAAACAAAACCCCAACCAAACTTAATATTAGTAGTATGCTTCAGACAGGCAGATAGTAAACAAGGGGAAATACTGCCTAAATCTCCTGACTTTTGGTCCAAACAGGTTAACAATGTATGCCAACCTTGTATGAAATACTGGGGAATTCAACACAAACCCAGCCTACATTCCAATAGCATCTAAGGAAAATTTCAATCATTAATGGCAACAGACAGAAAGAGCAGATGAAAAGGGAGATACCAGAAAAGGAGGGTAGTAATATTGATGGCATATAATTATCTGCAACACTAGCAAAGGCTGGGCAGGTGGGGCAGTCTCTATTACAAATGTTGGCTGTGTTTAAGATGTTGGTGAAGTCTGCGTCACTTGCACAATGTTGACTGTGACTTCAAGTCAGTTTAGACCAAGCTCAGTTGCATTCAAGGCTTAGCTCTCAGTTCTCCACCTTGCTTAAGAATGTTCTTAGATCTCACCAGCCTCAAACCTAGTTAAATCTACTTATTAATCACAAGTAGCTGGCATGATGTTAAATACAATTTTTCATGAGTCGTGGTCAAAATCTCCACAGATACAGTCAGACTTACAAAAACTTTCCCAGGAAAGAAAACACAGAATGTCCAAAGTTCATGTTAATGTTGATTTACGGCATATTGATTTTCCAAGGAAGCAATAAATCTCCTGTGGATTTAATATTTATTCTGACCTATCCTTAAAGAACCATGAAAAAGAATGGAATGGAATTAACTATACTCTATTACGGTTATCTTTGAGCAATGTTTTTTGCCTTCATGCTATATTAGCAATGTCTGTAATTTTTTTTCATTTATTTTTAATATGGACTAGCTTAAACTAAGTCTAGATTTTCAGTCTACATATTCCATTTTCGACTGTAGAGAGCCAATTTAATTATTTTTATATTTTTACCTGTTAAGGTTCTTTTTATTGTTAGAATATAATCTTTGCATGTACTCTATTTAGTTTGCTAACAGACTCCCCAAACCTTATTGATATTGTAAAATCACATAGAAAAAATATAGATTCATGAAACATAAGAGACAAAGGAGAACTGGGAACAAGAGTCTGTTATTCTGTATAACTCAGGCTGTTAAGTTTACCTTAGCTACTTTTATATTGAATCTCATAACTGTGATCACAGTAAAAGATCTCAGTCCTCTGTAGTCTAAAACCCAGGGTGGAAACAAGGGAGGACTTGGGTTTACAGGTAGATATGACATGGAACTGATTAGTGGGTCCTGTTTGTATCTGTCCATGTGTCACTTTTTTCATGATCCTGAGCAATTTTTCAGGGAGATCTCAGCTGCTTACAAAGCCACCATTTTTGGCCTGTCTAATTAAAAGAACATGAAGGCCCTGCTAGCTTATGTTAATGTGCTGTGCAGTAAGTTGTGGTGGAGTATGCATGGCTGGTCCCTGGGGGATATCCTCAGGGAGTGATGGGGAGGAAAGAAGAATGGTAGGAAACACCGTATCTGTCCTAAACTAAGACATTGTCATTTGTGAGTCAAGGCTGTGAAACATCAAAAGTATTTGCACCCCTTCAGGAAGAGGTAGTTGTTTGGATGAAATGTTTCCAGATCTTGTTGGACCCTGGTAAAAGAAGACAACACACCAGACAAACATTGGAAAAATAAAATTCTATGCATCGCTTTGGAGGCCTAGTCTGCCTTATTAACTAACTATACATTTTCTGTTGGCGTTTGTCTCCACTGCACCTGAGGTCGACATTGAAAAGAATGCCAAAATACTGAGGCATATCAGATTATATGACATGATGTACCTCAGATATCATATGCGCTATACTGCTTTACATTTCAATAACTACTTGTGGTCTCCCAGGATATCACATATCCAGTATTTTCAGTATCCAATATAAATTCTTTCATACCATCTGAATCAAGGAGACAACTTTGTTGGGTTTTTGTGGGTTTTTTTTCTTGTTTGTTTGTTTGGTTTTTTTTTAAATTACTTGAGGGTTCATCTTTCTGCTTCTTCATTTCCCCCTGGTTTTGATGAGAATAGTTTCTGTACCTCCACCTCTCATTTATTTTCAATTTCTGAAGCCCAGGCTAAGGAGTGCCCACACCCAAACAACAGTGACTAAGACTTTGAAATAACATGAGGCATCTTTAACTTATTCTCCAAACGTGTAGCAATGAGTGAGGTGCTGCCTGAAGAAATTGGGTGAGACAATTTCCCAAGTAATGAATTAATAAATGTTGCAATGCTTGTTAGTGCCAGCCAAAATCTCAACTTGGCATGCTAGAACGTGATCAGAGCTCTGCCTCTCAGCCACCTTCACTTTGCTAGACAAGATGCTCCTGTTGTATTCAACTAATACTAAAAAGGGGGATTTGGTATCTGAAGTGTGTTTAAAAATAAATACTCAACAGAAGTTCACGGTGTAATTGGAATAATATACTAGGATTAAACTGAAGTTGTGTGATATATATAATTCAGATATGTGCTCGGTTCCAAGAAGAGCCAGACTTCATGTCAGTCCTACTTCAACTGACATTGGGAACCACTTAACCACATAACCATTTATCCTCACCAAAAGCAACATCAGAAACCACCATGTCAGTTTATCAAGACTAATTTTCTCAGCCTCCTATAACACAAAATAATATATGACTCACTTATACCCACATTTGTCTGATCTCATTTTAGCTACCTTAAACTTGGACATTTAGTCCAAGCTAGCCATCAAAAGTGCCTCTACAGGCGAGAAAGTGAGAGAGAGGCACTTTGCTGGCTGTCTACATGGTGATTTCAGTTGGGCTTAACTGTCTTTGGGGTGCCATGTGTCTCAAAGAACAAGAAATTAGTTTTGACTAAACACCTAGCATTTGGGTGACCAAAGGACAAAGAGGCGTACCCACCATAACAGCTCAGACATTCAGTTTGCCTGGTTTAAAAGCTGAGCTAAAGGAACCTCATAAAGGCGTGGCTGTGAAGCATCGTTGGTTGAAGTTTGAGACAGGTGCAATCTGGTGGTGAGAAGGCCCCATTCCCTTGAATGAAACACAAATGTGCAGGGAAATAAGCCCTTCCATGGAGCTCAAGGAATCATTTTGATAGAGAAATAAAGTGATGCCACCCACTAGCTTAAGAAAACTCACCATTTTATGTGACTGCATATTTTGGAGACTGTGTGGGGCAGGCTGAGTGACTACTTTGCACCAGGGGATGGTTCAGGGCAGGATCCCTCAAGATGGTTAAGAACACCTCCGTTGCCTCAGAGGGCCTGTGTTTCCTGGGGGACTGGTGGCCTCTGTGAATGTCTCTTCCCACAGTGTGAATCTACGTTACCCAAATTCTACAAGGGGCTTCTGAGTTTCCAGTCTGGCTCTGGAAATCAAAGCCCAGGAGTCTGGAAATTTGGCTTATCGTCTCACTAGTGGGCCTTCAGCATTTAAGCCTCTTTAGAAATCTATCCCTCTGGACTTGAGCCACCAAAGCACTGAGCTACATACATATTTTTTCACAGGAGACCATTGGCTTCCCCATGCTATTTGCATTTCATGTTAAGTGTATGCTCAAGGGCCTTCCTGACTTGAAGTCTGCAAAATATATCTCCTGAAGCCAAACTTCCAACAGCAGCCTGACATATGGGCAGGAGGGAGGCTCCATCTCTTCGTGTCCAACTTTATCCCATCATATTTGGTGTCAGAAGCCTTCTCACTTGCAAAGTAAAGTACATAATACTCAGGAATGGGGGCCCTTGACATGCCTGGTATTTTATCGTCTCTATCTTTAAGAAAAGGATATTAGTCCTTACTTCTCAACCTCAGATGGTTGTTGTGAAGATTAATTAGCTAATGCTTTTACAGCACAGAAAAGATGTAAAGTGCTACTATATAAAAGTATTATTAAGTGCCTGCGGGGTCTTGCTGTCTAATGTAGCTGAATGGGAGAGGCTCTGAACCATGGAGATTAGGCAATTTTAAAATAGTTCTTTTTAAATTGCATTATTTTTAACTCTTTGTTGTTACTAATATCCTCTCAGCGGGGGTTGGAAATATTTACCCCATTCATTGTCTTTTTCTATTTTCTCTAATACTAATTTTTAAATAAACACACATGGCCTAGGGTTTTATCTGTATACAGAGTTGTATTGGGTTAAATAAAGGTGTGATTTTACACCAATTTCATTTATCCTAATCCTTTTATTTCAATTTTAAATTAAGCTTATTTCAGTTCGGCATAAGCTGATTCAGAACAAGTTTGTGATAAACTGAGATAAGCCACTCTAAAACTGAAATTAGTGTGTCCACATAGGGATTTGCTCTAGTTTAACCAAGGCTATGAATGTGCACACAAGTTATCGTGGCATAAGCCAGAAAATGAATTTACAGCTTGCAAGTGATTAAGCAGTACCTGCTAGTGCACTTACTGCTCAGGACCTCCTCTCCAAAAAACCTTAATTTTCATCAAGGGATAATCTACTTCCAATTATTGCTCTCTTTAACGTGCAGGGTGAAAACATGCACATATTAAATGCTGTGAAGCAGTCAAGACTTGGTAGAAGTCCAATGTGAACTGGAGACAGAGGGAAAATATTTGGGCATGGACTACCCCATGGCTTGGACTTGCAGAAATGACAGAGGATGGAGGGAGGACGGTGTGTGTCTAACCGCTAACAAACTGCAAATTCACTCTTCTTGTTCAATCTTATTTATGTGTCTGTATGCTGCTTTGGCTGACTTACATCCATGCAAATGTGTGCACAGACATGCTCTGAATTGCTGCTGTCCCAGTGAGTCACTATTACCCTAATCAAAATGGTGGCATTCAACACTGCTTTTGTCTTAACACATGTAATTGCACAACTGGTAGATTGATGGGCGGTTGATGGAAACTCAGATGTATGCAGGGGTGTTAACAGAAAGGGACAGAATGTAGCTTGTTCTGTTACAAGAACAAGAAAAATTAAGTAAAGAAAAAGATAAAGGAAAAGAAAAAATAGAAGAAGAAAAATTAAAGTGAGAGAGAGAAAAAAAAATCCTTTTGTTCCTTGTGCCAATATTAGCATTATAAATACCATGGATAAAATCAAAGAAAATTTAGTGAAATTTCATTTTTTTCTCTAATTTTGGATATTCTTGAGTCAAAATATCTGACATAAAATACTTCTAAGGGGTATTAAAACTGGATGGCATATCTACTGTTTTCAACAATGTATATTTTTACATCTCCTTAAGAGACTCAAATTTTGGTAACTTGCTTGTTGTCAAGCACTGATGGATGTGATTAACAAAATAAATACGGGTATTAAGTGTTTTCCTTTCACTTAAATTTTTATTTCATCCAAAACAAACTGAAATTTATAAACCCAAAACCTAAATTTAGGCTCCCAAACTCTTATTTAGAAACTTAAGTGAGAACCTTATTTAGCAAAGATCATAAGCACATGTTTAAATTGATCCTGGTTCAGGAATGTGCTTAAGTATATGCTTTAATCTGATTAAATATGTGTTTAATGTTAAACACATGTTGAAATGCATTGCTGAATTGTGGCCTGATTTTCAAAAGTGTTAAGTACCTTGAACATCTCATTAAGGTCAAGAAAAGCTGCATGTGTTCATGCTCTTACCCATCAAGGCATTTTCTTACATGTTTAAAATCAGATTTAGGAGGCTAGCCATTTTTTTTTTAGCAAAATTTTGGACTCAGTATTGCCAAAGTTGAACACAGAGACATCTGGATTCATACCTTATCTGAACTATCTACCCCTAATGAGTTTTCAAAGTTGGACTGAGAACTTGAGCGCAGCCTCGGTTTGTTTTGTTTTGTTTTAAAAATGTAATTTTTAGTGCTCTCTGTTTCCATTTGGAAATGCTCTGTTCTTTCCAGTCCCAGCCAGCACTGAGAAGTGAAGAGGTGTGTGAAAAGAAGTATTACTACTAGCATTATTTATTAAGTGCTGACAGCATGCTTAGTTCGGTACAAGACACAAGTGAGGGCAGACCCTTCTTTGCAGATCTTACTTGCAGGTAGTCTGGATTCATTTCAAGTTCCAGATGGCTTTTGAGGGTGGTTTCTATTTTATCTGAAATAGTTTTCCTTTTTTTAAGGAAAACAAAGAAATTGTTTAAAATTAGAAAGATTTTTTTTCTCCCCTATGCTAAGATTATAACACATTAAAGGCCAGCCATGTTTTGGCTTTTACAACTTCTAAAAGTCTCCTCAATCTTATTGCTCTTTTTGTCATTGTTCTTAAGAAGAAACAGTGTTTTTAAAATGGCTTCTCACATATTTGTAGGCTTTTTGCTTTTTTTTTGTCCTTCATCAGGAACTTTCCAATAATCTTCACCCACATATTTTGATTTACATCAATAGCAGTTTTCCTCCTGACTCAGAAAAGCTTTAGATCTAACCTAAAAGCCTTTCTGCAGCTAAGCCTTGCTGAGGGGTGGTTAAGTCTTAGCCTGTTCCCAGCTGCTTATAGTCACTGTTTTCTTCCAGTCCCCTCCCTCGCAGTGCTAAGATGGTGTTTCTCACTTCTCACCCTCAACTTACACAGAAACCTGCCATCAGGACAGCTGCTGCGCCATCAGGGTTTGTTGATGTGTGCTGGAGGAGAACTATCTTCTTGCTTTTAAGCAGACCTGGAACCACATGATGCAGCAGCAGCAGCACAATCCTGCTGCAGTTCCGTGCACTGACATAGTTACAGTGTGTGTGACTCTCACCCGCGCCCAGCTCTGCCTCAGCCTGCGCAACACGGCCTGTCCCAGCCCCACTCCATGTCCGGCCACACTGCAGCCGCACATCCTCCACCTTTTTTCCTGTGTCCTTCAGTTGCCATGTGAGCTCTCTTTTAGAGCCCAAGCCAAAGTAGGAGAGGCCGAGGCCAGCGGTGTGAGGGGCAGCGGGGCTCAGTGCCGGGCCCTGCCCGTGGGGCACAGCAGCCCCCGGCAGCTGCGGGCTGGGGTCAGGGGGCTGGGAACTGCCCGGGGGAAAGGGCCGGGGGGGCTGGGCACAGCCGCTGGGCAGGAGCCCCCAGCGTGCCCAGGTGGCCAAGGGGGCCAGCAGCGCCCTGGCCGCTGTCAGAAGCGCTGTGGCCGGCAGGGCCGGGGCAGTGCCCGTCCCCCTGTGCTGGGCACCGGGGCGGCCGCCCCTCGGGGCCTGGGCTCAGGGTCGGGCCCCTCAGGGCAGGGGGGACGCAGAGGGGCTGGAGCGTGTCCAGAGCCGGGCAGGGGCTGGGGCAGGGGCTGGGGGGGGGCGGCGGGGGGAGCTGGGGGGGTCAGCCTGGAGAGGGGGGGCTCAGGGGCACCTGGTGGCTCCCTACAGCTGCCTGGCAGGGGCTGTAGGCAGGGGGGGTCGGTCTCTGCTCCCAGGGAACAAGTGACAGGACACGGGGAAAGGGCCTCACGTTGTGCTGTTGTGCTGGGGGAGGTTTAGATTGGGTGTGAGGGGAAATTCCTTCATGGAAAAAATGGCCAAGCCCTGGAACAGGCTGCTCAGGGAAGAGGTGGAATCACCATCCCTGGGAGTGTTTAAAAATTGCATAGATGTGGTGCTTAGGGACATGGTTCTGTGGTGGGCTTGGCAGTGCAGGGTTAACAGTTGGACTTGATCTCAAAGGCCTTTTCCAACCTAAATGATTCTATGATGCTCCTTCCTGCTGATGAAGGCAAGCTCTTCTGCCCTTAGATTAATGCTGGAACAAAACAGAGTTCTTCTCTGAGGCTGGAGGGGAATTAAATCTTTAGAAGAGAAAAGCTGGGGTGGAAAATCATACAGGAGGACCTTCACTCTATCGTGGAGTGGCAAAGAAATTCCAGAGGGAAGAAATGAGTCCTAATGACCCGTTGTGTTAAAGACTACAGAACAGAAGACTTCTTCCAGTGGCATCTTGCCCCTTCTCAAAAGAATGGATCAGCTGGGAAACACAAATTTACCCCAAACATTTCCCCTCTGTCCCCCTTGCCCCCAAATACAAGGGCTCTTTGTACAAAATAATTAACCATGCTGTTGTACTTGGCAGTATTCTGATACTTTTTTGTATCTTAATTAACGAAAATTTCAAATAATATTTCCAAAACTGTTGTGTGGTCTTGTTGACTATTCAAAAGGGATGGTAAATTTTTAGGGTGTGGATAGATGGTGACAAGCCTTTGGGAGCAGACTGGCATTGGTTGTTATTTTGCTCTGCTCCAGTGTGGGCCGAACATGACATCTGTGTGTAGTCTTTCAGGTGAGTTACTAAATCAGTTTGGTCTCACATAACTTCAGTTTGGTGTCACATAACGTTAGCTATTTAAAATACATCTTGGCTAACTGTCTAGGCTCCCTCTACAGATAATGCAGAGAATCCATAAGGTGATTCATCCTAGAATTATGAGGTGATTGACTCATTTAATGCATGATGTCTGTCTACACACCTTTGGACTACAGGGAGAATTTAGACAACTATCTTATATTAAACATTGCACCTTTAGGTGCTTAATGTAAAATGAAGCCATCTCAAAACCTTTATCAAGAATGCTTAACTATCAGATCAGCAGAAGAATTGCTTTGGTACCTTTACTCCACCTCAGCTGATTAACAAGCTTGTTGCCTTATCGGGACTTGTTTCTTGTGCTCCAGATTAATGATAATCATGATAATTCTTTAGGGAGATTAAGTAATCCTCACAGTCACCATGTGTAATAGCTAAATATAGATATTGCTGTTTTACAGATGAGGAAATAGACAGTGAGAGTTTAAGTGACTTGTTCTATCTAATTCAATCTTGTCTCAGTTAATCTAATCTATGTTTTATAAATAAATCACCCAATCACTGTGATATGTAGTCAATAGACAGTCAAGACAGTCCTGGAGACATTACACAGGAATTCCTAGCTCCCAGGCCTATCTTTGTCCCACTGAACCATTGCCTTAAGAAAATAAGACATAGCAGCAAATGACCTTAAGGGTTTCCATGAAGTATTTCTAGGCCATGTATTTTAATGCAATTGAAGTTCTGAAAACACAACACCTGTCTTTCTCTGGAGGGGTTGGCGTAGGGCTTGTCACCACAGATGACCTGAGTACATGAGGAAATGGGTGAGAGAACTGTGTGGTAGATGGCATTTCTGTTATTCCTTTGGAGTATTATCTGGGAGAAGACATAAACCCCTTCAAGAACAGGGTGATATGACTTCAACCTTAACTCCTTCCCCTAGGACTTACAGGGATATTGAAATTAATAAAGAAAAAGTATTTGTTTGAATGGGTTTACTACTTTGATTTTTATATTTTTGGTTGCTTTATATTTTTTATCAAACTGTTTCTAGTCAGGTAGTACTTACTACTAAAAATCAAAATCTGTTTGTGAGATGGGCCTGTATGGGCAGCACCCTTATTGGGAGACAGAAGTTCAGATCTATAACTCACTTTTGACCTACACGAGTGAAAGGATGAGGTCCATTCTGAATGAATTGCTGCTTGCAGAAGCAAGGAGGATTGAGGTTCAATTCCCCTTCCTAGCTCAGATATAGTGCAGATACGGCCCAGTCTGGAATGAATGTTTAACCTTGAGAGTATTTGCTATCTTTGTAAAAAATCTTTGCGTTTTCTAAGTGGTTGGTTAAGGCTGCTGGGTTTTTTTTGTTTGTTTGTTTGTTTGTTTTTTGTTTTTTTTTTTTTTTTTTTTTTTTCTTCTGGAAATGGGAAAGGGTTTTGGAATCTTACAAAGACTGTGGAGGAGGAAAAAGTTGTTTTATTCAATTTATTCAGCTGGTAAAACAAATCTGTTAGAGCTACACTGGAACGGAGCACATTGTAGTACAGTTGCGGGACTGGCTTCTGGGGGCTTCCCAAATTACAGGGTGCGTTTCCAGAGGGAAGTGAAGTTTTCAGTCTGTTACATGAGGAACTTATCTCCATTCTCAAATGAATGATTTCTTCCCTGTTCAGTTTTTTACAGCGGGTACAGTCAGTGCGGCCTTCCGTGATTAGCTCTATCTCGGAAGTACGGGGCAATCACTTCTCCACAGAAACATGTTCTACCTCTTTCAAAGCCTCTGGTTAAATTTTTATCTAAGTCATCAGATTTAGCAATTTGTAACTGATCTAATCTCTCTGCAAAATCCTTGCTCACCGAAACTGTATCCAACAGCTCTTCACTGTAAACCTTGTTGTTCATATAAAAATAGAACCGCAAATTATGTCGGTGTCTTTTCTTTATTCTCTCTCTCTTTTTTTTTTCTTTCCTTTTTTAATTCTTATGACCTATCACCCTTTCTTTTAACCTAAATCAAATAGACTTGCAGATTTGCCTAACAATAGCATTTTATGAATCATATCACCAATTGCCACCTATCATACTGCGAAACAGCTAATAATGTATAATTAACGTTATAGGCAAGTAATGAATCACGTCATCATTGCTGACTGTCTACCACACTATTAAAAGGAAAGATTTAAGTAAGCACAACTACCTTTTTATTTTCTTCCCTCCTTCCCCCAAAGTACTGTAAGTAGAAAAGGAAATTCCAACTCTGTATGTCAGCTGTTATTTCCATCAAACAACATGATACATCAAAATGGTTGCTGTAATCATTTACATAGGAAAAATCTAAGACAGACAGGTAAATAGTGTAAGACTTTGTGTCAGGATGTACATTCAAAAAAGAAATTTGCTGAGAACAAGAATATCTATGAGCAGTAGGAATAAAATATCAGTTAAAAAGACACATACATCTACCCTACAATTTGGGAAGCTATTATAATTCACTCCTGTTGCACAGTATATAGTGTTCTCTAGGAAGCTAACTGAGGTAGTGTCCATACCTCCAGGTTAAGGTCTTCATTTTTTCCCCAAGTTAAGCTATGTATTCTAACAGGCTGTTTCACATCTTCTGTACCAAATTCTTATTTACTTTGGATTTTTTTTTTCTTTGTCACTTTTTTCAGTTTTGGCCAATAATTCTGCCCAGGTCTGAGAATCAATTTAGTGATTTTTCAGCCCATGTTTCACTGAAGATAATGATGCTTTTGTGATAATGATGCTCCTCTTCCGGCTCTCCCCATATAGGAGACATGGTTGACTCTTTGTCCCACTAGGTTGAAAGTCACCAGAAGCTCTGCCAAAGTCATTAATGCATTCCTAACAGGTGATTAAGGAGAACCATGCCACTACAGCCTTATATAACACATACAGCAGGTCAAAGAGTGCTTGCCAATCAGTTTCATTGACCTGTTTGCCTATTTTCAATTTGATCATTGGAAGAGCAACTATTAAAGCTAATGAAAAAGCTGCACAACAGCCATTCTCACTGGTCATTAGGGGGAACCCAGGAACTCACTTTGTTAAGACTGTTAACACAGGAGTTGAATAAATATTTACAAATAAAAGAATCAGGACTTTTCTCACTATTTTTATGGTCCCAGGTCTCCTAATAAGGAATCTTCAAAAGATGTATCTTCCCAACATCCCTCAGATTTGACAATATACATAACTTCTGGGTAGGTAGAGAATAAATCCCTTCTCAATAGAAGTCTGTATTAGACAAGGGTATTGAAATGAGGTTTTCTGCTTCACTGGCAAATGTTTTAGATACCAAATTGTCCTTCCCTCTATAAATTGTTTATTGTTAATTCTTTTTTCTAGTATTTTAAACCAAATTACAGTCTCTTTAATGGGCACATTTTCAGCTCTTTCAACAAATGAATTTACTTTTTTAAAAAAAAACATCAGAGACATCCAGAAGTTTACAGATTTTTAATGTTAATATTATAATATTTTTCCCCTTAATTTCTCCCCCATTCTTCATTTTTTCCTTCTGAGCAATTCTCCCCCTCCCTTTGTTTTGATTTTGGTAATGAGCAAACCCAGAAACTCTGATGCTGAGTTAATCACTGTAGTCTCCCTTTTTCCTAGTGAAGCACCTACGGAAGGAAGTTCCTCTGATTTAGCTGCTACCTCTTCCAAAGATGCCTATAGCTGTCCTTTGAATACGGAGTATGTCTATGGCAACTGGTTCATACTCAAAAATCTGAGTGTAAAATACATGAAGTTAAATGATAGCAATACCACCCAGGATTGAAAACTTGAAATAAATTTGATGTTCCCTTTTCCTTTGATGCTTTTTTCCCTCTCCCTTTGCAAGCCAAAGTACAAATGAGGGAGAAAAATTGAGGGAATAACATGAAAAATCACCAGCATTTAGCTTGTTAAAGAACAGTTGGAAACAAATACTTATGAAGATTTCCATTATTAGCTATGCTTTAAAAAATACTAATAGCAATAACTAACCAAGACAGAGACTGTCACAAAAACACTCAGTATTGTAAGTATCAATGCAATGTACCATGATATAGGTGTATATGACAGATTTCTGCACAGTAACCGGCAGTTAAAATGGTGACTCAGGAGGGAGAAGTGAGCTCGTTTCTTCCCTGAATTTAAGATTTGTGCATGTAAGACTCACTTCCCACAAGTTTATACTGACAATGTGGAAGAAGAAAAATATAATAGAAAATGGGAAACAGGATCCTGACTTGATCTTACAGTAGTTAGGCTGCCTAGCTGAAAAGGAGCAGATCTGGATTATGACCTCTGTTCCTAGGCTTGATTATGTATTTAGCATTAGGCAGCCACTGAATAAAACAAACTTGGGAGCTGTGCCAGGGGTTGTCCACATCCATGCAGTTGCAGAATTGGGACCTCAGTCCTTCCCACAGATATGCTTTGCTAGTCCTTCCATGCATAAAAGTAGAATTTTCTCCTATACTGTCAGTCACTTATTTTCCCCAATAGCATTTGAAGCAACATAAATATGGGTGGCTTTTTACGTTGATCAGTGAAACAATTTCCCCATTGGTGGTATTTCAGATATTTTGTTGATTTTGTTCCCATTTCCTGGGCTATTTGTCAGATATGTCTTTCCTCTTGAACTACTGGGTAATTTATTGCTTGGAATTATGATCTCCAAAAAGCAAAATAACTCTAGTAACATTTTCCTTTAAGAAAGGCCTTCCACATGCTACTAAATTGCACTTTAAACCTCTTTTTGAATGTAAATAACATTTCTGTTATTGGTCAATGTACAATTGAGTTGCCTGCTGGAAAAAAAAAAATCAGCCTGGTATAAGTGTCAATTTTGAAATAATAATTATAGTTTTATGCAGTAAAGTATTTATTATATTATCAAATTAATACACCTTTTGGCATGTCAGGGTCTGTGGGTAATTATAGTTTAGTATTGTGGTAATAATTTGTATGATTTATGTTACCTATGGAGCAGTAGTTAAAGCCAAAAAGCTGTCTGGCATAATTACTGTTAAGAGGTAAGATCAACAGATATCCCTAGCCAAAAGAACACAGCCCTAAGGGTAATAGACTCAAACAAGCAGAAGTCACCTCAGGTATTTGCTTTGCAGCTTGCCTTTTCTCACCTGAGAGACGGCCCACCCACTATTCCAGGCTGCATTAACAAGAATTGGTTGCTTTTATGTCATTGCTTTCCACTGACCTTGAAGTACTCATCTAAAAAGTGAGATATAAGAGAGTGGTACTGCAGACCCTTTGCAAGATCTAATTCTTCTGAAATGTGAGGAAAAGGGTTTGTCAGGAGATGAAGGTGGGTGAATGATTATAGATTCTCTTCTTTCCATTGATCTGGACACAGACTATTATTTTTTTTTCTTTTTTTTTTTTCCGTGGCTATGCTCTTATTTTTTTTTCTAAGTGCTGTGCCAACATAGAAGAGAAAATCTTTACATGAAAAATCTATACAAAGCTGATTTTATATAGTTAAAATTTATTACAGTTAAAATGCATTCAGAAGGAACTTAACAGCTTGAGTAGAAATAGGTGGAAAGTGTGTGTGTGTCTCCAAATTTCTGTGTACTTATGCAAATAAATGTGTAGAAATTAAAGAGTACTCTCATCCCCTTTCAGAGCTCAGACCTCCCCTGGCAAATACTTACCACTGTTTTTTTCTGAAATGAGTAGTCTCCAGCAATTTTACATAAATAACAATATCTCAGAGACCATCAGAATCTTGCCAATAAAATCATAATCACCTTGTCCAGCCAGAACTGTAAACGTGCCTTGCTTCTCTCTCCCCTCCATCTTCAGCATCACCGTTCCAAATGGAAAATACAAGTCTGGTATCATGTTCTGTGAAGGCTACAGACTCAAGCCGCAGCTGAGGAAGGTTATGAACAAAGGCCAAGATCCACAAAGGTATTCAAATACGTAATTCTAATTAATTTATATGTGCCTGATCCTGAAAACATTTATGTATGTACTCAACTTTCACTGGCCTTGTGATCTTCCTGAAGTCAAAGACATTACTCACCTGCTAAAATAGAGGTCTGTATGTTGTGGCTCGGTAAAGAAATATCAAATGGAAAGTGTCCTGCCAGCAAGTCCCTCTTTTTATTAAATTATGGAATGTCACTAACTCTGCCTGAATCTTTGAGGAAGAAGGTATTTTTTCCTTCCTCCTACCTAGAAAGAAAAGTAGCAAAAAAAACCCCCAAATACCCTGCTGACCCTGTTTTAACTGTGAAACGGCCTGGGCAAAACCTGAGTAGAGGATAGAAGGGATGGATTCATTTCACCTAAATGTCATGCATCAGAAGGTTAAGTGTCTAAATCTGAGCTAGGCTCACTTCAGACAGAAGTGGGCACCTCCAGGGAGCAAATCATCCTATGTATGTCAGACACCTATGGTGGGATAAGATGTTGGAGGTGTCCATTTCTCTCCACAAACAGAGCTTGGGGTGATGAGCTCAGACTTAGCTGTTTAGTTTTAAGACATCCAAGTCAGGGCAGATGAATTTTACCTCAAAGGCTTGGAGCGTTTTCCTGAAACTCAAACCAACCTTTTGAAATTCACTCCTCATCCTTATAGAATACAGGTGTGCCAATATTCAATTTCTCGTGTTTTTAATTCTGTAGGAATAAAGTTATGTATGTCTGTATATATGTGCATATATACACTTAATGGCTACACTGTCAAGCTGACCTTCAGCAAATAATTAAAATGTGTTTTAATCCTGCTGCGTAATGTTTTTGTTGGCAGGTACCCCAGAGAAGATACTCTCCTACAAGGAGACAGCTGGTGAATTTCTGCCCACTGTATCATCATTACACAACAAGTGGGAGCTTAAATAGCTTATAGGCCATCCTACAGCTTGATAGGGCTACTTTGTAGTATGGAGCTAATTAATATAAGACCTCCTTCACTTGGGCAACTGTTACACCTTTATCTTTGTTTACCTCCTCTACCTACCTCACATGATGAATGTCATTAGTTATTGCCAATGGTTATATAATATCCTTGGGCATGATCCTAAATCCAAGGTAGCCATTGAAGCTGGGAGGAGTGGAATTAGTTCTTACACACATATTTACATGGCATCAGATGTCAATACCTTCAGATAAACTTGGGAGATAGAGTTGTAAATGGTCTGATGAGGCAGAAATGCTTTTGCACTTTCAAGGAATCAGAATGGTTCAACAAGTAGGCTCTATTATTTTCATTTCATTCTTTTCCTTGGTAGTTAAATACCCTTCCCATCTGTCTTCCTTGCCTCGAAGATGCAGAAACTTGAGTGCAGCAATTGCTTGGCTGGGGAATAATGCCAACATAATGAAGCACATGAAAGGGAAGCAGCCAAATCAGTGAGTCATTTTGCAAGCCCAATGAATGTGGATGACTCATGCAACAGCATGGAGTAACCTGGTTGGTTGGAGTCCTTTTAAAACAAAAAAGAATAGTCAATCTCAGTCAAAGAATCTCATCATGTTTTCCCATGCTAGTGTTTAATGAAGCATGTAATTATGATGTTACCAGTTATGTTGCCCAGGCACAAAGCATGACGAGGTGGTCTCAAATCAGGTCAGTAACCCCTGCTCCCTAATATCTGAGCTCAGGTGCTCTTTCTAATACTCTGTCTCTTTTGGGAAATAGGATAAGTAACTTAACCTCGTTTCCTCAAACAATAATCATAACAATATGTATAATGGGAATAATAGTTGTCTCACCTGCCTGACAGGGAGAAGGTGTTGTGAGAATTAATTAGTTTGTGAAGCACTTTGAAGATAAGTGCTACGTTATTAATAAGTAAAACCCATTGCACTTAGATATAACTTGCAAGTGATTGTATTATATTACAGTGCTTAGATAACACAGAGATAGTTGCCTTAGAAATACCAATAGATGATAGAGAATTGAAGAGACAGATAACCACCAGATTTCTTGTGTTTCCATTTTGCATCACAATTTCTACTGGCTTAATGATATTTAGCTCTAAAATATGTCCCAGTAATGGAAATTATTTTTAAATAATAAAAAGATGTCATGGGAAAAACAGTGGGGTATGGTGAATAAATGTGCTCAAGAGTGAAAGTGAGATGACCTCTCCAGGGCCTCTTCCAACCCTGAGATGTGTAATATTTAAAGATAGCTCATTAACCTCAATTCTGATCATCAAGTACAGCTCTCTGCTCACTGAGCTCGTTTACCATGAATTGGAGTATGGATCGGGGGCTGAGTGAGTAACGTTCACTAAAGAGCAATATTGCAAATGTGTGAAAACTGGCAAGAACAGTGACCTCAAATATAATTAAGCCAATGAATAGAGAAGTTTAGTATCTCCTGGGTCAGTGATATGATCCCATGGTGTGAACTGTTGAGCTGGCAACAGGAGCTGCAGGGTGGTTTAAATCTGGAAGCCTGACAAAATCTGCTTGAAGGAAAATTAGTAAATATGTGAAAAGTGACTTAACACAGAATTGCTCACACTTACCTTTGATTGTCAGAGGGTTCATTGGCCCGTAAAGAATAAAAGGTGGTGGAAAGCCAAAATCTCAAAGGAGAAAGGTAAAGCAGCTGTTGGTGGGGAAGGCTTCTGATTCCACCCAGGTGGCCTAATCCCCTGCTTGTGAACAAAGAGCTCCTTGAGCAATGTCATGGAATTTTTGTCTCCGTGTGGCACTGCATTATCATGTTGTCACTGGGAAGTGTCCATGCTAATGTGTAGAGTACATCAGTGTTTATGCTATGCAGCTTTCCCACCAGACCAACATTTCAACGTGAAGAACTACCTGAAGAACTTGATGCAGCTGATAAAATTGACTTCCAGTTTCAGGTATGATGCAGGGCTTCTGAATCCCTCACAAACTCTCCTAATTTCTCAAACAACATATGGTACATGTATCCATTCATATATATATATGATGAATAGTGTGAAACTACAAGACCTAAAAAATTAGCATGATGCTCAAAACTATGGCCAGTCAGAACTGCACAGAGACAAGGACATCTTCCTGATCCTCTTGTTCCTAAAGATCAGGAGAGAAATGGAGCTGTTACTTGGCTGAGCAACACTGGACCCATGACACCCACCTCAGCAGTCCTGGCAGCACCCAGAAGAGGGCGGCGGTATATGCCAACAATGGCCACTTTATTTTCTTTGAAACCAGGGAGACTGGAGGTCATAAAAATCAACTGAAAGCCATTTCTATTCCATTATCTGCTGAATATGGGGGTGTAGCTGCCATAAATGTTAATGAGCGATCACGTGCATCGAAAGAAGCACATCCTCTTTTGTGAAGAGAAGATGAAAGCCTTTTATAAACATGACCTACTGGTGAAAAAGGCATATGTTCAGATGAAACCTATGGGTTTATACTGATGGGTTAGATTTTTTTTTTCTTTAATACAATACATTTTGTTAAGAAGAAGGATTAAAGTATTTGCCAAAATGATTTGTGTTGACAAAATGGCTTAGCACATTTGGCAGATTTATTTTATGAAGCGGAATAAATTAAGGTGTCTCGTAAAAGATGTGGGTTATATCCAGTGAAACAATTTCAAGTATTTCAGAAACTCTATTTTTATTCACTTTGCAAACGTGCTTAGTTGAACTGCCAGTCACTGTTACATTTCCATTTCCAAGCAATTAATTAAAATCCCAAATCAGGTTTTTTCTTGATCATGCCAGCAGGAGTTGGTTGCCATGGTAATAGGACGATCAGTAGCATTTGGGAGGGAAGAGAGGGAGAAAAAACGTTCTGCGTTTGGGCTTTTATTATTGAATCATAAGTGCAGGTCTAGAGGAGTGTGTTGGCTGATCTGTGCAAGCCTGTGGCCCCTATGGTGACAACTGGAAGTGAGCGAGGGTTCTTGGTATTACATTATTGTCAAGGATATAATTTGGTCCAATATAGAAATCATTAGTGAAGACTTTTCAGTCCTACAGTCTATATGTTGAAACCATGAACGCAGCTGATCACAGCAAGTTTCAGTGGTGCTAAGGAGGATTTTTCTATCTGTAATTGCTCACATTTGCAGAGGGCTATCAAATATAATGGTTTTTCTCCCCAACAGGTTTGCTAACCTTTAGATTTGAAGCTCATTTTCAGACAATACTCTAGATCCGTGGTGGTTTCTGAGAGCTATTGCATATATGGGTTTAAGAAAGCATTAATGGTGTAGTTGGACTGGCAAGGTTTTATAGAAAGGTGTCAGGGAGAGGTGATTAGGAGAAGGACAACATCTGGCAAACCAGGAAGGAGGAGAGAGGGAACAAGTCCTTCTCCAAACAAGCATGGAAAATGGAGACCTTCCTGAAAGAGGCAACAGGTCCAGGAGAGAGCAGAGCTTATCTGGGAAAGCTTACCTCAAGGACTGTCCCTGGTCCCCTCCAGTGTGAGCCATTTTAACCCACTTCAGGACAATTTTGTTGCTCTTACACCATAAAATAATTGTGTCTGAGTTGAACAGCGCGACCACAGTGATCACAAGAGTTAGGGGAAAATGGCATTTACCTTGTGCATCACCTGAGAAGAGGCACCAACCAGAAACAAACAGGCCAAACCCCATGCTGGCCTAACTGTTAGCACAGCCACACTGCAAAGTGGACCTAGAGATGCCACCAGCTTCAATAAAACCCCAACATTTCAGTTTTCCACTCCTAACCCGATCAGTTCTAAATGTGGTCAGCTTTACTACATGGCCATACAATGTCCCAGAGGTGGGAGCATGAAGCAAGTAAGATTAGAAAAAGTGGTGGCAGTTGAAAGAAGTTGAGTACTAACACAAAAATATTGTCAGTCCAGAGCCCTGGTTGAAAGGTGGTAGTCAGCAGGACACTGAGTCATGGAGCTGATGCTCTCTCTGCCCTCTCCTGCTCCTTCCACTATGTTCCTCAATGGAGTTCAGTTTAAACATGCTCTGGACTGATTTATGCATGAGTGTGTCGTGCCTTAGGGTCCTTTGCAGCCTCGAGGACATAGATGTGGAAAAAAACATTTCAGCAGACCTTGATATTGCCATTGTTCACCTGCTGATGGTGTGGCCAAGCAGGATAGCAGCAGAGAGATTCCCTGGATTGTTAGGCTGTAGTAATGCAGAGGAGCACAGTGCTACACATATGGTGCTTGTTAAGCCCCCCCATGAAATCAGGAGATTGGTAACAGAATTACAACATGCTTAGGGTTACAGGTCACACGCCAAATTTTATCCTTATGTATTAGCTGGAAATTAATCTGAAAATAATTAGGAAAGAATCCAGATATTAAAAAGGAAAGATTCTGACAACATTAGGATTTCAGGTCTTGAAATTCACATGTGAGAGAGAGTTTGAAAACACTGATGGCCTGGCACTTTTTCTGGAGAGGAGAGTGACTTTATTAAAGCTCTTTGACAAAGTCTTCACTCAGCTGTCACAACAGAAAAGCCTCACCTGGCCCTGAGATTTGTTACTTGCCTTACGCTTGCACTGTCTTGGTAGGGGATCAGCGTGGCTGGGATCTGAACAAGTTCAGATGGAGTTGAAGAGGCCGACAAGGGATTTATTGATTTGGATATATCAATTTGCACTAGTCCAAACAAGTTGGGTTCAGGGTCCCACAAACTGCAAGGGCTGCAGGGCAGAAGTTGAGCTTTTGATCTTCTATATATTAGGATGTAGAATAATGTAATGATTTAGGGCTTTCTCTAGTGGCTCAAAATGGGTGGGAAGGGGTTTGAGAATAATTGCTTTATTGTCTTTTCCACTCCAAAGAACTTTAGAAAACTTTCATTATATAATTATTCTTATCGTTATATGGTGACCTCATTTCTGTTCTTTTCCCTGGCATTTACCTAACTCTTTGTTGACCTCAGACACTCATCTCACAGTTATGCTCCTATGTATAGGCATCTAAAATTTAGGACATGTGGCATGTAGATTAAGATACAAATCAGATAAAACGACTCATGACTTTACATCCTTGATGCAACCTTGCTAGAGCATTTTGGAAACACAGTCTACATTCAGGTTGCCTGAAGTAAGTGTGTAGTGCCATCTGAAGGACCTCCATACATCTGAGATATTCAAATGAGGGTGGCAGATGGGATACAGGACCTGCAAGAGATGTCCCTTTGGAGAGACAACTGCAGGCCAGGTAGATATTGGCAACCAAGTGCACTTCAGATGGCGTGTGACACTGAGACATGTGAGTAAAGCCTTCCATTGCTAGGTTAGACCAGATGCACAGGTTTTAGATTGCTGAAATTTGATGAGCTAAGCCTCAGCTTCACTATCTTCCAAAGTAGAGGTATGTAATCTGGGGTCCTTTTTAAGAAATCAGAATTTACTGACAATCTGAGGTCAGCAGACAATAATAATTGTTAATTGAATAAAGGAATTTCACACCGGTGATATCTATACCTATGTACATGTTCTCAGTTTTTCATATTTTTTTCAGTTTTTCACAAAATCCTTCTTTTACTATAAAGAAGGAAATAAACTGTTGTGTATAATATGTATATGCTCTTAAAATATTTGATATGTTCGTGTATTACTGTGTAAAGGTATATGTATTTAGGTATATGCACACCTCTACATTATATATATACTATGGTTATAGTGTTGTTATATGTAAACCAGCATGCTAAAGTGAAAATATGTTTTTTAAATATCTTAAATATTATTAGGATAAAGCATCTTGAAGGCACACATTCAGAAAAGAAAGTATTGCAAAATTAGAAATCAAAATTTGTTGTTTTATGAAAAAGCACAATTATGGAGCCATTAGCTCAAGAATCAGGCTCCATTAACTCAGCCATGTATCTTTATTACACACTAGACACACTCTAAAGTCTGTAGACATGCTTCTCTGAAAGTGACTGTCTTGTTTTTATTACTAATAGGCGTGAAGCCAGCGTTCACTCAGATCATGTGGAGGCCATCCGTCCTGTCAGACAGAACACGGACTGTGATAAAATGATTGCATCCTTTCTTGAAACATCAGTTCCACCAAGCGCTGTGAGGACTCCAAGCCAGTGCAGAAATTCTACACAGAGTTGTTTGGAATAGACAATTTTCTCAATATCTGCTAAAGAGCAAAATTTTAGAGTGGAAGAAAACATAGAAAAATAATATCCTGTCCTAAAATAATAAAACCAAACCTCTACTGCTGTCCATGTTCGAGATTCTAAAGAATTTGAACAGCGTATGGTATTTCAAGAGCATGTTATTTTATGACTGAGATAATTTGACATAAAAATAGTCTTAATGAAAGATGAAATATTTTTAGAGGGCTTGTTTTAAAATTCACAAAGTCCAAAAGTTTCTTTTGCATCTAAGGAATAAGTGCTGTGGTTTTTGTGGAAGGTGTATTGTATTTTTTAATACATAAGCAAAAATTTAACTCATTCTAAATGTCAAACATAGCTCCTCTTAAACCAGGAGCCCCAGCTACTTTTTCCACATTTGAAAGCTTCCAATTGCTCCCTACTATCCCATCACGTGCAGATTACATAAAGTTTTACCTCTAAGGCCAGAATAAAATTCCTCTATTTAATATTCTAGTGGTTTGAATCACTTGCTGTTACTCATACACTCTCACCAGGAGCAACTGAAGTTTCTCTAACATTTTGTTGGTTAATTACTTCATGACTTTGATAAAAGAATACATTACAAAGTGTACCTTTTAAAACTGTCCTTAATGCACCTGGCACAGATTTACCAGGGAACTCAGGGTAGCTGTTGGGCCCATCATAACTATCAAACTGAGAGGCACTGTTTTGAATCCAGCAAGAGAGATGTGCAGGTTCCTGTGAGACTGGAGCCACATCTATCCAGGCACACCCATGTGTTCCTAGAAATTTGATTAAAAAATGTGATCCTTATAAACTCTACCTTCATAGGACCTTGTGAACAAACACTGTGACATTAGAAGTCAGGATAAAATATTTGTATTGACCTTTCAGTTTTATTTGCTCAGGAAATGAACTTCAATGGGGTATGCATGTATCTGTCTGTCCCCTCCAACAGACCTTGAAACCATTAACCAGTTTCAGTCAAGCTTCACAGAGAGGAAAAAAGACTCAAAATATTTAGCCACTGTGATTTGTAAATGCAAATATTTCAAGGTGTATGTATTAATGAATATATTACAAGAGAAAGAATGTGTTTGTATTGTTGCTATAGCAAAAACCTATCTACAAGCTTAGACATAAGAAATTTTGATCCAGTTCTGTATATAAAATT
This sequence comes from Falco naumanni, assembly GCF_017639655.2. Classification (NCBI taxonomy): domain Eukaryota; kingdom Metazoa; phylum Chordata; class Aves; order Falconiformes; family Falconidae; genus Falco; species Falco naumanni. The sequence continues at coordinate 65,226,770 of NC_054058.1, forward strand.
ATCTAGTGTCACTTGAGATGCTCTAGAATGTTTAAGATATCAGTGTGGGGATGGCAGATACAATATGGGTCCTATGGTGGACTAATACCTTTCTAGAGCAAGAACAGTGGGCCTGGTGGTATAACTCGAGGCCTCTCGCATAGCAATGTGCATCAACATGTGGGAACTGAATTGAGTCCGGGTGTCTTTTTGGTGCTGAAGTTATGGTACATTAATCCCAACTCTAAATACAGAGGCTCTAAAGTGCAGCTGAATTCTGCCGTACCTAGGTTTCCAGAATCAATTGAGATATTAACATTATAATGTACCTAGGTTTCTGGAATCAATTGAGATATTAACATTATAATGTAGTTTGGATTCAAAGGTCCCAAGTTAGATAGAATTTACTAGCATGTCTTCAATTCTTACATAATACAGTATAACTGAAAGTTGTACAACATGAAAGCTTCCTCAATATAGCATAAAGTCTGTTGATCAAAAAATTGTGCCTCAAAGATTTTTCCATATTTGTTTTTTTTAAATAAGTATGACCATTCAGTGAGAAAAGAAAGAGCATATTGTCTGGGTTTAAGTGATAAATTGTTTAAATTATAATACAGTTAATGACCATGACAAGTTTTCGGTGCAGAAGATTTGAAGGTGAGGTCCTAGATTAGTCGCTCATCAACAAGGAATCTGATCTTGTTTTGTCACTTAGCCTCCTGAAAAAAGTTGCTTCACATCTCTGTATCTGTTTATCCTCCTGTCTTTTATCTATTTTTTTCATACTTGGATTAAACTTTCTAGAGTAAGAAATAGAATAACAAGAACATTGGCCAGGTATCTTATGGGATGAGCTGATGACAATTTTTGAACAATGAATTTTGAGAGAGCAGCTTGGGGGCATTGTCTTTGCCAGATGCTACTGGTGATGAAGGAACTCATAGAGAACGGAGCACTTAACAGCAAGTTAGCAGAGTTCACAATACTTCAGAAGGAAAGAGGGGTGGGTGTGGGTGTGCAAATAAATACGCCCAGTAATATAAAAGAAGTGGGAGACAAAGTCTAATGGAAAATGAAGGGTTAGGAGAAAGGTTGGTAGCTCCTCGAAGAAATAGCATTAAAGAACTAACCTACTCTAATACACAGGAATGAAAGAATAGACTATATAAGGATAAAATTAGATAAGTAACAGACTGAGGTGCTTCTAGCAGGGATATAAAGAATAAGTAGAAGGCAGTCATCTATAAGATCACTAACAACAAGGACCAGATCAAAGAAAGTTTATTTGCTATTCAGTAGAGAATGAAAACAATAGACAGTTGATGCTGAGAACACCAGAGTACTATTCATGTCTAAACTAAAACGATGAATGATAATGAAGCAGCTAATGTAATTAATACCACTAACAAAGAGTGTAAAACAACTGAGGATAAGTGACGAAAAACAGGTTAGACAGTGCATGGATCTTTTAAAATTGCCTGGACCCAGTAAAGTTCACATTGTTAGGCTACTTCTGGAATTGGTTGGAGCAAGTTCCAGAGTGGAGGAGTTACTTTTTAGAAGATCAACAAGAACAGAACTATCAGTTATGTTTAAAAAGGAGCAAGAAGAGAAATCTAACTTTTGAAAACAATTTGAAAGAACTACTCTTTTTACAGTTTACCTTGAACACCAAGTTCTGAAAAGAGTATGATATGCATTTTCAAAATAGAAAAAGAAGCAATAAAGAAGGGAATAGCTTGATCTTCATGTCTACAGACATGTGATCAGAGGTAATGGGCTTAAAATTTTGCAAAGATGACTTAGACTAAATACTGGGGAGGAGCAACTTCCTACATGTAAGGGTAACTAAGTACTACAGAATGACAGTGGTGATCCTTATCAGTGGGAGTTTTAAAAAGTTTTTTAAAAGGCCTGGATCAATATCAATCAAGAATTATGTAGAGGGGATCCATTCTTGGGCAGGGTGAGAGACTTGGTGACCTTATAGCTGGGTTTAGCATTGTCCAGGACAAAATAATTTTCTTTATGCTTGTGATCTTATCCTGTATATTACTTGGGACCTCTAGCCTCTACTGAAGCAAAAATGATAGAATTAGTTTTCTTCTTCTCTTTTCTGTCCCATTCCTAGATATCACTAGTCCTGTAATGACACCAGTCATAAGAAATGTGTTAAAATGGTAAGATCTAGATTATTTTAATCTGAATTCTACTGAACTGGAGAGGTCTGACTAATTTGGTGGAAAATCCTTCTTTGTTGTCAATTTACTGTTCTGCTCTAAAAAAGGATCAAGGAAGGAAAACCTAATAAGCAAAATGTCTTCATTATTTTTCACGTGCCTAAATAACTCCTGCAAGATCAGCAAGAATACTTTAAAAATGCAAAATCTACGTTGTCTTTAATTGTAGATCCAGGTCTTTCCTGTCACTGCTCATGATCAAAATATGAACAGTGAAATAAGGGATACAGTACACTTGTCTACCTGAAGAGTCTACTTCAATGAAAACATTCAATTCTGTGGGAACTTGCAAGATCAGACCACTGAGGAGTTTTAGAAAGAAAGAACAGGGTCTTTTTTTCCTATAGGTGACATGAATCTCTTTTAAGGCTTTTTGAAGGTTTGCTTAGGACAGCCTATCCCCAAATACCTCAAAGTATAAGACACTGACACTGCTCATAGGCAGGCAGACATTTGTGCTTTAACTATAAACTGGACATATGTATGAATTTTTCTACAATGATGCAATCCCACTGTCAAACCCAAAGACAAAACCTATAATATAGGTACTGGTTGCTTTTACCAGGGTCCTCTAATACTATTTTAATGCCATATGGATAAAAACAGTGGATTAGGCAACATGGATTAAAAGGCACATCCCTTATGAATCTTGCACTATTACTCCTAATGGAAGAGAGGCAGTGAAAAGCTGAAGATTTTGTTTGCTGTTGATACAATCTTAAATGTGTATATATATATTTAAACACAGAACAGTCCTGAGTACCAGCATTTTTTCTTCTCTACTGTTCATCCAAATAATACAGCCAGTCAGGCTGAAATCATCCTTGGAGAAGCTTCTGCTATTCTGCTATTGCTTCTGCTCAACAACAGCTATTTTCCAGCAAGAACTGCAAAACTGCAAAGACTTTTAGCACACTGTTATGCCAGGACTGGTCTGAGGAAAAAGAGAAATGATGGCGCTGAATATTTCTAGAATTCCAAATGACCAAAAATTGATTGCAGGCAGTATCATAGGCAGACCTGACTGAACAGATGCCAGAAGAGATTTGCTCACTAAGATGGAGATAGACAGTACAGCTGTACTTTGACCACACTACCCAAGTCATTGCAAGATGGCCAATTCTTACAATGGGCAGAAGATAAAAGAATGGCTTACTCAGCTATAGCAAGCCAAGATTGATGGAAATAAAGTTTTAGATTACAACCTTAAAATGAAGTTGATCTAAAAAAGGATGTGCCTCAAAAGACTGGAATGTCTTATGTTCTCAATAATAAAAAGCTATTAACAAAGCATTTTTAAGAGTATTTTATCTGGTATATCATGGAATAAAGATCTAGATATAGGCAGTAATTAAAGATCAACTTTGATTTTGATAATCCTTTTTAATTGCTTTTTTAATTGTGGTGAAATTTTAAAACATTTCTGTGAAGTGCTCTGTGGAAAAAACGCTGATGTAGAGAGATTAACTAATCGAGATCGCTCTATTCTGTTTGAATAACTAGAAAGGAACTTTGAGTGGGTAAGTGTAAAATATATCTAATGTATGGCTCCATGTAATCTCATCTCACCTTCTGGGAACAATGTATAACAAATTAAGCTTGGATCATGAAATGTCATACAAATCTGGCAGTGTGATTTCATTTGGAGGGAAGAACTACTATTCTCTTGGTTCTTAACAGCCATAGAAAATTTCAATTACGTGAGCATCTTGACAAATTCTAGCTCCAGGGTATGGAGGATTTTTTAAAAGTTTTTTTTTTAACCAACTACAGTGTCCCAAAGAACATCGCCTGGTTTAACCATCTTGAGTCATTACCTATTTGCAGCTTGCCTAGCCTCTTACATAAGGAAATAGCCTTGACAGATGTGATTATTAAGTAAAATACTAATACATTAATATTTTATGTGGCATAGTAAATGTTCTCAAAATAAGCAGTAAAATAAGAGAATTGTAAAAAGAGTAAACAATCTTGTCTTCAAAATTTGATGAACCATTAAAAGACTGGATATACACCTTGAAGTTGAACATAATTAGACTAATAAGAAAGGAATAAATAAGATGACACAGAGAAAGATTCCTAAGGGAATGCAGAGTGAAACAAATTGAAAATTTATACAAAAGGGATTGGAGTGAGGATGAAGCAGAGGAAGCAGAAGATTAAAAATTGTAACAGAGGAGTACGCACATGATACATACCAGATATATGTACAGAGATGGCTCTTTGAATCTGATTCTTCTATTGCTTTTACATCAAATTGGTTTCATTAAAAGGTCTAGTAATTGTGTTAGATAGTAGTATATTCTTGATTTAAGTAACTAATCCCTGGCAGCAGTGGGAGAGACATAACCTAAGTCAGAGAAAAATATGCTAAATTCACATGACTTTGGTTATCCCTGGACACGTTAAAAGCTCTGTTGGGAGCTTGGACAAATTCCAAGATCATGAAAATTACTTTAAGATTAAAAGTATGCCTTCCATATTGCGTCTACATGAATTCCTTACTACGCAAACTTGGGCTCTCCAAAGGAGACAGACTAGAAATAATGTGCAACTTGTATTCAGACTTATGAAAGTCCTTCATTCCCATATCCTCCTTGTAGGTACAATATGTATGATACAACAATATACAGATACTTCTATAATTTCTCTGCTTTCAAATACATGCATCAAAATCATCTTAGAGTTATCTGATAGAAGTACAGACAGACAGAGAAAGGGTTCTGTTCATATAGACTTACTTAAAGAAATAAGGTGGACTCTTCCTAAAAAAGTTGTACACTGTGTCGCTGGTATGCTGAGTCCTTGCAAGTATGCACTGATCCTCGACTTTCTAGTGCTTAAAGCCTGTAGCAAGAAAGCAAGAAATGGTCTGAGTGAAGTTCTATGACATCTACTACTCCACTAAACCATTCAGAAAGACAAAAAGACTTGTTAGATAAAAAAAATATATTGATAATCATCATTGAGAGCTGTAATCAGCCATTAAAGCCTTTTAACTTTTTATCAACAGCAGACCAGAAAAAGTCCTGCTTATGTGATGTTTGAAAGCGGGTGGTGATGTTTCAGGAGTCAGATGTCAAGATTTTTATTTAAAAGATGATACGAGGACCCGGCATCACAGCTTGAAAACAAGGCAAATTTCTACAGCAGCATAACAAAGGTTAATAGTGCAAAAATATAAAAGTTAATAATGCATAATAACCACGTGTACATTCCAAAGAGAATGATATGGAGAAATCATATGTAAAGAAAAACAAAGAGAAAGCTCTTAAGGTGATAGACAAAGATGGACTGCAGCAGAGAATCAACAGTCTGGAGGAAGAACCCCAAAGAGGAAAATCCTGTAAAACTGCTGCTCAAAATAGGTTGTTTTGTGGACAAAGTTACATTAGCACCACTGCTGTTGTATCTACTGTCTCAGGGAGGGAGGAAGGTGTTGTGAACGGCCATGTAGTTAGCAGCCAGAATCACTTTGCCAAGCCCTCTATCCCTCATGCAGCAGATGATGCATTTCAGACCCTTCATGACTGTATGGATCTTTTCAAAAAGTCACAGAAGAGCTGAGTGGTTCCCTCTATATCTGTACTGGTCTCCCATGTTGTAGATTAGTGTTTTCAGGTTTCACTGTCTTTTTAAAAAAAGGATTGACATGAGTTAGGCTATGTGAATCTCAGTTTCCCAGCTTACATGCAATAAAGTGGAAATCACAACTCTGCTGACATTCTGTTTAGTGACCAGAACATGCTCAGATACTGCAGTGTTTGGGGTACACACTGGTCCTTCACGTTTGATTATGCAGAGCTACTGAACTAGCTATAACTTCAGTTAAAACCTGTGAAAACATGTCCAAATCATTCTCAAGCCTATTTAATGAATAGTTAACTCTAGTATCATTATATGTGTGTCCTGTAAACAGATCATAGAAGCCACTGACATTGTGCATCCCTACTTATCTTCCTTGACTCCAAAAGACTATGTCTGATGAGTACCTGGGACTAAACTTAATGGTTAGGCAGGATGATCTCCCATATATTGTATGTAGATTTTTAATAAAAACAAGTGCAGCATTCTGCAAGCAAGTAAATTTCAACCAAATTTCAAATATCGTCATTATTTAAAATATCAACGCACACTTTTAATTTTCATTGGTAAAATCAGGAAGCTTCCATTATTAATTAAGCAGCTAATTTTCCCTTGCCATATGAAAGAGGGAGAAGCAGCTAATTGCATTTGAGATTCCCTTCAGCATAATTAGATCTAGGCAAATAGATAATCCCCTTGACACCAATGACATGCATCAGACTATTTTAAAGCAATCATTTCATTTGGGAATATCACACCTGTAGTAATTAGGCAAATGCATCTCATTCTCCGAAGGAATTATTTGTGTAACACGTGGAATTACATTGAAAAATGGACAAAATGAAAGACCATTTGTAAAAATAATAGTATAGTTGTTATAATTTGTGAGAATATGTTCTATTTTAATTTTCAAATACGAGCTTAAAGTACAATGACAAAAATTATGACTAGACTATGTTATTCAGGAAGATAAATTTTAGGTCAATAGATACAACTGCATTTGATAAGAGTAACTCCATTTTAAGCAGTTCTTTGAACTGAAAATTCAATCATAGACTAAAGTGAAGTTCACCAGAAATTAATTCTTAAAATAAATGTTTTTCTGACAACATAAACAGTTTAATGTCACCATTCCTGAACAGATTTTTTTCCTGCTTCTAAATGGCTTTTAATTTTTAATTTCTTGTCATTATGTATACTGTATGTAGCATAACCTAAAGTATAAAAATAAAATTTTTATCAGCTTAATACATTTTTCCAGAGGTTTTTCTTGCCAGTTCAGAAAAAGCCATTCTTCCCTACTTAAAACTTCTTCAGTCTTCACCATTTCAAGTTTAAATACCTTTGTGTGTGTGTATATGTGTGTCATATATATGTGTGTATATGTGTGTCATATAAAGAGAAATATGGAGAAACAATTCTGATGATAAAAAAGGATGTCCTCATATGCATAAGATATTAACTGTGACATTAGTTCTGCTAGGTCAAATTAGTTTATTCTTCCTTGTGGCTATGCTGATTTTGATATATCAGCTAGTTTAGCACAGGTAGGATTGCACTGTACCCTGAAAGACATAGAACCCTAAAGCTTCACAGATAGACCGTTGGCATTGTCTCTTCAGGAACCTGAGATCGTGCTTGTCATCAAGCCCTCTAATTACTTCATGTTTAAAGGTACTTTGTAGCAAGACAAAAGGGACCTAAATCTGTTTTCAATGAGGTTAAAAATGTTTTACGAGACTTGGAAGAAATGGTGGGGCAGACTTTTTAAGATGTATACACTAATGTTGAACTATCAATTAGATTGTTGTAATTTCCACCAGCCAAGAATCCATAATTCTAACATTATGATAATGTTATGCCAAATATATTAAAAAATACACACCACTCAGAGGAAACAAGAAAGCTTTGGAAAGCTTTGGTTTGTTTTGTCTTGTAAGGCAGTTTAAACAATTTATGTACATGATCGCTCCAAAATGCAATGTTAATAAAGAAAAAGGAGAACAAGGCAAAGAATAGGCTTTTGAACCAGCAGTGTGCCCAGGTGGCCAAGGATACCAAGAGCATCCTGGCTTGTGTCAGAAACAGTGTGGCCAGCAGCACCAGGGCAGTGATCATCCCCCTGTGCTGGGCACTGGTGGGGCTTCACCTCGAATCCCATGTTCAGTGTTGAGCCCCTCACTGCAGGACAGACACTGAGGGCCTGGAGCATGTCCAGAGCCGGGCAGGGGCTGGGGAAGGGGCTGGGGCACAAGGCTGGTGGGGGGCAGGTTTATACAGGATATTAGGGAAACTTCCTTCACTGGAAGGGTGGTCAGGCATTGGAACAGGCTGCTCAGGGATGTGATGGAATCACCATCCCTGGGGGTGTTTAAAAAACGTATAGATATGGTGCTTAGGGACCTGGTTTAGTGGTGGGCTTGGCAGTGCAGGGTTAACAGTTGAACTTAATGATCATGATCTTAAAGGTCTTTTCCAACCTAAATTATTCTATGATTCTAACATTCTCTGATTTTGACAACACCATTCTTTCACAGAACTTTCATAAGGTTTTTAAAGTAAAAAAAAAAAAAAAAAAAAAAAGGAAAAGAAAAGAAAAAAGTTTACTTTCATGGGCTTCAAATGAACACTCATTAATGTCACTTGATAGTCTTGCACTGATCTCAATGGAATTTGAAGTAAGCTTCTGGAAATAAATATCTTCAAGCAGTACAAATAAGAAGAGCTTTCAATTTAATGAGAAAAACTAAAATCTCCAGAAAAAGCATTTTCAGCTTGGATTAATCCAAAACAATTTCTTTTCTTTTTTTTTGTGTGAAACAATTCTCTAATTTTAGTGGACAAGTATTTGTCCAATGCATTATGAAATGTTTGGCTTGTTTATTATTTATCCTCACTTTAAGATTCTTTCCTGATGCAAGTTAATCTCTTTGGAAAACGGCATTTTGAAATACAATAGTAAGATGATTTATTTTGACTTCTTGTTCTCTTTCCACTTCTCACTGTTATCTTGGCTGAATTTACTTCTAAATTTGCATCAAACACTGTCAATAGTTTTGACTTCTGCAGAAGTTTGTTACTGAGTGAAGTTAATATTTGCCATATAGTTTTTCCAAGTTTTGCATAGGCATGACGCTTGGGAGTTTAGTAAAATGCTTGTGTTCAATACTTTTCTTTCAGGTCACCTGAGTATTTAGGCTAACCTGTTGTCTCACACACACTGCAAACTTTCAGTTCCTTCTGCTTTAAGTTCAGTTATACAGGCTATCTTTCTGCCTTCACTTACAAAAAGGAATCTTAACTTCTTTCTGTGGATTCTTACAGCTAAATCTTGATTTTCTTCTTGTAAGCTTCTACAGTTTGGGTACAAAATGAAACACCATGGGATTTTAGCAAAATGATCGTGACAGTCACAGAGCAGCTGGTGAGAAACACTGCTTCTGTCTAATGAAATTGTGTTATCTTTGAATGAAAACCAGGACTTTGGGATAGGGAGGAGATGGTCTTACCTTAACACTAAATTGGGACATGGCCAACATATCTACTCAGACCTTAGAATTTGGAGGCACTCCTAAGTTTAATAATATAGACACAGCCAATACAACCCACCTTTACCATCAAGATCTGAGTCTCATAAGACAGGTTCAACTCAAACTCGTCCTGTAAATATAAATACATGCTTTGCCACGACGTGTTTCATTAATACAAAACAGCCTCTCCAATCATTCATCACTTGAAATGATACACACAGGTGCTGAATTGAAGTGCAGCTGTCGATAAAGGCTGGTGCCAAATTATTTTCCTGAGGTGAGTTGGCTTTCAGTTATGCTGAGTTTTGTTTTCTACTCTTTTTTTTTTTTTTTTTTTTTTTTTTTAAAGAGACTGGGGAAGTGGAGAAGGGTTTTAAATCTTTGGTTTTTCTTTTCTTTAAATAACAATGTCTGTAATTTTATTCTTAATCATAGCAGATGGGTCTGAGCATTCAGTAGTTTGAAAGGCTACATTCACACTATGAAAATTTGGAGTTGTTTGAAAATACTGCTGAGAATTTCAGGTTAAAACCTTCTTTGCTAGCTCTTTCAGTTCTAACTAGGAGCTCCCAAGATGTGAAGATATTGAATATAACTTTCATTTCTGGCTTTGATTTCTTTTTCTCCCTTTATATTCACATTGGGACAATTGTTTTGAATTTTGGAGGGAAAGTTGTAGATGTCCATCTTGTACAAGTGTACATGTACAATGGCTTCTGGGACTCACCAAGAATGGAAAGAATCTAACTTCAAGTCCTTCTCCTCTTAGGTCCAGAACTCAGCCTCATATTTTCACAGTTCAGATAAAAGCTGCAAACACAAGGGAACTGGCTGAGTTCCTGTGACAGTGACAGTATGGAAGTAGGTGTCTCAGAACTTCCTACTGAAGTGCTTCCACTTTCTATAAATAATTAAACAGTCATTAAGATAGAGACTTAAAATATGATCTTTCATATGAGCTGTACAAAGTCATTAACTACTTAACCAGGTTGTCTCTTTTTTCCAATGAATATTTAATTATTTAATATTAAGTGGAGACAAATCCCTCTCAGGTTTTTATATGAAGCAGTGTTGTGGTTTAACCAAGCGGGCAGCTGAACACCACACAGCCATTCACTCCCACCCCCCAAGTGGGATGGGAGAGAGGACTGGGAAAAAAAATAAAACAGGTTGAGATAAAGACAGTTTAATACAACAGAAAAGTAAGGGAAAATAATAATGACAAGAGAACACACAGAACAAGTGATGCACAATGTAATTGTTCACCACCTGCTGACCAATGACCAGCCAGTCTCTGAGCTGAGCGATTGGCAGCCCCCAGCCAACTCCCCCCACTTTTATTGTTCAGCATGATGTCATATGGTATGGAATATCACCTTAGCCAGTTTGGGTCAGCTGTCCTGGCTGTGTCCCCTCCCAGCTTCTTGTGCCCCACCACCACCCCCAGCCTCCTTGCTGGCAGGGCATTAAAAAGATAAGAAGTCCTTGACTCTGTGTAAGCCCTGCTCAGCAACAACTAAAACATCAGTGTGTTATCAGCATCATTCTCATCCTAAATCCAAAGCACTGCACTGTACCAGTTACTGTGAAGAAAATTAATTCTTTTGTAGCAGAAACCAGGACAAGCAGTATATGAAAGCAGAAAACTATTGTAGGCTGTCTATGTAATCTGTCCTATATGCTGTCAGTTCTGGTTGCTTTCTCACTGGCAAATGACAATGATGCTACCTGTTCCAACATGACCTTGTGCATAAAATGGGTCAGTATGGGTCAGGTTCATCACATCACCATTGATCAACTAGAATTCAAGATATTAGTTTAAGCTCATCTGTGACAACCCCTCTTTCTTCCACAGAGGAGAGAGCTGGACACTTCTTGAGGGTGTTTTATGTTACCCATTTTACTAAAATACCTCAGGACAGAATGAATCTCTTCGTAGATTGTTTCTAGTTCTCTGTCCAGCCAGAAAATCTAGATCATAAACCTCAACTAGACATCTCAATATCAGATATATAAAGTTAAGGGAGACAAAACTAATTTTTCCTTTAAAATGACTAGACTTTGACAGTTTAAAGTTCCATCTTTCAGGTGGTAAGCTTAAATGGTGTATTATACCAATAGGCATGATATTAAATCAGATAGTTTTAATTTTGCAGTGAAGGTAATAAAGTCAAAGGGAAGCCTAATCAAGGAATACTGAGCCCTGAAAAAGTCAGATAACTGTGTTGAGATGGAGACGATGCATATAAAGCCAAGAAGACTCATCTACTTTATTAGTTAATTAAAGTTATAAAATTATACTAAATTAGTATTTAGATGGGACAAATCATACATATTTCTGTTTCTTCCCTAGTGCATAGAACTGATACCCAGCAAGGGAGAGTTGTTTTGCCAACTGTCTCTTGTTAAAATATTATCAATATGTTTCTCCTTATTTCTCTCACAGCTGGAAAAGGTGCTCACAACATCTCCCATTTAATAGCACATCCTGACTAGAGTCCTCAGAGGCTCTTGTTTCCCTGTTAATTGGAGACTTTATTTGGAGATTGCCAGAAGCTGGCACTATTTCAGAAAAAGCTGGTGGGCCGCAGCATGACACAAGAGACTCCCAAAGAAGGAGGGTTATGGCCTTTCCTTCCTCACATAAGAGCAATCCCACAGCTCCCGGCGCCTGCACTTGTGAGGGTGGAAATCTGGCTGGCACATCCTAGCCTCTGACTCCTATTAAAACAGCGACAAAGCCTACCCATCCCGGTGTGCCAAATGAACATCCAAGTGCACAACGATTCAATCCTTCCTTCCTCCCAAATTGCTAAAGCAGCTTGAGACAGTCACTTTCATGACCTTGTAAAATGTCTGCAGTGTTGCAGAAACAACCAGTTCCTCTTTGTAGTAGGAGAAGAGGAGTTTTTTTGGAAGGAGGGGTGTTTTTATTTTATTTTTCCACCTCGCCCTCCCTCCCCCTTTCCTTAAGCAAATCCCCATAACAAATAAAGTTACACTTCAAGACTGGATTACGCAGACTGTTAGGGTTGCATGCCAATGTTTACTTTAAGTTAAAAACGATACTTCTGAGAATTCAAATAATATGTTTAAAGTATTTCCAGGCTATTGCTTTGCTTGTATTTGTTTTGGCACTGAATCCCTTCACGAATATGTCAGTTTTGAAGGAGAGATGAATGCTGTTCAGTTACAGCCTTTGCCTATTGATCATACATTTAACATCTGTTGACTTTGTTTATGTGCAGTTTTGGAGGGATTCATAGCAAACTTAAGAGCACTTACTGCAGAGAAATTTTGCTGATGAGACGTTACCTCTTTCAAGGCAAATATTCTTGGATGGCAAATAACGGGGGAGTAGTAAGAGCCCACAGCACTGCTATTAGTAGATCAGAGTAGATAATCAGAATAGTCCTTTTTTGACCTCAAAATTTATACATCTATCAAAAGGTTTCACTCCAAGTTTTCATTGTAATGGTTTGTCTGGGACTCAGATGAAAGGACTACAGAATGCAATGCCTGTCTCACCTGACATCCTCTGGAAGATATTCCTTTCCATAGCTGTTTTTTCTCTGAAAGCCAGCTTGCCTGATATCCCTGAACAACATGCCGGATCCTGTACTGTCAGCCTCGATTCAACTTCTCCCGAGGCGTCCATATCCTGTGGCTGCATACACCTGAGTTGGCTCCTCAGAAGTTACCCCTGGAATCAGACCTGAGAGGAGATACAGGCCAGGGACAGCTGAGCTGAGTTTAATTGAGCCAGTTGCTTGTGCATGTAAAGCTTATTAACTCAAGCTGAAAACAACGTAAACATGGCTGTGGCTATAGATACTTGGACTGATGCTCTACAGCAACAGCTTGGATTGTCTTGGCATGAAGATGTCCTTAACCCACTGTATTGCACTTATATAGACTTGAGAGACACATGGTTTTTTTAGTCCATTATTTCTTTCCTGCCTCCATTTTGTCTTACTCTTTGCTAAATTTAATTTGGGCAACTTCTATAGGGAGCCACCTTCCTCTGAAAAATGTAGGGCATACTTGGTTTCTGCAAGTTTTAGAAGCAGATAAAGAGGTTAGGGCTGGCAAATGAGGAAATCTGTAAGGAAAATTATTTTTCTGCCAGTTATAATTTTCTCATATGGTCACCAGGAGTGGTCTATCTGTTTCTCCTGGACTTTTTGAAAGACTTAGGAAATCAAGAAGAAAGGCAGGTAGGCTATTCTCCAACCTTATCGTGAAAGCTAGATGAAACTGATGCTTTTTCCATCTATTCTATCTAGGAAAAGAACTGATATTTATTCTTGGGAATGATTTGTGGAATAACTTCACAGACTTTGCTTCCACAAAATTTGCTTAGACTTTGTGTTTATTTAAGGAGTACATAGTACAGCAAGAAAAAGAGTCTGGAAAGTAACTGGACTTTATGAATACTTGGAGGAAATGTAGGAACAAACTATGCAGATATATTTTATTATGTTTTAAATAATAGCTGAATACAAAAGAGGAAAAGTTGGTCAAGTTAATTAACACTTTGTCAAAGAAAAAAAGAAGACATAACAGGAGTTTTAGAAATTACTTGAGACTGAGATAAAGGAATAAGTCATTAATTGGTTATCTTGTTAGGGCTATAGAAGGAGTCCTAACAAGGTCACCATGACTTTGACAGTGACCACAGCTATATTGCTTTTAGGAACTGAAAAGGAGAATGGTGATAAGGAAATTGGATAGGTAATTATGCAAAGGTCAGGAGAGAGGGTCAGATGATTGCCAAGCTGGTCAAAGGGCAAGTATGTCATCAAAATGGCTGAAATGATAGTTGTCTGTAAACTCATTGTCCCTTTCAAATTGACATCAAAGAAAACGGAAAGCATTGATAATCTCTCTAAAAAGATAATTAAGCAGATGGGCATAAAAATTAAAAAGATAGATAAATAAGCTAATGAATAATGTACCAGAAAAAGAGATGCAAATATAAATGTTGAAGTGTGGACAAGCTTAACAGCAAAAGCTTACAGGCTTTGCTAACCTGGAAATTTTAAATAATGGAAATATGAAGATTTTAATTCTTAATGATGTAAATTAATTCAGTGGTGGGAAATGACATGGCCCTGGGTCTCTCCTGTTTCTGGAAACAGTTTTGCTTATGCATATTGCAGCAACAGGAATGGATGTGAAACAAGAACCAGCCTTCTTTACTCAAACTGTTCCAGCATTTCATCATAAAGCTTGTCTTTTGAAAGGTACTTCTTGGCTCCATTCACATCTTTCCTTCTCCTCACTGCAGCTGACTGGAAGTGAGGATTTACTGGGGAGACACTTGCCTTTTACCAGCAGCCGTGGTCTCCTCTGTGTGTGGTTTATGCTTCAAAGTAGTCCAACTGCAGACTTGCAACGGCAGACCTCACCTATTAAGGCTGTGTTTGCCACTGGTTCACAGCGCTGTGAAAATCCAGCCAGAGCCAAGGACTTAAATGTTGACCCCACAGTCCTGCCAGTTTAGTTCAGCTTAGTTCTGCAGCCCCAAGATGTGCCCAAGATAGGCACTTGCCTGTGACTGCAATAAATAAAGATGACGCAATATACCTTACTTAGTGAGTAGGCAGGTTTTCCTCTTTCACAGGGAAATAACTGTTTCTCAATTAACATCATTTTGGCTGTCATTCCTTAAAGAAAAGGGCTGCCATATGTGAACAAAGGTACCTTATATTCCATCATTCCCATTTCTATATAGGAATTGATAGCATTACTGTCTACGGTATAAAATCTTTGATAAAAAGATTTTGTTTTGCACTCAAAGTGTGTTCATGAAGGGAACATTGCATCACTTCATCAGTATGATTAAAGTATAGATATATGGAAGAAAAAACAGACCAAACAGAAAGATGACCTAAAGTCTTTTGGTTCCTTTGTTTTCAGATTGACGCAGATTATTTGTGTCAATAGAATAATAGTCGTGGATGAAAATTTATTTTGAGCTGAAAAAAAAATTAATTTCCAGATATGCAGAATTTTCACTGGAAGTTCATGGCAGTTGTTTCAAAAAAACACAATGACCTACTGGATAGAACACGTAGAATATCTGTGTTCTGGTCTGGATACATAGAGCAGGGTCTTGAGCCTTAATTTTCTTTCACTGTAAATGTTTCCTGTACACCAGACTACTGAAGAAGGAAAATCTTTATTTTAAATCCCATTCTTTTCTAAGATCAAGCATCTATTCCCTTGGAAATTTTCAGTTTCCACTGAGTGACACTTCCCAGTAAAAATCCATCTTTTCCAGTTCAAATAATGACATGAACTTCAGAAAACCAGAATCTCCTGCAGCTGTAATTCTGATTTTAAAATGTAGCTCTCCATTTCTGTTTTGCCAATGCTCATGCAGTGTGGGATATAGTCTGCCTCATTATATATTTCAAGTATATCAGCTGTTTTGGCACCTACTACAATGTTCCTATGTGCAATGTGGAGAGTTACAAACTGCTGAGGCTCTCAAGAGTGAGATATCATTTATCTAAGTTAAGTACTAAAAATCCTTAAAAGACCTACGTATGAAGGCAGAAAGCCTCTGAGGGCTTTCAAAGCCCCCTACTTCTTTCTGTTGACCATATAGGAAATTTGGGTGTTTAAGAAAGCTTCCTTTACTTAACACCTGCAACCTAGATCCGAAGCAGATGTCTGACTTGTTGACTAGATCCCTGCAGCCTTGCCCGTCTTCTCTTTGCATTAGTGTTTTGCCATTATGATAACAGCCAATGCAAAATCTTTAGCCCTTGTTAACTCTGTATTTAATTCTACCACAGGAACCACAGGAATGTTCATGGAAACTGAAAACCAGAGCTGAATCTGGCCCATTAATTTATTTGTTGCAGGAGAGGGGGAAAGAGAGGATTTTTTGGTATTTATATAATTTAGACAATGCAAATCAGTCACAGTGCAAATCCCCTTAACAGGGAACTTTTGGGGTCCCTCACAGCTTCTCTCAAAATATTGTGTCCTGAAATTGATTTAACAGGATACAGCAGGAATGTGGTATCTATTCCTATTTGATTCCACCTACTAACTATTACCAACTAACAGCAAGATGCAATATAAGGACAAGATTGTATTTCTGCTGCCTGCTCAGAAGTGGACTAGCTCCCAGCTTATTTCAAACAACAGTAATTTTACTTTGTCTGAATCTGAAAACTGCATCTGGATCTGACACCAGGATTTCAGTTTTGTGTCTGATGATATTTCTTTCAAATACCCCTGGATGTTACTGATGCCCAGAATCCTTAATGGTGACTTAGTTTCCATATACCTCTGAATTTGTAATAAAACAGAAGAGGAAGGGAGAAAGGAAGAAACAGATGATCTCAGGGCCCTGAAAAAGAACTGCTGTTTGCATTCCTGCTTGGTGATGGCTGTTATTCAGTGTTTTGGATACATGTTTTTTCCTTTCTGAAATTTTGTCCCGGTGGATGAAATTGTGAAAGACATTATCAGAAACTTTTATTACATCCGTGAATGTAAAGCCATTTTATTGTACAGGTTTTGCAGAAGGGAAGGTGCATGTGTAGTGGAAGTGGCATAGACCTTCAGCTCCTGCTAAGCAGACCTTTACATGTAAAACAGCTAGATCTGACACTGGAACTAAATGCACAGTGTAGCTCTTGCACAGAGATTCTGGTGAACGCTGGACAACCAAATTGCTTGTCGACCTATGGTCACTGATTCTCTAGAGTTCCCTGTCTGAAGCCTCCAGGCGTGCTCATGGGATACAGGCTTACATTCAAGTATTCCTTGGAAAAACTGGACTCCATGCAGTAATGCTCTTTCTCCTTGTTTTCACCATTTCCTCCTCATATTCCTTAGGTGTCTTCAGAGGAATCTCCAATGCCCCTTAAGCATATGCCCTGTAGTGTAACTTTTTACAAATTCACATGCAAGGCATAATCAACTGTGCATGCATTTACCAGAATACGAGAGAGAAATGGTGCAGAGGTTGAACAAAAAGTCTTTTGCCGTTACTTGTCACAGCCTTAAGACTTACAGGGAAGGTCATTCTGTGCCCAGAGAGAAAAGGTGTCTGCTCACCGCGCAGTGCCTCAGCAAAAGCCTCATGCAACCCTCTTTATCTCAAGCACTTGAAAAATAGCTGCCTAAGATCAGAACCGTCTCTTCTGTGACTTTCAGCTGCCTTTGTCCTGTCATTCTCTGATCAGCAGGATGATAACAGCCTTTGGGCTCTGCTGCCAAGGTGGCACCTCTCCTGACAAACCTGCTGTCCCTGGCTGACTTCACATTGTAGGTGTTTGTCTCTGGTTAGAAGATTGTCCCAATTGTTAAATATGATATTCTGGCAGGGCTGAGCGTTCACCTTTGGGCATTTCACCCTCTACAGAGACAAGGAGGCTGAAGGGTACACGCAAAGCTGCTGACTTCTTTGTACTCCACTGAGAAGCTGTATAAGGTAAGGTCATTTTGAAAAACACACCTTGGAGCACACCAGAGACTGCTTTAAAGTATACTGGCATTTGGAGACACCCTTCAATGGATCAACATCCAGGAACAAGAGGTGCCCCAAGTCCCTGTTGCCATACAGCCCAACTTTCCCCACAGTGCAAGTATCATTTTTCTTGCTATTACCAGAAAGCCGAGGTCATGGGTGTGTGCAATGTGTTACTTCCTTCTCACTGCAGAAAAACTGACTTTAAAAGCTCTCCAGGTTCCCAGATTTCAAGCTCTATTTATAATGCCCAAGCACTAAGGTATTTTTCATCAGTTTAATGCCATCACATCTGTTAATGCACTGCCTTACACTGCCAAAAAATAATGAGCCCAATCAAGGCAACTATATTTTATATACAAGCTATGACTTACTTCTTCCTAGTGGTGTTAATCAGATTTCATTTATTTTTATAGCATTAGGGACATTAACATTACCCTCTGGAAATGTTCCCCTTTCTATTTGTCCTTGGATAAGATATGTCCTGTATTAGGATAACTTTCTTCCTGAAGATAAATGTTTCCTGATAAAACAATATTGTTAACCTGTAACAACTGCAACATGAAATAAATGCAGTTGTCAAGTAAACTTTAAAAGGGGGAATTAAAAATAACAAAAAAAAAAGAGAGAAACCCAGGACACAGATTAAAATACTGCTGTATTGTTCTTTGCTATCCCCAAATGCATTTATCTTTCTGGCTATCTCACATGATTGAATAGCAGAGAAGCCACCTGAAATAATGTCAAATGACAGAAGATGTATTAGCATCACAGGGTAATGTGTTTGTTCCCAGGAAGAGGGAGGAGAGGTTCAGATGTCTTTCATACTGAGGCATGCAAAAGAAATCAGTGTGGATGAAATACCTTTAAAGTTTCTATGTATGAACTATGGGAGGGACCTTAAGTCTGCAAATATTTATGGATACCTATGTCTCTCTATTCTTGTTCTTTAGCATGTCACATTTAGGTCTTATCAATAGCCATTGAAAGCAATGGAAGACTTTCAGCTGACTCCAGTGAGTTTTTCATCACACCCAGACTTCTTTCAGATGTTGGTCTAGATAAATGCTTCAGCATCTGCTTAACATGTAAGCAGTTCTACTGCAGTCTAAGAGGGCTTTGCTAGGTAATGTCAATCTGTCTGCCTGTTACATTTCTCCTTCTAGCTTTTCTTTTCTTTCCTCAAACTTTACTTCTGTACTGTCTTCTGACAGTTTGAAAAAAAACAAACAAACAACAGTTGTTTAAATTGTAAGGTACAATCAGCAAAGTCACTTAAAAAGTTGATTTTTTTTTAATTTTAATGTCCCCTGGGGAAGATGGCTTCAAGCGAACTGATAAAGGTGGGGGTATTTAATGAGTGAGGGGAAAAATGAGGCATACAAATGGTTGAAGACAGGAAAGACAGAGGTGAATAATTTAATGTTTTAGCTCTCTTTTGATGTTTTCTTGGGTTTTGTTTGTTTGTGTGCTTGCTTTCTTTACCCCATGAGGCACTGAAAATATCTAAAAGCTGGTTTTCTTTGCGTTTCTTTTTTCTTTTCCTTTCTTACTAGATATCTTGGTTCTCTGCTTATTTCTTTCCTTCTTGAATTGTTGGCTTCATAATGAAGACCAGATTTAAAGGGAGTTGGCGTTTACCCAATTTTAATCCCATGCTGATATCCTCTGCTTGTGATCCTAATTTCTTGGTCAGGGTCATCAATGTTTCTAACTTTTCCCTGTTCAGCATCTTCATTAACTTTTCCACAGATGGGCAAAGGGAAGAAAGATGCCCATTACATGAAAATAAAATAAGAACAAAATGATAAACTACAGAGAGGTTTAGCTGCCTGTTAGGCACAAAAATCATGCTCTGATATGGTATGTATTTGCATAAATTCATTATGATTTATTTATATATGTGGATATATGGAAAATACGTAGCAGTTGTTTGTGACCACACATGTTCTATATTTCATGACTAGGTTATATTTTGAGATTATAATAGACCAAAGGCTATGAAAAAAATAAGGAAGATTATTTTTGGCTGTAGGACTACTAGGGTTTGGTTCCCCACTTGGGTGAAAAGTTTTGGTGTAGTTTCTCCACACCTTCGGTTCCCACTTGCAATTTTATCACAACATTGCCCTTCCTGTCTTTTAGGGGTGGTGAAAGAATCAGGTTCCGAGTGTGCTCCAATTTGGAGGCAGGGAAGCTGTCTCTTAGATGACATGTAAGAGGAGACCTGGAAAATCTCTCCATGGGTGCACTCTGGGGGAATGCCAGTATGTTTTCTGGGAATAGTATTAGAATAGAAGAGTACACTGGTGTCTGTAGCAAGTCCTAGGGATCTACCTTCTCCAGCTACTTCTATCTTATGTTCTATGTATAGGCAACAACCAAAATTTGCTCTCTTGCTGGGATTTTTGGGCAGGGTTTTTGTTTAGGTTTTTTTTTGTTTTGTTTTGTTTTGTTTTGTTTGTTTGTTTGTTTGTTTGTTTGTTTTTAAGTATATCACTTTTAAAGTACACTATCTGGGTTGAGCAAAAGGTGCTCCATGAGCTTCTGTTGTAGGTTCAGCAGCTAAAACTTGGCTTCTGCTTAGCAAAACCATGCAATTCAAAGGCAGCAAAGGGAGAACCAGAGCTGGTTGTATCTATAAATGGAAGCATCTTTTGTGGCATTTACCTATAAGAAATACCTGTTCGCCTGACCCTTGTTCACCTTACTAAAGCATACACCTTGGCACTGTCACCAGAGTGAATGGAACAGGATTTGAATTCCTGTCCTGCTCTCTAAAGCTATCACTAACCTTGCCTTAGTTGCATCTGCAACAGTCTCTGCTCTGCTGTTCTCTGCTGCTGAAATTTGTTTAGTTTCTCTTAGACTCCTGAATCATTTTTCATCACGTTTTCTGACCTTTGAGACAGTAAATTGCATCTCATCATGTAACCCCAAAAGATCTAAAGAGATGCCTTTCTGTGCCTCAAACCAGTATTTTGGTGTGTGTTCTCTTTGTAGTTTCAGGGGAAGAAGGAAGAATGGGGGATGGAAAACTGGTTGGGAGCTTTTATAATTATAAGAGCTTTTCTTAGGGCTTTAGCTAACTATTAAGTAAATATGTTTCTTATTTTAACCTCTGGAGTGCCCCAGGCCTCTCAGGGATATTTCACATACATGGATTTTTGCGGTAGGATGTAGGTCATGCTATTGCACTGATTAGCATGGACTCTGCCTTTCAAGATATGCCTCTGGGTGGGATGTTCTCCCAAGGAGTAACTGGATTAGTCACTAGGTCAAAGACTAAGTGCTTGGTCTTTGTGGCCTAGAAATTCAATACCTTGTCCCAAGCTGGAGCCACTGAGCCTGATAAATGAACTCTTTCTGAGACCTTGCCTAGCATCTACCTGTGCTGTGTTTAAACAACAAGAAAATTACTTCTAGCACATGTCTGAGGACACAGCTCTTAGAGACAAGGTTGCTATAAAGTGAGGTGGTCAACCATAAGTTTTGTCTTAGTGTTCAGTGCATTTTCTGAGATACTTTATAAGCTAAGAAATCTCAAATCCATTAAGAACTGTGAGACAGATAAAATATTCAGTTCCAGCCTGATGTCTTAATCCATTTCTGACTATACATTTTACACTGTGTTTAGTGTTAGGGACATCTGCAAATGAGCACACACATGCACACATTGCACTAAGCTTCTTTTTTTCTTTTCCTACTTTCACAGTTCAGGGTTTTCTTCTCACTTCCCTCACCCCTTTTAATGTCTTTTAAGAGAAGGATGCAGTCAGCAAAAAACAGCATTCTGTGGCTAATGTGCATCAAGAAGGATGTGTCATGTATAATGAGACATGAATAGCTAAGGAGATTGCACAGCCTGTATCGTAGGCACATGGAAGTGGATGGTGAATCCTGCTTTATATAGGTCAGCCTATTGCTAAAACATATGATCATATCCCTGTTTCCAGCCTAAATGTACTAATGGACAATTTATGTCATCCTTATCCATGATAACATTGTGGTTTAGATTGTCTCTCTTTTGCATTCTACCTCCCAAACATATCTGTAGACCACTGTACTTATTCCTAGACTTATGTCCCCTTCCAGCTTTCCTCTCCTATTTTAAACTAATTTTCTTTTAAATGCATAATCAGCCTCATCCATATTACTCCAGACAAAGGCTGAGGTGTGCTTGTAAATGGTCTTCCTCGTCTCTGAGAAACAACCGATGTGACACCCTTAAATTGCTAATTATTTTCATGCCCAAATCACTTTATTAGGTCATTTTTATTGTAATTGGGAAAGATTTAATTTTCCAGAAATTAGACATCTAGTTTAAGTGAATAGTGTAGGCTTTTTATCAATCTAAAAGACAGGAAAAGTACCTCAGGAACATGTTTAATTTTACCATTTTCAGATGAGATTAAGTATCTCTAGGACTCTCTCACTTAACCTCAACACCAAATATGACTTAAGCTAAAATGGAAGAACTCAACTCTCCTTGGTCAATTAGATCACCCATGTTCCTCTCAATGCCATTTCATAGGAAAAAAATGTTCACGTGTCCCCACACATGAAACACATGAGACACACTGCGGTGTTGTGGTGAGGACTCAGAGAGGTGAGAGAAATACTGTCATCTAGTTCATACTGATATTACCTACAACTCGATGAGCTATAGCGAAAGACCTCTCCTTGCCTGTGTTATGCAGTGCACTGGGTACCTCTATCTCAGTAGACTGGCCGGTGCAACCCAGGTCCTACAATTAGGTACAGTATGTTATGCAGAGCTTAGGGCCAGCAAAAAAATAGCCAGCTGGGCACGTCTTAGTGTTGTTTTACCCTCTGAAGGATACAAACCCTTACTTGCAACTGAGGTACTGAGTATAGGTGTTCTTTCAGTGGGTATACATCTGGAGTAGGATTATTAGCCCAAACTGTACCTGTTTGTGGGGATGTTTTTTAAGTCGGTTTTGGTTTTTTTTTTCCCCAGCACTGAGGGTCTTTAGTTCCCCTGTATGTCTGCCCAAAATGGCTGGCACATCATGTCTATGGAAATACTGTAAATATAACATAGCAATTGTCCAGTTTTGTTGAGGAGTGCTCGGTGGTTAAACTGACCCAAGAACTGTCCATCTGCCACAGAGGCACTTCAGGAAATCAGTCATCTGTCCTGAAAGAGGAGAGAGCTTGTAACTGGGGTCTACTGAGATTTTTCTTCTTCTCCCCTCTCCCCTGGCCCCCACAGGTATTTCTAAATTTGTGTTTCCACTGTAGCAGCAGATTGTTCAGGTGACACTTCTACTCTGTGCCATTAATGGCTGACAATGCCCAGCCTTCTGGACAGGAAAACAGGGCTAGATGATGGGGAAGATTACATCAGTTTCAGAGACACCTGAAAGTCATCCATGTCAAGAATGGACAGTGAAGAATAGGTATCTTGTCCTATCTGCTGTTTATTTATCACAGACCTTAATCCAATACTGTCCATTCATAAGAAATTAATGGTGTTACAATAAAAATATAAAATTCAATTTACTCCTACATCTCAAGTTAAATTATTGCACCTGAATCAATATTGTTTTTTTTTATATACATTATTATTGCTTTTTATGTATGTAAGAAGTCAGTCTCAAAAATGGGATTTGAGAACGTGACCTTTTAAACCAAGGCGATATGCAAGTCTTAAACATTCATATTAGTACAGCATGTTCCTTAGGTCTAAAAATAACCCACTGTTTTCCAGATAGCTACTAACCCCCTCTTATTTCTTAGAATTCATTTTTCCCCCTACTGTTACCACAAAGCCGCCCACCTGTTTCTAACTGTACTCCTGTCTAGAAGTGCTGATGCCAAATACAATTGATTTCCTCTCTCCTTTATGTAAGAACATGCATTTTCATTCCCACATAATCTGAATTTGCTATGTATACACATTTTTATGAATCATTTATACAGAAATAAAGACAGGCAAATATTATCACCTTAACCTTTAGACAAAAAGCAAAAGTGAGGAGGAGGGTGTATGTGTACGTGTGTGTGGCAATTTTAAATTTTCCGAAAAGATGAAGAAACTTTCAAAAATACGAAATCAATTTTCCTTTGCTCTTCAGGTTTTTATTATTTTTAATCAAAACAAAAGGTATCTGTGTTTATCATCAATTGTTCAGCCTGCAAAAAGAAGGCTCTGGGGAGACCTTATTGTGGCCTTTCAATATATGAAAGGGGATTATAAGAAAGACGGAGAGAGAATTTTTACCAAGGCCTGCAGTGACAGGACAAGGGGCAATAGGCCTGAAATGAAAGAGGGTAAATTTAGATTGGACAAAAGGAAGAATTTCTTTACAATGAGCATGGTGAGATGTTGGAACAGGTTGCTCAGAGCAGCTGTGGCTGCCTCATCCCTGGCAGTGTCCAAGGCCAGGCTGGACGGGGCTGGGAGCAACCTGGGCTGGTGGAAGGTGTCACTGTCCCTGGCAGGGGGATTTGACCAGATGATCTCCAAAGGTTCCTTCAAATCCAAAACTATTCTGTGATTCTATGATTCTATAGTTTTAGATTTCCTGGTTCTTTTTATTTTTTCATACCCCTTTTTCAACAAGAAAAAAAGAAAATAGACAAAAATTTTTGAAGGATGACATTTGGTGTGGGTTTTTTCTTGTTTTTAAATGACATAGCACTGCATTTCTTCCTAATGCTTTCACTTTTTCTGTCTTTCTATTTTTCTCTCATATGAAGTCCATTTTTTCCATCTGGTTCCATATAAGATAAGATATATAAACCCCTTGTACGTTGTTACTGGCATTGGATACAGTTGTCCTTAAAACACCTGTTTTCATTAAACTGCTTAGAAAGCAACAATTCTTCCCAAGAATTTTTCTTTCTTTGACATAATTCTTAATTTAGCTAAAAATATTCTTTAACAATTGAAAAGGGGAAGCACTTCAATGACAATTTGACTTCTCATTAGAGAAGTGTTATTTTAAAGACTAAGATTATAAATCCATTTTTGATTTATTCTTGAATTCTAAAGCTGATACAAATCTGTCATCACATCTATCTCATACAAGTCCACTGGTAAAATGGTACATTATTTTCAGGTACAAATATCTACATTTTTACACAGATGTGAAGAAACATTTACCCATCTAACGGAGGATACTTTCACTTTGTATTTCACAGCCTAACAAACACATTATGTTTTTTTGCTTATGTCTTTATTACCCATTTAGCACATCAACCAAACCTGGTATCCGTTGTCAATAGAGGGAGGCCACAATTACATGTTCTGAGTCATAACTCAACACTTTCCACCTTCAAAGCAGTTTGTGAACAATCCGAGTGACAGCCTTGTGAAGCAAAGCAGCATAATAATTCCAGAGTTAAAATGGCTTAACCGAGGAAAAGAGATTTGAATGCTGTCGCACAAGCACAGGCACTTCCAAAGACATGTCAACCTACCTATTTTGGACAATTTTTCTTGGACTGGGAGGAATCATACTCCAGAGGTGCCTGTCTCATGCTTAGACGGATCATGGATGTGTAACTTAGGCTGCTTTCAGGCAGCTGACATTCAGAGGGATGAACACAGACCCCAGTCACTCATTAACAGGGCTGGGATTATGTTGCCATTAAGAAGATCTGTGATAGATGCTAGAAGTTGCTTTAAATGAGAAAGTAATGTTAAAACATGATGGGCATATTACATGTTTCAGAGCAAACAAGCACTCAAAAGGAAGGGAGAACATTCAAAGAGGGAGTTTAATTGAGCACACACATGCACAGAGAATTAATTTATTCTTTTAGTGTGTTAGTCTCAGGCCAGGTAGAGAGAAGAAAGCTTCACCCTTTCCTTGGAAAACTAATAAATGTTAAATTGTCATGAAACTTTCCCTTTCATGGGTGTGCTTGAATGAGTTCAACTTTCATTCACTGTTCAGGCTTTGAAGGTTTGGGATTCTGAATGATTTTGAAACTATCTGGGACAGGTTTAGCGGTGCTGGTCTGTACTAAGCAATACGTGCGAAGCGGTGGCCTGCGAACCACCCCCAGACATTATACAGCATGAAAATGACTCAGACCTTCAGAAATGTCTTCATTCACCAAAGTAGCAGGTATACAGAACTCTGTTTGCTATGTAGATTTAGTCCAGGTAGAAAATAAAAATTTCAACTCACTCCGTTTTTCACCAAAATACTTATTTTCTTCTGTTATTCTACAATCTACACCCTAGTTCTTAATATTTCTGTGAGTTTAAACTCCATTGAGATGTAATCTATAAAAGCATGAGTGCTTGATCATGCTCCAGTTCATAATCAATGGAGTAAACTAGTTGGATATAAAGAATCTGTATTAATGTCTACGGAATTCAATATCGTCTCCATGAAACTCATCAGTTTTGTCCTAGGGAAGAATTAGGAAAGATACATGTAATTTCTACCAAAGGCATATAATTCTTTTTTGGATTGGCAGTAGAATTCTTTCCATTTCTATGTGTGAGAAAATGTGTTGTGTATGTGATTTAATAACTGTAGGCACACAGAAGTTTGCTATGAAAAAATACACCATGACTGTCATAAAGCAATATTCCACATCCATATATATATATATAAATATTTTTAAAACTGTAATTATAATTACTGATTACTCGAGAAATTGAATACACAGGATAGGAGAGGAAAAAAGAAATACCTAAACCAATTTTCTATTAAGAGATACAAGTAAGTTGATTTAAAAGTACTGCAAATCCAGTCAACTGTAGGAAATTCTTCTAACCAGATGGAAACCAAGGATTATTTTTGTTCCTCACCAGTGTGGTCTGTTTTGTCTTTCCTATAATGAATTCTGTTTTTTTCTCAGGCAATGCTAAAAAGCAACATCCAAAACAATAGAAATAAGGAGATCATACCTGATTTACAAACAGTAGGTACTTTGATCTGCACCATGATATTCAAACCCAGATTGTTTTACACTGGTTTTAAATCATAGAAACATAGAATAGCATGTTGGCAGGGACTTCAAGGATCATCTGGTCAAACCTTTCTTGGCAAAAGCATGTTTTAGACAAGATGGCCCAGCACCCTGTTCTAAAGATAAATCTCAAGAGTGTCCAGTGTTTGGGGAATCCATCACCTCCCTGGGGACATTATTCCAATGGCTGATTTTTCTCATTGGGAAACATTTTCTTCTTCTGTCCAGTCAGAATCTTCCCAGCAGTAACTTGCACCCAAAAAGAAAGGATTTAACCTAAAGCCTTCCACGTTGTAAGAAGATGCCATAATCATAACACTATATAATCTGTTATCACAGTTCCTGTCCTCTATAACCTACCCTCTCTTGACTAAAATCTACATTTCTAAGGTCAGTTTGACACCTGTTTTCCCTCTTTCTCTGGCTTGATTATACATAAAGATGATATAGAAAATGGAATAGTTTTATCACAAACACATAAAACCCCCTCACCTCTGCCTTCACAGCCTTTCTGAAATTCAGTGGTCTGGATTCTTGTCTTGAATCAGCAGAACTTGAACTCAAATCCGTCACACTGCAAGTCACCAAGATGCTGGAGGCTAGAGAACAAAGTCCTCGTTGAGGTCATGTTGAACCTCTTTGATACAGCCATTACTGTGTTAAAAATATACCGTGTACATCCAGGCATAAGGTTTCATCACGGTAGGAGAATGAAAAACTTTTTAGAATAGAATAGAGTATTTGACTATTTTGTTTGTGATTACCTGAACAGTAATGGCCATGGTGAAGGTACTACATGGTTAATAAAGAGTCTGCAGCCGGACATCAGGGAGAAAAGGGTTTGACACGCAAGGACACAGTGAGAAGGGGAAAAGGATTGTTCTCAAATGTTTTATTTTATTTTTGTCACCCAGCAGAGCTGGATTTTCTCACTTGGCTCTACTTTGTAGTTGAAAGTTTAGAAGTTGTAAGTTTCATTGACATATTCATTTAAAGGGGATGTGGGATTTAAAGGGTCCACCTCGGGTCAGATTGGGATATTCTCACAGGACTGGTTTCTGCCTACAGGGAGAAAGCAGTAACATGACAGTACCTCACCTAGGATAAGGCTACA
This sequence comes from Falco naumanni, assembly GCF_017639655.2. Taxonomy (NCBI): domain Eukaryota; kingdom Metazoa; phylum Chordata; class Aves; order Falconiformes; family Falconidae; genus Falco; species Falco naumanni. The sequence continues at coordinate 65,254,673 of NC_054058.1, forward strand.
GCTCAGCCTGGCAAATAAATCTGATCAGAAATACTTGACCTCAAAGACATATTTCTATAGTTTTTTCCTGATCTTTTCAGACATTCTAAGCCTTTAGCCTCTAGCGTGAGTTTTAGGAGATACCCATTATTCACTAACTGCTGGATTTCATATTTAACCTAGGATAGCTTCTTCGGAGTTACATCTGTTCTTTGATGAATCTTAACTGCAGGTAAACTTTTTTTTTTTTTTTGGGGGGTGGGGTGGGGGGAGACTAAAAAAAAATTATGTATCATAGGATCAAGGACGTGTTACCGGGCAAACGCACTGTGGCTCTGAGAAAACTTTTGTTGAAGCTTTTTATAAGGAAACCTGCTGCCATTAGTCTAAATCAGATCTACTCCCTTGCAGAGTTGCAAGCCGGGCATCTGAAACTTGTTAACAGCAGCTGTTGCTGGGTTGCTGTTTTCCTTTTTATTTTTATAAGCAGTGGAATCTTTAGGTCATAACCTGTTGGTTTTAGCTATAATTTCAGAAAGCTTTGTGTTTTAATGTATATTTAGGTCTGGACCAAAGCTTAAATTTGGAAGATAAACCATTTCTTCTGGTACTGTGTATAGCTTACCGGGAGTGATGCCTGACCCTACAGCATCATAAGGACCAATGTTTTTGCAAAGAACTGCAGACACATGCTGGGCTTGACTGCAGAAACCCACTTCCAATGCCAACTATACTTATCTCCAAAAGCTAAACTCAAATGACTCATCAGACATACTAGATGAAGTACAGAATGTTTTGAATCTGTAGGCACTTGCAGAAATTATTAAAATATATATCCTGTTCACTTATTTAAAATATTAGCTTGTTTGTGCGCACGTATTTTTGTAGTAGGGTACCCTACCATAAGAATTCAGAAGTAATCCTGAGGAGCTGAAGCTTTACTCTGTTTTGATGTGGGAATTAATTAACCCCAAGGGAAGGGTTCTTGCTTCTCTTTCTGACATAGCAGATCTATCTCCTGTCAGGAGTAGGAAAGTGAACTTAGATGGCCCTCAGACTGGAGCCAGTCCTGTAAAATTATGTTCCTCTTAAGATCATGTTTCCATCTGCTCCAGGATATTGCAAATTCTCCAGGATTTTGTGAATTCTGCGTTTTGATAGATCTCAGTGGTTACCTACAATTTACTTAAGTCACTTGAGGAAAACAAAGTACTGAATGTTTGTTTCCTACCTTGTAAAGGGGAGCCATAATGCTATTTTTCTTCCTCAAGTGAGGGAAATGTCATTGGATATGTCTAGTAAGGGACTAGGAACCAAGTATAGAAGTCCCCAAGCTAGTGACAATCCAATATGGCATATCCAGTGCTGGGGCTTGGGGTCCAGGATCAGTACTGTAGGCTAAAAAGCTGCACTTCAGAGAAAAATAAGCTTTACCTCCCCATGAGACTTGCTGTCTCAGGCACAGGAGCAGATATGGCAGAACTCTGCAGAGATCTGACATGGCTCAGTAGTGCTTTCCCCATTCCAGTTCTGAGGCAAGCTCAGGAAGAAAAAGTAGACATCTTTGCAAAATGCTGTTGCAAAGGTTTGGTGCTTGCTGTTTGCAAGGAGAGGAAGATTTTACAAGAGCCAAAGATGTGTTCCACTTCTGTTTCTAACTTTATTTTCTAAGAATTCTAATTTTTATTGGAATTAAGAATCAAACTCTTTTCAGCTCCATGAGATCTTGCTGTGCTTTCTGGCTGTGAAGAATCAGGGTTTTCTACCTTGAGTCCTAATTCAAAATCTCCCAGCAATTTCCTTCTAATTCTCTAGGGGAGCTTAATAAGGCAGAATGGCTCTGAAACAAATGGACAAAAATCTTTCAAGTCACTGTTCAGATTAAACCCCTTTTCAAATCAAAACCCAGAAGCTGATGAAAGGTCTATTTTTTTATTTATGTTCCTCACTGAATTTTACTTGCTTTGTATTTTCTCCTTAGTTGTTTCAACAGGTTTCAAAAGTCTCAGGCAAGATAAGAGTCGCTTCTTCCTTAGGCGTTTTGCAAAGAGGCTAATCTCATGGGACAGTCTTAAAATAGCTGAGGTTAGAAAGTCTGCCTTAATCAGTTATTACCCTAGTGACTGTTGATGTCAATAAGTAAACAAGGCACAAAACTATGTGATTCTGGGACCACTATTTGATAGCACAGAGGAGTAGGATCACAGAATCATAGAACCTTTTTGGCTGGAAAAGACCTTTAAGATCAAGTCCAACTGCAAACATAACACTGCCAAGCCTACCACTAAACCATGTCCCTAGGCACCATATCTACACCTCTTCTAAATACTCCAGGGATGGTGACTCTACCACCTCCCTGGGCAGCCTGTTCCAATGCTTGACCACCCTTTCAGTGAATGAATGTTTCCTAATATCCAAATTAAACCTCCCCTGGTGCAACCTGAGACATTTTCCTCCTGTCCTATCACTTGCCACTTGGGAGAAGAGACTGACCCCCACCTCGCTACAGCCTCCTTTCAGGCAGTTGCAGAGAGCAAGGAAGTCTCCCCTCAGCCTCATTTTCTTCAAGCTAAACAACCCCAGTTCCCTCAGCTGGTCCTGGTAAGACTCTAGAGTAGGGGTCCTCAAACTTTTTAACCAGGGGGCCGGCGCGTGGATGAAGTGGCAGGCAGTCATCTGCGGCTGCTTGGTTTCCCCCCCCCAACCCCCGGCGGAGGCGGGGGGTGGGGGGGTGGGGGGGGGTTCTGTAAATACCAGGGGCCATATTGAGGACCCTGGGGGGCCATATCCGGCCTGCAGGCCGTAGTTTGAGGACCTCTGCTCTAGACCCTTCACCAGACTCGTTGATCTTTTTTGGACAAACTCCAGTACCTCAGTGTCTTTCTTGTAGTGAGGGGCCCAAAACTGAACACAGTATTCAAAGTGCGGTCTCACCAGAACGTGTTGAACCTTGAGCTCTATTCCTTCTGGAGAAAAACAAGGTGAAAATATTCTCTAGTCACAGACACATCTTCAAAGGCTGCTACACATCACCCAAATACAACAGTATTGGCATCTCACATGTTGTAAGGCCACCTCATCTCTGCAACAGCCCCAACTGTAAGAACAGATTAATCACAAGGTTTTGTCTTGGTACGTACACATTAACACTTTTTTAATTCTCTCATGAATTTCAGTCAGATTATAACTTGGAATTCTTTTCTTTCTTATTTTCAAATTTGAATTCAACTTTTCGACTTGTGTTGCATTAAACATAAGATATGTTTTTGGTAATAAGGAAGGCACCTAAAAAGGTTTGGCTCAAGCTTTTCATTAAGTCATTTGGAAAGTTGAAAAAAGATATGAAAATATCACCAACTGTAAAAAATAGGCAGAAAGTGAAAAAATGCATCTTTCCAAAATTTTGTAGATTAAAACCACATAAGAATGAAATATTTCTGTCCTCAAAACCATCTCTTTATTTTCCAGTCATTTTCTGTAAGATGATATTAGGTCACGGAAAGAACTGCAACAGGGTACCACGCCTTTGTCTCACTGAGACCTTGGAAGAACTTGCAGTTTGCATATGTAGCAGCTGGAGGAAGGAGATATCACTGTTACATAAATGTTTTTGTTATTTCTTAGCAATCCTAACGTAAAATAGACCCTCTACTGTTTCCTCCTTCCTGTCAAGTCATTCATTCAGGATCTTCCGCATGAATCTAGTACCCTCACATTCTGTCTAGCAACAACTCTCCTGATCATTTAAATACAGAACCTTTGCTTTTTTTGAGTTGTTTAGAAAAGATCAAGTTAAAATCTATACAGGTATGTTTCCAATTTGAAACTGATGTATATTACACAGCTCTGCCTCTGGGTGATTTCTCTTAGGCTTTTTCTCCACATGTGATGCTCAGACACTGATTTTTAGAAGAAAGTGAGTAATACATAATGGCATAGCAAACTTTGTATTTTTCATTTCAGCAACAGCAAAATTCATGCAGCACTTGACATGAAATAAATTAGTAAGTTGTTCTAGCAGTGTCATCATCATGCTCAATATTTGTTTTGACTGAGGATTTCAGGTTTAGGTTCAAAGCGACACTTCTAGCTGTTATCATTTGGGGAGCTGAAAAACAACCCCTTACATGCCATTTCTACCCTTTCAGAGGTGCATTAAGACATTATTTATTTATTTCGGACACTGAAAGAATAGCAACAAAACCAGGTAATGGATAAAGGTTTTATTTAGTCAGGCAAAATGCAAAGGAGTTGCTTTTGCTGCATGATTTGAAACGCAAAATCTGTAAAACAAATGTCTTTATCAAGTTACTTAGTAATGATTCTGTTATTTATCAAAAACTGTAGTCCCTGAATTTCAGAAATACCCAGACTCTGTATCATGCTTATAGATTATTAGTCTTATAGACACATGAAAATGATAATGATGAATACTTCCTTCTTAAGACACAATGATGGCATGCTATGTGGTTGTCACATAACAGACCATCATAAAGAGGTTTTACTAAGGACCAAAGCACATCTGATACATTTCAAAATGAAAGAAAACCCAAACCAACAATCAAAAACCCCCTCAAATTTTATCCATATATTTGATTTCATAAGTTAAAAGAATGCAGTCTTAGAAAATGACATCTTTATCAAATATATACATTAGAATATAGTACACAAAGACAAAATGTCGTAAACCATGTAATTTTCAAGTATTTTTCAACAATCTTTTCCTATGTGCTACTCCATGAGACCAAACTGTAGGGAATTAACAGCTTAGAGATGCATTAATTTGTCTGGGATTTCTCTCACTGTTACTGCTGCATAGGGAGGAGCAAAACCAGTTGCCTGCTATAATGGCTTTGGCTTCTGCCTCTATAAAGATGTTCATAGTTGCACAAGAAAGTACAGTTTAGGAAGCCTGAAACCACTCTTTGTTTTTTATAGCACCAATAAATGCAACTCACTGGAGGAAAGAAGGGAAAATCGAACTGGTGTAATAAGTCCTTGCATCTTAGCAGTTGGATTTAGAACCCGAGTCATGCAAAAGCAAAGGAGCAAGTTTTTACCTCTTCTTAAGATAACACTGAAGGTTTGGTCCTGGAAGGTGCTGACTAATCTGACAATGACTGTAGGGGCCTTTCCCTGAGAAAAGGCTTTGACCATTGCCTGGGTGCTGGGCTGCAGGGTGATTCTGTCTGAAAATGTGGTGAGGGAGCAACTGGCACTAAATCTGGCTCCCTGAGCTCACCTGCACATCAGTTCTGGGCTCACCTGTCTGCAACGAGGGGCTGCCCAAAGCCCCCCAGCTTAAACCCTGAGCTGGGAAGAAGAGACCTCCTCAGGTGAGCAGGGGGGAGTAAACAGCTCGGTGGGGTGTGACCTGGCTGCCAAGGTGCTTTGCTGCACGTAGGCACGTTCCAGGGCAGAACCTGGGTGGATGAGCGGTTGGGTATAACCAGCACTGGTGTACGCAATGGGGGATCTCACCTGGGGTCTGTGCTTTTGTATGGCACAAATGACCCAGCATAGCACTTATATATGTGTTTTCAGTCAATATAGGATCAGAACTAGGTTGTTAAACGTCTTGTAGGATCAAATGCTAAGTCTTGAGACTAGAAGTCATAAAAAATGTAGGTTGCTCATTCATTAGAGGAAACCCAATCACAAACTCTCCAAAGAATTAGTTCACTGTTCAATTAACATGAATGGTTGACATTGCTGCTTGAGCAGTAGAATTACCCCCACAGTGAATAGTACAGTTTTGTGATTTCTGCACTGTTAATACATCTCAGGCAGATCCCTGGGCTGAGACATTTCCATCCTGTGGATCACCAAAGAGTTTATTTGTCCTTTGCAAGGAACAGTTAAAACAGCATTGAAGAGTTATTACTCACATGATAGCATGCCTCTTGACTACATAGCAACCAGGTTCATTTTACGAAGAGCATAACACTAGCAGCTCCAAACTCATGTTAGCTTTGGTTGATTTTTTTTTTTTTTTTATTCTTCCTTTCTGTGGCAAGTTGCATACATGACAGGCCAAGCTAACTGCAGCGAAAGGGATGGACGTGAACATTTCAGTGAAGTTAATTTATCTCAGGCTGCCCATGTCTTAAGTCAAAACCCTGCTGGCTTTTATTACAGAAGGAAGCCATCTGACTCAGGTATGTTCCCTGTAGTCATTGAAAAGTGAGACCATCATTTCAGAGGTCTTTGCATGGTGTCTAAATAAATTGCATATATGGTTGTATCAACATTTTACACTATTGTGAGTCAAATCACTTTAATGTAAGATTAGCTCCTGATTCTTAGTATACTAAACCTTTAATAGACTTACAATTTTGAAATTGAAAAGATCAAAGCAATCATAAGCAGTGTGTATAATACATAGTTTGGAAAGACTGCAATCTTTCTAGTATATATTTTTCTTTATTTGTTAATCTGCAGGGAAGGGGCAACATTCCGTAATAACAGAAGGAAACAGGATTTAGCTACACAATATGGTATTCATAAGTCAGTTCCAGCCTATTCCCTCCCCTTTCTTTTCAGAAACTCATAACTTTCTCAAAATATATTTGAGGGGCTGAAAATACCCGTGCTTGGAACCAGCTGAAAGGTAAATGTTTGGAGTTTTATATATACGTTAATTTTTTTTTTTTTAAGTTAAGATGACTGAGTGTGAATTATTCAAGAGTGAACCTAACACATTCTTTCTTGTATATTTCAATTAAAAATGTAGTTAGGACAAATAAAAAAATATTAATGATCAAAACCTGAAACACAGACCTGTGAACATGCCTAAGTGCATTTATAATAGGAAGTAGTTTTATTTCTTTTGAAGGTTTGAAGTGGCTGAAGTTATATGCAGAAAGCTGAATATGTGCTCAGCTGTCTTAAAATTGGGGACCATACTTTGCCCTTCATATAGTATTTAATTATTAAACAAAATGTGTATCAAAATGCTTAAGGAATATGAAAAGCATAGGTATTTTTCCAAGACAGTTTTATTAAAATGTATGCAAAGGAATTTTTATTTCTGTCCCCCCTTTTTTTTACAGTGGTTCTTTTATTAACTTAATCTCAGTTTAATCTATATCTTGCCAAATTTAAGCAGTTGGAAGACTGGAATCCCTAATCCTCAAAAAGGTGTACAAAAGAAATCAAGTTTGAAGGAAACGAGACAACTAGGTCTAAAGTCATATATGCCTGAACTCAGCATTTGCATCCAATTTAGGAGGAACTTAACAACGTCATCCTAAACTTTTCAATATTTCCCATAGTCTGAGACAGCTTAAGATGACAGCAATTTGAGTAGGAATAATGACAAGAATTTCTAAAATGTGTTACTATTTGTATTATTTTTGTTGTCGTATTAACCAACAAACAGTAATGAGTGGTAAAAAGGGAAACTGAATTTTGAGATGGAGTTAATTCTGAAAATTCAACCTGAAATACTAGAATTTCTAGCTTCTCAGTTCTTGATATTTCATCTTTTTTTTTTTTTTTTTTTTTTTTTTTTTTTTTTTTTTTTTTTTTTTAGGATAGATACAGAATTACAAATAAGGGGGTTTTTATGTCTAGTAAATCAGTATGAAACTACTGCCTTTCATGATTTTGTGAAAAACCAGAAGGGGAGGAATATATCTATTTTGCACTGGAGGCAGATATGCTGATCAAAATTCTTAAGATCAGCAATTTTCAGAAGCCATAGGTCTGATAACAGCAGCTCATTACAATGCATTCTTTTGGTGTTTGATAAATATGAAAGAAATCCTTGTGTACCTTAAAGCATGTAAATGTTTATGATTTACAGAGTATCAGATTTCAATCTTAACTCCCATATTTGAATACCACAACTTATATTCATATGTTTTACCCATTTTTATCAGTTTCGACCAGTGAATTAGCACGCTGGCAGTCCAAAGTTTTATCCCATTATTTTTTTTTTTTTCTTCTTTTTAAACTTATAGTCAAATGAGTTTCAGGATCTAGCCTACAAATTCTGATTGATTTGGCACAATGAGAGATTCTGATTATTTTGGGGTTTTTTCCTCTCCATGTCGCAGAATCTGTTTTTCATGACTTGTCAAGCAATCTCTGATTAATTTGCCTCGTGGTACATGGGGCAGAATCTAGTCTTTTTCTTTTACATTTCCCAGAATATGTTTGACAATTCACTGTGCACACTCCAGTACCCTGGCACTGCTCGCTGGCAAAGCCCAGTGTATCTCCTCAACCGTGGCTGGTGACTTGTGCTCAGTTCAATTCTGCCATGAACATTTCTAACCAATATGTAACCCCCCTGCTTGTTAAGGTCTCTGCAAAGTGTTGTCCTATTAACCATTTTGTTGATGCCTCGTTTGCCTAACAGAGGATGCACCCTGGAAATGGAAAAGCAATCCAGTAATTATCAATATTTAACACAAGGCTACCACGTATTTCAGCAGCGATGAAGGCAGTGATTTTGCCAGAAAAGCTAGCGTTGTTGAAATGACATTACCATGTGACTGTATGTATGGCTTCCAAGAACAGAGAATTTGGAGAGTTGGAAAAGACCTTTTTTATCTATTTATTGCTCCTCCCTCTGCCCCCTACTTCCCACTCCCACTCCCTGATGCATTACGGTCATGAGACAGGAAAAACAGAGGATGGCAAACTTGGTGGTACCCTTGATTTCAGTCAGCCATATAAAACTGTAGTTTATAAAGTCTTTTCTATTTGTCAGCATCTGTACATGCAATGAAAACAGCACTGTCCTTTCCCCCCCCCACCCCACCCCCCGGCCTTGGGGCTCTTCCTGGTCAGTGAATTTGACATGTCCAGTAAGGGTCAAAAAGAATCTACCAGATGCTTTTATTGCTCATCTTAATAAGCAATGGTAAAAGTGTCTTAGAACATTTAAAAATGGAAGAACTTTTAAAATGAGGTCTTTGTATATATGCTGTTAAACCAGCATGGGTGTGTGACTCAATCCTGGAAGAATCCAGAAAATCTCTCCCTGAAGTATCCAGTCTGTTACACATTATGTTCTGCATATGTCTAGGAAAATCCAACCTTTAAGGCCTACACAGAAATATATGACTTCTCCTTAAAAATACTGCTATTTCCTATTATTTTTTTCTTCAGCTGAAAAGTGCCGTCTACACACAGTGTCTTCTAGAATTTGCCTCATGTTTGCTGGAAGGACAAAATACCACAAGATCTTCATCTTATATCAATTTTGCTAAAATTAACCAAAAGGTGTACAAAGTGTCCTAATCCTGAGGTGACAAAAGCCCAGAGTTTTACAGTGATGCCTGCACCCAAACTTTTGTTTTTCATGACCCTGTTTGCTGTACTAAGCTGCAATCTTACGTGGACATTCAGGACAGATCCATTTTGCAGGTGGTTGTGGATTCATGGGAGGGTGTGATCAGCTGATGATCTGTTGCTGGGATCCCCCATTGCTGTGTAGTATTTACTGTTTTACCTCAGACCCCTCAGCTGTTCTTCACAAAGCCAGGATAAACAGTAGTGGCCACTCTTGTTAAATTTCTGGGTTTTCCAGGTGGATTTTAGCTACGATTGAGCAACACTGGCATGTTTGAGAGATATGAACAGAAATCTTCAGGGCTAGTTGACCTCAATAGTAGGATGTCACCTCTTCCTACTTCTCTTGGTATTTTATCACTGAGGCTGAAAGCAGTCCAGAAATTAGTATTCCCAGACTCCACACATGAATGAACCCAATTCTAATTTACGTCAGAATGTAGCAATTCAAATAAAGTTTTAAGTTGCTGTACATCAAAAAAGGACTAGGAAAAAAAAAAAATTGTCCTCAGGATTTGATTCATGGTCTGCATTCCAGGGTCACCAAAGCCTCAGTTTCAGGGAATCACTGCTGAGGTGGTATTTGAGGGCTATATTCAGATCTTCCTTGGCTTAGATCACTCTTGCAATGACATTTTTAATGAAAGCAAAAGGTTTTATATTAATATAGATATTTAATTTTTGATTTGGTTTTAGCTCAGGCTGTTTTAGAAGTTTCCTGTGCTTTGTACCATGGGCTATATTCATGCCGTCTCAAGAACACTTGGCACAGAGGGTGGGTTGCAGACCATGGCTGGTGTTGGCCACCACAGTCTGGTGTAAGGAAGGCTAATTTAAATATAGTCAGGCAAATGACATAACCCATAAATCCATCTTACCACCCAAAAAGGAACAGATTAGATGAGTGAACCTTTGAAGTGAAAGGTGAGCAAACCTACTGTACTGCTGTATCTTAAACCTATTTCCCCTTCCTGCCATGAAAGAACTCTCTGAAGTGCATCCGCTTAATTTCCCGTCTTTGCTCACCGCACAACAACTATTTGTCTGTCTTGCCCTTTGAAAACAAACATATTTCCACATTTAAAAAGGAAGGCAGAAGGAAGGATTTTTCTACCAAAATTCGTTTTGCTCCCTGAGTTTTGTGTACGAGGGGTGGTTCACAGCAGCATGCCTCTTGGGCATGGGTTCTTCCATAGAACTGATGTCACCCCCCAGGGTGATTCAGGCCTCCCACCACGTGAGTCAGCCTCTGTAAGAGCTTATCTTTCCCCATTGACTACAGGGGGAGCCACCAGCAACCAGGATCCTGATCAAGGTGACTGAGTGACTGTGGAAACCCAAGCGAGCTGAATCGCAGCCTGGGGGTTACTAAGTAGATTATGAACATGACACTGCTTTTTAGGATTCAGCATTGCATTTTCTCACTCAACCAGGCTGAACCAGGGCTGCATGCAGTGTTCATTTTTCTGATATCCAGGGACATTACTCATGTCCCTAGCCATGAAATATGAAAAAAAGAAGGAAAAGACTTCAGAGTCCCCCCTTCCCAACTGTGCTAAAGCCTCAATCCTGTGCTGTGCAGGGTCTCTTTTGAAATGCAATTTGCCAAATGAGATTTTGATAAATGATGATTCTACCATGTGAGGCAATAATAGCCCACATCATTGTTTCTAAAATCTTTAGCAGTCTCCTTGCTCGTCTGCTGCAGTATACAGCATTTCAGGGAAATATACTGTGTCTTCTTTAAAGCAGGAGGACTTGACAGTGTTTTTGAGAATGGATATCATAGCATGGATTGTAAAAGCATGTACAGAAGCATTTAAAACTAGCAGCATCTGAGTATAACTTTGCAAAGTTAAATTACTGTAATGTCAGAAGGATAAGAAATGTGTTCAGTGTTATGAAATGAACAGATATCCTTGTGCCGTATTCAGTCCTTATCATTTAATGGCATATAACAATGTTTTGCTGTTAGACAAGCAATCAAATTTTTTTTAATGTAAATAACCTTGTCTTAAATCTATTCTACTCTGATCACTGCGTGACTGTAAAAAAAACACAGTGCAACATAATTTTCAAATGGTTTTCAGTCTAGCGGGATATGTGTCAGTTGTGGGTGTCTTTCAGAAGCAGGAGGTTTTAATCTAAGCAAAGGAGATCAATGCACAGCACAGGAAGGAAAAGGCATTGCAAGAGTCTTTGAGAAGTTTTAGGCTTCTCTTCCCCTCCCAGCCCTTTCACTCCCCTGTGATATTAAACACGAACTGCTGCCCTTGGCAATGCTGTTTGTAAGTTACAGAGGAATTCTCTATATTGAGGCAAGGATTAAAGCAGAACTAAGTAGCAGAGTTGTTTGAGGGCTTCCTCCAAAGCTCCCTGAAACCCATGTAAAGGTTCCTGTTTTTTTGTGGTTTTGGTTTTTGTTTGGTTTTTTTTTCCCTTTTTTTCCAGCAAGCCCTCGATCTATCCTTAACACCCCCAATGAACAGCCTTCAGATTCCTTCTGCTGTTTGCTTTAAGCTTTTGCTCATTCTAGCCATTCTTCCATACTTCTGTGGTCCAGGCAGTTGGTTAAAGAACTAAATCACGTGTCCTGAGACTATGTGTGTACCACAGAAACTGGAGGTTTTGCTCTATCCCAAACTAGAACAGTTCTTTGACAGAAGTATCACCCTACTACAGTGCTTAGTAAAAGAAGCTCAAGTCTAGTTTGATATGCCACTGCGATACAGATGACAATGTCAGCATTTATCAGTGCATGGGAGACCAGATTTCAATCCTTGGTGTCTCCTGGACACAATGATTTGGTTTGGTTGTGGTAGTACTGAGAAGCTCTCTAAAAATCAGCACCTCGCACTGAAAAAACACAGAGAGGCTCAGAGAGATTGCACTCTAAATTGACAAGACAGGTGACAGATGGGAGGGGAAATAAAGGCAGAAATATATGAAATAACCACCCTGCAAGGTAAATCCATAGAAGATGTGGAACAGGAATTCAGATCTCTCAGCTGCCACTGTGTTCATGCACCATTACCCAGCTGCAAGCTGAAGCCTCCACTGCTAAATGCAAGGCTGGGACAGAAATCACAACATACTAAAAGATGTGTATGTTGCTTGGAGTGTAAGGTTGACCATAGACCATGGCAACCAGGGCTGGACTTCTGATCTTGATTCTACTCTTCTGCCTGACTATGGTCAAATCTACAGTTGTGTTACAACAGTCTCCATGTCAGCTCTGTATGTGCATCCGTGCTCCCCAAACACAGCAGCAAGTCGTTCAGACAAACCCCAAGATCCCCCAAAGTATTGGTTTTGGTAATAATGCATCATCTTTAGTTTTCTTACAAGAAACTGTTGAAGATAAGGTGTTTTTTGTGGAAGGTTTTCATGGCAATGCCCAAAGGAGATTGGCTGAACGGATCAATTTTTGTAAAAAATTTTAAAATGTCTCCAAATGTCAGTGATCATTTGTTTGATTTGGTGTTCCCTCATTATAATTTTGTAGTTTAAAATTCTTTGAAGCTCCATTTTCTCCCACCTTTGGTGCTAAGGTGGGAAACATTTTGACAGACTGTTAGTTTTCTAAGAACAAGTGTCCTTTCTGGGTTTTTTAATTTGTTTTGTTTTGTTTCAAGTTTGGTTATAAAATGACTCATACCTATACTGACACCCACAGACAGTATCTCTAAAAATGATTTAAACAAAATGTATTGCATTTTGCACCTTTTTTCCATTGTTCTTAAGAACTGCGTTTGTTCTCATTAAGTCTTAACAAAGATCAGATTGAGCTAGAACTTGGGTAAGAGAGGTGATAAGTTTGCAGATAATAATGCATCTCATCAGTCATGAATTGCACAAATTAATCTTCAGATAGGGGCATGTCATACAAGAATTTACATGCTAGCACTTTAATTGTCAGAAGCTAGTTTCTATTAGGCAGATGGACTGTGAATGAGTAACAGCATTTCCCATTAGTGGAGGGAAAAAGAAAAATTAAGGTAAGTCCAAAAACATTAAGAAAATGCTTTGATGATGTTGTTTAACTTAGCTTGTAATGAGGAGTAAGAGCAAGGCCTTAAGTGAATTAAGACCAAGTCTGCTTTGTTTAATAAATGCTTTCTCTGCTTAGAACAAAAGATGTGTATGCAAAAAAGGTAGTGAATAGAAGTATTATACAGGAAAAAGCATGCAGAAAAGGAAAGATCTATTTAAAGGAATACTTTGAAAAGGACAAAAAGAAATTCTCTGAAAAACACTGTTGATTATTTGTTTGGATGAAATTTGAATATTTCATTTTTTTCCGACCGATGCCGGTAAAAAGTGGGTTTTTCCTTCCTGTAATGAAGTGGACCAGAAGGGCCTTTACACTGTGCGTGGTTTGATTTGCATAGGGAAAAAACATGGTTGCCAGATGCGGGCCACAAATCGATTACTGATTTTATGCTGTACTTAACTTTTTAGCATTTCAGAGCATGAGCTGATCACCATGTGGCTTCAGAAAAGTCCATGTCCACACCCCGGCATGTCCTGGCAAAATGCAATCCTACCTTCATGAGATACCAACCCTCTGGGTTGTGCTGGGAAGGGGAGTGGTAGCGGCTCACCTAGCGATGCTGAGTGGCGTGGTCCATTGCATGCAGCTGTTAAATAACTGGGACAACCACTGGGGCTATTAAAGATTCACCAGACACAGATTTTTGAGAATAAAAGGATTTGGGCCACACTCTCACTTGGGATAAACTGGCTTCCAAGCGTAGGTATCGGCGAACAGCACCGGTTTATACCAAGTCAGAGATTATATTATACGTACACGCTTTCGTTGTCATTAAGGACTTGTTCAGTTGCTAGACAAAGCTCTGCAGGTCATTAAGGTTATAGTACTTTGTACTGTCGTGCTTGTCAGTTATCATCTGAAAGCATTTTTTAAGTATTTATTACACTTTAAAGAAAAATTACAAGGCAGCAACCCAGAGGCAGCTCAGAATTATTACAACCTGTTGTTTTGAAGGTGAATAAAGGAAAGAGAATATGTTTTGCCTAAGGTTACTATGAATCAGAAAAAAATGAGGATTAAAATCAAGGTGATACGACTGCTAATCTTTGGCTTTAATAACTAAACTGCGGCAGATCCTACCTGTGCTCAGGGTTCATGACTGTCATTTAGACAATTAATTGAATAAAAGCTAAAGCAAGGATCAGACCTCATGCTTGTTACATTTAGGGGGATTTCTTATCATGGATCTAAATGTGACATAAAACCCTAATGAATCTCGTCAGCACTAGGATACATTCTAGATGCTGTTTCCTGACCAGGACTGAAAACTCTGGCTGTGATCCATCAAAGTAGCCAAACAGATCAATAAACATACAAATCTTGTCATTTAAAGAGATGACAATTTGTTTATATAAATTTACTGTTGTCTGTGTTTGCAGCAACAGAGGTTTAGGACTTCAGAAATAATTTGTCCCTTTCTTGCAATACTGTCCAGACACTTGGGGTAGTTCTGTTGTCATGCTTTGTTTACAAATAACTTATACATGTACAGAGAATATTGCACCGTTTTATCTTAGCACATGAAAGCATTGGCTTTTGGGATGCTATACCATGTTTTGATCTATGATTTCTCTGATCAGCTTGTCTTTCCTTACTATCTGTGTAAATAGATGACAAACTCTCTATTTTTGTTTTAATTTTCTCTAAACAAACCCCATGACTAATCTGTAATTCGTTTGCTTGTTTTTAATGTATTTTATATGGCTCCTTTTCCTACAGTTGTTTTGTTTTGTTTTTTATTTTTGATGCTTTTTAAAAGTGAAACACACTGATAACATTCCCATTTCCTAACGCCTAATAACATTTAATGTCCTATATTACAAATGATCCTGTATATCTTGAACTGATGAGATATTTTGCCTGAGAAATATTTTCACATTACCCCAGCGAAAATATTTTTATACAAAATATACTGAATAATAACTCATTTCTGAAAGTTTTCATAAGTGGTAAGTCACTAGGAACAAGCAAAAGTTTTTGCTTTAATTCAATGAAGCTGTAAAGCTTTTGTCTGTTTTCCTTTTTCCATCAGAAATACTAATCTTGAACAGTATTTGGTCTTGTTTTGAGAAAGTAGAAAATTGCAAAATTGAATAATCTTTAGATGTAAGGATTGGATTACATTTTCATTCAGTGTCTTAAATTATGTAATTGTAATAGAGGCTCTAAGAAGAAGTATACACATGAACTGTTACTTTCTCTTTTTATTCCTCTGCTTGTTATCTCATAAAATTTCACTGTCTTTAAAAACTGCATATGTATGTACAAAGCAAGTAAGAAAAAAATTATCTTCCCGATTTATCTTCTGGTCACCCCCTCTATGGCTACCTACTTCCAAATTGTTCTTCCAGTACAGGATATGAGGATGAATGAGCTCCTCCACAGTTTTGTCAATCTTGTTTTTTAAAAGCGAATGTCTAAATGAAGTCAGATGAACAAAGTCCTGAAAGCACCCAATTGCCTTTGCCAGTTATAAAAGGCATCCAGGATGACTAGTGCAGTGGCACACACAGTCATCTCCCAACCCCACAACAACTTGATCCCGTCTAGGATAGAGATAAAGCTTATCAAACGGAAAGCCACTACCAAACACCACCACACTTTAGGAATTTCTTATGTGTAGGAACATCGTAAGTTGTGGCAAGATTTTTCTTTATGTCATGACAGGTTATTATGGTGGTGGCCGATTTCAGCTCTAGTTTTTCTAGTGACTCCAGTGAGATTTAGATCAAATGTCAAACTCCTTGTTGTCCAAGGTTTTTTGGTAAAGTCAGAAAATCTGTCCCTTTAACACACACAAAATTCATAAGTTGCAGTATACACATGGCTGGAAGAGATACTATATGGTAACCAGTAGGATTAATTTGACTCACAGAATGAGGTGATGAATCTGCAAGTAAAATTCCTCAACATCATAAGACAGAAAGTTAAACCAAATTTCCTAATATACATGTTTTAGATAATTATGTTTTAGGCCTCGCTTTGCATATTTGGTGAAAGAAACATGCGTTGCTGAGCAGCAGAGAGCACAGCATTCATTTAGTGGTAAATGGGATAAACTCTGAGCACTTGAGAACTTACAAGGAATGCAGAGGAGTCCTTTCAGGATCCTCCATGGTTTACGGTGGTAGATATTTGGTAACTAACCAGAAAAATTATGTTAACAGTCATCCGAAAACCTGTTGTAGCCAACCTAGGAGTAGAATATATTTTGCAGAAACAGAATGGTTACAATTCCACCCTTTGTGTGTTTAATTCAAACACACCAATGTTATATACTGCAGGCTGATAAATGGAACTGAAATATCGGTAAAAGAACAGAGTTTTTAACCATGCATAACAGAGAAACAAATTGTTAAACTTACTCAATTCTAAAGGCCTTTTCCATAATTTTTGCTAATGTAAAAGACTCCTGAGGCAACAAGACAGCTTACCTGCCAGCTTTGACATTTCTATAACCAAAGCAATATTTCAGAAGCCTTGCGCTATAAATCTGATGTTGATTTGAATTTCCTGAAAGTAATAAATGATCCAATTAGAAAACAAACAAAAAGGTGAGAATAATTATGCTGTTTATTCTTCCATGATGATAAGGTGAGCTTGACAAGACAGAATGCTCTTCCTAAACCCAGAGTCTGCCTATGCTTGCAATTGATCTTAGGAGTTAAAGGTTTTGTTTGCATTTTTAACGCACCAAGTTAAAATGTATTGCCTTGATAGAGATGTTAAGAAGCAGTTTGCTTACAGTATCTCATACCCCTCATTTTATATTCCTTTCACTGCAGAATTTCAAAAGCATTTGGGGGTATATTATCTATGTAGAAGTAAGTCTTACACTGCAATGATTTACAGTAGCACAGCTTTTAAAATCCCTTCTCAACAGCTCTTTTCTGCACATTATCATTCATAAATTGGAATTATTGCATTGTTAATTAATTGTAGAGATTATTTTTTTTAAATAAAAAAACCAACAAAAAGTAAGAAGACTGGTTTTTCAGCTCCCTTTTTGCATGTGTAGGTGCAATCAAAATCAAAGGCTGTTCTGCTAAGCACCATTTTGCAACCCATTGATTCTTGGATTTTCTGAGGCTTCATCGTGCATAGTTTGCAAGAATCAGAGCAAAATGTTGTGCAGCGTTTTCTGTGGATATTGGTGAGTCCAATCCGAAGCCAGCTATGCTTCAATAGGTGTGGGTAGACACTCTGTGGTCAAATTAGGACCCAGCCCTCAGAAAGCGCTAGGAATTGCCAGACTCCTCTCTCTGTCTCAGTAGTTTCTTACAGATATATTTGTTGTGTAGATGATCTGTTGGGTTGTTTCAGAAAAAAAAAAAAAAAAAGCAAAACCCAAAACACACAAGTTTATGAACAAGTGAGTAGCACTTGCTCTAGTCTCCTCAAAATCTAGGTCTGGGGAGCTCTATTGTGGTTTCTATTCCATCCATTTCACAAGAACTTATCATAATTTTGTCTTGATTTTTCCAGTGTCGCAGGTACCAAGACCTCAAAAGCAACACCCTAGGGAAAGCAGTAGCCATTTTAGAGGTCTAATGAAACACCTTGTGCTTGTGCGTAGATGCAGGCTGAATAGCAAACCCGGCAGCTGGTGGTTGATCATTTGATTCAGGGCACTTTGCTTTACCTTGTAACTGGGAGCTGTATTGTGCCACTAGAGTTTAAGTTGAAGTTGCAGTGAACTTAAGTAGTTCAGTCCTCATTCAGCTTAGCAGAGTTTAGCTTACAGGAGGTGTCTCAAAGGTGCTAGTGGATTTGATTTTGGAGTCACCAAGTGTCATGTTCGTGCTAGTCAAAGTAAGAGGAAGGCACCACTGAACTCTTCAAAAATCAGCTCGGAAGGGCCATCAGATCTGTATTGCAGGAGATACAGAATATCTTTGCTTGACTCACAGTGGTTTCCTATGGTATTCTCCAGGAGCCACATAAACCCCACCTAATGATTCTCTTCTAAGAGTTAGACATTTTCTGTAAACCAGACTGAAGAGTTTCCTTGGTAGGAAATGGAGAAGGACAGAACTACCCTAGAGTGTCAAGTCATGCTGTTTGCTTGAGATATCTCTTCCAGGACTAGGTCGTACTTATACCTTCTCTCCATGCATGTGCATTCATCCTAGATGGCAGCTTCCAAATAGATGTCTAACTAGTAGGCAACTAGGGCCAAGTCAGATGAATCCTCCTCGCCTTTGGGGATGATAATAAAAAGCTCAAAAGTTGGTCTGTGTGCAACAAAAATATAAATAAACCCCTGTTTTTGTCAAAAAGCAAATCTGAGGTGATCTTGGTGAATGATTGGTTGTCCACCTGCTGTCCATTCCTCCCCCACAGTTTTTGGGGTGGTTTTCTTTTTTTTTTTTCTTAACTTATTGATTTTTTAAAAATTCATCAAAAGAGTAGTTCAGAAGTTATTGAATCCTGAGGAAGTCTTTAAAAATAGGCAGCTGAATAACGAGAAAGCTCTGATTAGTCTGGACTGAGGGAAAGGCCCTGGTATGACACAGTGCCAGGGAGGTCATGGAAGGCATAGATGTAATTGAATGTCCAGCCTGTGGGAAACCTACACTGAAAGGCTTCAGAAGCAGAATTCAGTAGTTTCACAGGTCACAGAACTTAATGTTTGGCTATTGCGTGTGCAGTAGAAAACAGAAATCTCAACCCATAACATGGATGTTTCAGTTTTAATTCAATAATAATAACAGCACCAGCATCAGTTTAAAAACAAACAAAAAAAAAGATCAGTAGAAAGATGTTAAAATGAGAAGATAGTCTGTTGTTTTGCACAGAACCACGACTGTATGTTTCCACTGGGCTGTCTTTGTACTCATTTGCACCAGGCGAGGTGGGAGTAGAAGTCTGTGCCAGTGTGGAGGACAGTAACGATTTCCACCCACTTTGCTCTCTGACTGTGCGGAGCGCAGGGCAGCAGTGAATCAACCCCAGTAACTCCATTCCTGAGCTCTGAGGTTGCTCTAAATGCTTTCATCACCAGGTTTTGTTTTGCCACATCTTATAAAAATGGCCCTGCATTTATTGTTCTCAGAGTTTTACTGGTTTTTTCCCACTGCATTGCTATGAAAATTGTTTCATTCTTATTCTAATATTGTGGGCTTCAAGAATAGATCTCCTTGCCTAGCATTCCTCTGAAATATGAAAGAAATGCCCTCTGCAGCAAGCTTAACACTGCTATCATCTGCATAATAAAGATAGGCTGTATGTATAGAATATGCATACACATGTATAAATTTATACTGATATACTCTGTGGATACAAAGGTAAACAGAATAAGAATCACAGCAGCAGAATAGGGGAAGAGACCTGTAACTCAGTGACTGACATGAAGAACAGATCTCATCTGTCAAATGGCCGAATTGAGAGACTTTTATGAACATCTCTTCTAGGACAAAGTACTTTATATGTGAAAAATAAATGTATGCAACCTGATAGTGTGGTTTGATTTCCCTAACAATTCCGTAGAAAAGTTGTTTCTCATTCTTTCTTTCTTCCCCACCCCCACCCCCCCCCTACCCCACCCCCCACCCCCCGGCAGTTTTGTCTCACCTCTTTTTTTCAGAACAAAATAAAATGATTGGATTGTTAAAAATAAATGTGCTAAATTTTGGATCTCGATATGGGTAAAATTATCTACTTAGTCATGAGTTCAGATACTCTCAGACCTGCTCTAAACATCTCACAAATAATTAAAAATAGTACAGTTACATCAGACACATTGTTCACCTAGATCTGTGGGGAATTTGCTTATGTGATTGCTATTGCTTTTTCTTGAGAGATGTAAAGTAAGGCAGAAGTGTACAAAGCTTAAAATTTATCAGGGTTATATCATCAATGTTATTTCCACAAACATTGGTTGTCAAGAGTCTGCTAAAAAGAATGTCTGCTTACATTCAATTGCAGAATCAAATATCAGCTTGCTTAGTAAAACAGCGCAAAAACTAACTTCTACTGGAAATTGCCTGACAGTATATCTTGCAATTAAAGTTTTGCCATGGGCATAGGGCCCTGATTCAGCAAGGCACTTGTGTATCTCACTTCACTCATGTGATTGTGCCCCAGTTGAACTCAGTGGAACCACAAACATGATCAGGTTTCATGTGGGCTCAAGAAGTTTGCTGAATCAGCACCTGAGAAGCAAGAAGATGTCCTTAACTGTGGAATCACGTTAATGACTCAATAAAAAATAATAAAAAAAACACCAGCTCAAATTTTCAGCTAAAGACTTTCCTTTAGGAGGTGATGTAATATTGGGCACTTTGCAATGCATCTGCTTGCATCAAATCTCTTTTCCTATTCATTTGATGACTTTTTTCCACTTAGTAGTGACACGTGAATTTTGAGCTTGTTTTATGTATCTTTTATTGAACCCACTGTGAGTTTCTGATCTACCTTTCAGCCAGGCTAGGCTCCAGTAACCAGTAACAAGTAGATTCTTGTTTGAAAACAAGACTTTTTGAATGAACGTGACTTAGTACAAGGTTCATTTGACTGGAATAGGAGGTGGCACTTTTCTAAAGCTGAGGTTCAGACATCACCTTGTCCCCAGTTAAGGCATTTTTGAGTCCTAACAGCACAAAGGCATCACTGAAGAAACTAAAAAGCGGGATTTTTTTGCAACAGACTCAAGTAGAAGCAGCTTTAAAAAAAAAAATGGAAAAAAGGGAGGTAAAAAGCAAAACTTAAATAAAAGGGTTAGATTTGCGTATGTTCTTTGAAGCTTTTCTTTATAGGCAAAGAATAAATGTGCAGAGAGGGGAGAGGGGAAAAGGAACCAAAAATAATTTAAGAAAACACTGAGTTCTGTCTTTGAATTATATAAAAGCAGCTGCATTTGATTTAATTTTTCTTTAGCATAATGTGCTGTATAATCACTGGCTTCATCATCCCCTGGGCCCAGGCTTCCTCTTAGCACAAGCTTTGGGAGCTGTGCCACAGGGGAGGCAGAATTTGACCCATGCTTTGCTTGAAAAATAGACTGTTACCTCTGTCACTGCTCTTCCCTCTTAGAAACTCTTTCATTTGAGATGCTAAATGGTCCTAAAAAATATTGCTTGTGATGCCATCAGCCTTGTCCCCTCTAAGATATCAAAAGGAATGATTAATTTACCAAAAAGGTAAAAGTCCTCCACACTCCTAAGGCTCATCAGCTGGAAGAATAAATAAATGGAGGTAGGAGAAATGCTGCAATCTGCCAAGAGGACTGACTACAGGATGTGTTTCAAGCCCACTTCTTAACACAGAGCATGGTTGGGGGAGGGAGGGGAGAGGGAGGAAGAGGGTGAGGGACTGCATGGAGGGGGATGAACTTGTTGAGCAGTACATTTAAAGGCTGGCTGTCTTCCAAAGTAAAGCCACTTACTTTCACAAGGGTGGAAGAAGGCTTTGCCAGGGGAAGATTTGTCCCTAAAAAAGCATTAGTGAGAATTTGAAATAAAAACAGTGTTGAAAAATGCCAACGTTTTTTCAGTTATCAAACAGGGCTAAATGATACGTTAAGGTTTATTATTTTTTTTCACCTTTTCCAAAACATAACCAAAGAGGACTGTGGAGTTTCAGAGATTATTTTAGCTATGAATATATATATACCATGAACAAATGATATTAATTGAGTCTGCTTCCACACGCAGTAAATAAGAAAATTTATAGCACCTTTACTGAAAGCAAAATCAGAACAAAACATAGTCATTTTAGCCTTTAAGCCTGAAAATGCAAATAAAATGAGTGAAAGCAAATAAATAATAATTTGTTTCTCCTGCCACCTGGAGAACTCAAAATGTACTCTAAACATTGTTTAATTAAACCTCAGTGGACCCAGGTTCAGTAAAAGGAGAATTATTTCTTAACTGCTTGTTTGAGAGGGGAGAGCCTTTGGCCGTCAATTACTATAAATTACACAGAAGGCAAGCGTGGACAAGCAGGATTCAATAGCCTTTAGTCAGCCTCATCTTCACAACTCTGGAAAGCAAGGTTCTTTTTACAGTAGGACTTGACTCTGCAAGCCCTGAAGTCATGGTTAAAGATCCCATTGACTTCCCAGGCACAGACCCAGACCCCCAGTGCCCATGGGGTTAGGGGTTAGCACTTAGCTTTGTGTTAGAGCTGTTTTGCTGCGCCAATACTTTTTCTCTTTCTTTTTTTTCTTCTTTTTTTTTCTTTTTTTTTCCCCAAAAAGTGGATTTCCCCCCCCCACATAGTTCTGAACGTGGTTTCAATGTACTCATCTAGTCATCTTCCTGAGATCAGTTTTACCTGATAAAAGTGCAAAGCTATTATGGCCTTATTTGTCAATTTGGTGCATGTGGGAGAAATGCACGATTGAATGTTGAGGTTCTGCAGCTCCTCCAGCAAGCAGTGATTCATTAGGACATTATGTGGTAGGTAGTTGCACTCTGGCATGCTCTAGACATCATGTATACCGCCATTTGAAACAGAGCAACATAATAAATCCTTTTGTTAATAACTCTAAATGATGACTTATGCCCTGGAAATTCCTTTTCCTCCTGGCGCAAATAACTATAATCTCCGTGGTACTGCAGAATGGAGTAGACACCCTAATACCTTTACTGGAACTGTAGCAATATGTACCTCATTAGTAGGCCACAGATCAAACTATTAGAAACGTGGTGGGAAGCAAGCTAGGATTTGGTGGGATTTATAAAAGGTCATCTGGAGGCAGCATGCAAAAAAGCTTTTTGGTTCTGTAAATGCCTCTAATCAACTGACTTCCCGCCCAGTGGGCACGGGGAAGACATTTTATCCCATTGAGCAGACTAGTTTGGCAATGGTGATTACATGGGCTTAAAGCTTTACGTATCTCATCAAAGCTGCAGCAGTTCCTACTGGTAAATTAACCTTAGTGTTTTGTGACAGAGAAGAGGAAGCCCATCAGCTCATCTTTGTTTCCTTTGCTCTTTATCTCTCCACAGCGTTCGTAGCAGGAGGGAGAGGAGAACTAGAAAACATTGCAATATTGGCCACAAGTGAACACTGTGTAGTTACCCTGAAGCAGTTCAGAGGGTCAAAACCTTAGTCCTGTTATGATATAACCAGGAGAGCATCCAGCAGGTCGGTGGGACCTTCCACTTAGAATGCACAGTAGCTGCATCAGCCAACTGCATCCTTTAAAGGAGTCTTCAGGTTCACAAAATTTTATATAGTGTTTCTCTTTAAAGCAAATCTATATCAATGATTGCAAGCGTAGGTCAGCATTTTTATTCTGGCATATGAAGAGGGAAACTGAGGCAGGAGATCAATTCACCCAAGCCCATCTTGCAAGGCTTGCAGGTGCTGAACCAGTGTTACCACTCCTGAAGCCACAGGGGTTTAGTCACACAAGGAAAGAATATTTGTAATGTCTGACCTTGCCCATTCCTTGCAAGGAAACCCACTCACTTGCTAAGTTCATCAAGAGAGAAGATCTTCTTTTATCCTATTTGTGCATACTTTCCAGCCCTGGAGCCCCCTGTTCTCCCTGGACATCCCAAGAAATTTCTGCATACTCTTCAAGGCCATGGTATATCCTCTGCAGACCAGAATGGTGCTGGTACTTCTCCTACCAGACAGGAGGAGTAAGATGCAGGACGCCTTGCCTAAATCCAAGTCAGAATCATCCTTACTGGTATAAAAAAGTTTAAGTATTGAATATTTTTTAAAGGCACAGATTAGCTCCTGGCTATGATCTTTGTCTGGTCTTTGGTTCATTCCTCTCAGCTCAAAAAATAACTTTACATGCAGATGTAGCAGACAAAAAGCCAATGAAAGGAAATCTGAAGCTTGGCTGGTGCTTATCCAGTTTTGTTTTAAAACCCACACGTGGGAAATTCCTTTTTAATCAGCCCCTCCAAGGCCTGGAATATTTGTGTGTGTGCATAAGCTGTCGAGATCCAAAGATGCTAAGCTAAATGGTCCACCTTATTTTAAAAAGATTCATACAGAAATGTTTCGACAGAGTTATTTCCCTGATGTCTGTATCAAGAAGATGTTTTGCCATTTCAAAGGGCATGCAAAGCATGAAAGAGGAAGGAAGAGTGGTTCTCTGACAGCTTTACTAGTGAGAGTGGTGTGACAGTGAGGGCCAGCAGGCTCACATTAGAAAAATGAGGTTCCCTTCTTATCTAAGCCTGTTACCGAGCCCAGTTCATTTCAATCTTTCTAGGTTTCTGTTTACTCACCTGCAACACAGAAATCATGGGGTTTTTTAAATTCCTTAGAACTCTTTTTTGTATTTTTTCTTTTCCTTGAAAATGACTAGCCTTTTCAATTTGATAGCATCTTTCTTCTGCATAACTTAGGAAAACAGGGGACAGATTGTCCATATGGTCTCAGTTCAGGCACTTCATCGAAGTTAGGTACTTAGGGAAGAAGGAGGCTATGTTGGGATGGGTTAAGGACACTTGACTTAAGAGGATGCCAGCATCCAGAGAGCTTGTGTTGGCCTGCAATGGATTTCCAGGGGGAGGAACAGGACTGTGCGCAGAGAAAAAGTGACATTCTCTGAGTTCGTAGCAGCAAGTATCAGAATCAGTAATTCGGTGTTATTTGTAAACTCAGTATTTGTGAGGGCTCTTCCTTTCCCACTTCTTGATCTCAGGCTGAGCAACACCAAGGCTGTTATGAGTCACTGTGCTATCCTCCGAGAGAAGGGAAGGCGCAATTCTTTCTTTTAACAGCCTACGCGGAGGTTTGCTGCTCATGGCAAAAGTTTGTGGTCATTACCTCCCTCCATGGACCCTGTTGCTTTGAGCTGAGCATACAGACCACAGTCAGGGCCACTCTTGCTACAACCCCTTATCTCCTCTTTCCATTTTCAATACAAGGTCATAACAAGAACAGGCTATGAAGGATGCAAACTTGAAAGGAAAAGGCTCTGCCTGCATGCGTGTTGTTAAATATGTTCACCTGATGACAGTCTCTGTAGCCCTCATTAAATGGTCCAAAGCATCTGGTTCCACAAAGCTTGGACCTTCCTACACAGCCACAGTAGCAAGGTGCTATGCTGTTTCCATCTGTAAAGACTTGGTTCCCAAGGGCTGCCCTGCAGTCATAAAAAGTTTTTATCGTTGCTAACTTATTTTTATTTTCTGAAATAATGCAAAGGCTATGCTGAAGTCCACCAAAACATTATTTCTATAGTAGAACCTGAAAATTTGTGTTCCCCAGCTGGTCAGTGCTAAGAGGCTGAGTAAGGTGTGTGAGGGTAGAAAGCTCACTGGAATAGTGTTGGAGGATTGCATAAGGCAGAACAACCCAAATCTGGAGCAGTTTCGTCCTTACAGTGTTTCACTTGCTGTCCTTGGAACTACAGTTGCATTTAATTCTGCAGAGGTCTCAATTCACTCCCAAAGAGAAGACAAGAGCAAAATAACTTCTACAAAACATGGACGCTGAGGACCCAAGGACCAGGAGGTAAATGAGGATCTATGTTTTACAATGGTGGAAATGTACCGAGTGGATTTTGGCTCCCAGGTCCCACCAACGTTCAGCTCTGTTGAAGCTCCATAGACAAGATGTGGTTTCTGGGAGAGTGACTGTTGGCAGAAGAACCAGGTGGAGAGAAAAATAAATGAACTCAAATTCCCCCAAATTTCTTGCTGCAGCAATCTTCTTTGGTTATCTAGTCAGACAAAAATGGGTGATAAAATTTTATCAGTGTGTAAGAATAAGGCATGGGGAAGGGGTGCCTGTCCTACATCTGCCCAGCTCTTCTCTAGTAAGATGAAGATAACACAGTTTCAGGATATGTTAATATCTCAGTGCAGGCTTCTGCTCTGGAAGCATTCAGACAACAGCTAGGTAAAGGACTTTGCAGGGTAATTTCCCTTTCAGAAAGGGCAATTAAAACTGCAGTATTCTTATCTCCTCACAACTTACATTGTTTTAGAACCACAGTATAAAAAATATTACTGAATGGAATTTCTGAAGGATTGGTAGAAATCAATATAATGTATCTTTTGTGTTAAACACCTTAGAATCTATTTTCCTGCAATATAAATACATTTCTAATATCCCTAATGCTGATAAAATATCATCTTGATAATCTATTCAAACACCTAAGAGACTTCAGTTTCTGTTCTGACATGCTCTGAATTTCAGTTTAAAAATGCATTCTGGTTTAACTGTCATCAATAGCCTAATGCAATCTCAAAGAAACAGGCACAGGCTATTCAAATATGTTCCAATATAAGTTGGAGATTGTCAGACAAAGAAAAAAATAGCTTCACAGTTAAAGACATAAATGTCAAGAAATAAGAAGACGAAGAAAAAATGTAAGAAATTCTGGGGGGGGGGGATTTATTACATTTTTCTGGTTTGGGTCAATTAATCATAAATCACCATAATTTTAATAAAAATCGTCTACAAAGCACAGTTAAAAAGCATGACTTAGTTCATCAAGATCTAAGAGGGTCTTTCTTTGCTGTTGAGATTTTAATTATTCACTCTTTCAATATTCATAAGTCACCTCATTCTTTAAATCTTGAGGTAATCCAGCCAATCTCAAGATTTAAAAATAGGAAAGGTAGTAAATTTAGGATGCTTTTGTGTATTGAAACAATTTCTTTTCTGGTATTTGATTATTTGCAGTAAAAATCTCTCTCTCTCTCTCTCCAGTCCTAAGGTCTAAAGCCTTACTGTCATAAAACCCAAAATTCTGATGGAGCTACATGAATTTAGTAAGTGAAAACTTATGAATCATGCCAGGTATTCCAAAACTCAAAAGGGAATTATGAGCTACAATCTCTGTTATTGGAAAAAGGAGTTTTAAATTCTCTAATGGATCAATGTCAATAATAGTTATGATACTAGCATCTTAATAGTTCTCTCACCAGTGAAATATCAATTAGTGACTAGAACATCACAGGAAAAAAATATGAACTTTAATAAAACCATTTAGATTTTTGTTTTAAAGCTCAGATCACAAATTTCAGGTTGTCCTACCTAATAAACTAATTTACCAAAGAGATGTGATAGTTCTAATTTACCAAAAAGATGTGATAGTTGAACCTGTTACTCCTTCTCCTATATGACAGCATCTTATTTATAGTCAGTGTGCCAAGGCTCAGTATGCCGCCAGTCTGTAAGTAGCCTGGCCATTCCTAAACTGTAACAGCAAACTCCATTTTTGTAGCAAATACATTTTTACAAATCTCCTTATTTTGTAGCAAAGCAAATTTTGTACTACCAGACTGAAGAACTATTTGTGCTGTCAGTGTTATCCCTGGGTAAATGGAAAAATCTAGACTTTGAAGGACAAGATTGAAAGAGTGGTGTAAGACATAGATGCTTTTCTACTGCAAGCATACTTGAGAGCCTTGCAATCCTCCTTTTTGCCCTCTGTCAGCCCCACAAGGGTCATGCTTAGCAGCCTGAGAGACATGTAAGGAGAAGCTGTGGCGATTTGCCTTGAACAAAAGATGCGGCTTTGATAACAGGATCACGTAGCTGGGTAGCTTTGTCACCATGCGGCTGCTTGTAGGAGTTCCTGTTCATCAAAAGGGACCTTTAAATTATTGGCTATTCTGCGTGTTTCCTTTCCTGCTCAGCCTGTTTTCATCGGCGCTTGGGTTGTTTGGGTGTTTTGCTTAGGCCCACTTTTTTTTGGTTTTGTTTAACTCGTGGCTAGACTTTTCCATGAGAACCAGAAAATTTCTAGGTTAAGATCGAGATGTTAGTATTCATCTTGGTAGCTCCCTTATGTTCTGCTTCTTTACCTCAAACACTGCCTCTTTTCGGTGACAACTGTGGCCTAACTGAAGCTCAGCATTAATAAGGATGAGTTGGTATATTTGCTATGTGCATTTTGAATGTACTTTTCCCCTTCTCTGAAATATTCCCAGTGAGAGAACCTTCAAGTCACACTGAGTATCTCTTTCTCCAAGAGTTTGGGAGGAAATTAGGGTATTGAAAAATGACAAACTAATGAACTGAGAGATCCTGAAGGCCCTTGACATCCACTGAGATGGCAGAGATATTGTGGCAATCCCCAAGACGAGCAAAGAGAGGAAAGTTTCTTAAGGAAATTTCTTGTCAGGAGCCTTTATTGTAGGATGCCCCTTCATTTGGAAATTTCCAGAAGTTTGAAAATCAGAGAATCATGAAAACCACAGGCAATCTGATGATTTGCAAAACAGAAGCCATCTACCTCCCCTGGCAGCATTTGAATGAGACAAAGCAAAAGGGTGAAAAACACTCCCCATCTCGAGCTAGAGTTCAACAGAAGTCCAGGCACATTTCTTGTACCCTTGATTTGCCTCTGGCCCAAAGACACGTGTTGGTTCTCTTGTCAGGGTGGCGCCTAGCTTCAGTTTCTAGGCATTCCATCTTGTGATCTTTTCCTCTGCAATCTTGAGTAGACCTCTTCTGTGTTTTCACTCCTCCATGCTGTTAATGAAGGAAATGTGCTGATGTTCTTGTGCTGTTGTATAGGTTTGTAGCAGAGATGTTCTATGAGGAGAGACGACCACTGTTCTTTACTGTTTTTTTCCACCAAATACTATGAAGATGTATGAAAAGCACCCAGCACACAAATCTTCAACCTCAGATGACAGCCCATGAAACCTAATGTAATTCAAGTAATAAATGTTGACAGCTAAATGTTTTCTCTACCTACACTTGTGTGTGGGGACCGTTCCTTCTACAGATTTCTTTACCTACTTCAACACTGGTAAGTCCCTGCAGAGTGCAGCCAAAGATGATATGTTTTAAATGAGCAGCAATAAAATTTCCCCATAGTAAGTTTAAATCCTGATAATGGTGTACTTTTGTTGCATTGTACTGAACTTTTACCCATCAGTCCAATTATGGGCTAATTCATTCTCATCACCTTGGAAAGCTGCTTTTTTTTTTTTTTTTCCCAAAGCTCTATCTGATTTTTTTGAGTGTGAAATGCTTACAAAGGGAAGTTAATAAAAGAGTGGTTCATCTGCATATACAAAGAAAGATCATAATATAAAAAATTGCCACATTAGAGAAGTCTAGACCTTGACTATCTGTCATATATTTTTATAGCTTCTTATCACTGTGCTATCTGATTAAGTAGTGAAATGGTTAAGATAAATGAGACTTAATTAGCGTAACTGATACCTGTCTATTGCAAGTCTCAAATTTGCATCTGGGAGCTCTGATTTTCAGAAGTGGGAAGCGCATGCCTGCAGTCCTTCTTCCCTTTGAAATCAGTGGGAGTTTTCCCTGCAGTGGAAACAAATATTGAAGGCTTCACCCAAAGCAAACTGCAACTTTTGCTGTCTGCTAATCTCTTTGACTCATGAGCTAAAACATGGGGGGTGGGGGGGTGGGGGGGGTGGGTGGAAAGCAAATGCTGGAGCTCTGGGATGAAGGGAGAAGACGAAGAGCCTAGACTTGACTTTTAATACATCAGGTTGCAGAGCTCAGCAGCATGCAGAGATAAATAAGTTGTGTCAGGAAAAGGGTTGGTGCAGATTATTTTCTCTCTTGAGCAGAAATGGCCAAAATGTGGCTTGTTTTTTTCAGCTTTGCTTGTGGAGCAAAGTATTTACATTTGAGCTCAGGCATTAGATGGCCAGTTGCCATCGGTCTCAACTATTTCAGTAGGAATGGGCTGTAGCACAACTTCCCCACCAAATGTTCTCTGTGCAGAACAAACGATTTACCACAGAGCTCAGAGATGAGGTATTTACATTCATTTAAGTTTGGTATAAACATTTACAGAACATTAGGACAAATACCAGCGTTCTCAGCTAAATGTCTGACCACAATTACTTCTGATGAATAAATGGCTTCTAGAATGACTCTGAGAGGAGAGGGTGGTTGGGTTTTATTTTTTCTTTTCTTTCTTTTTTCCTCTCAAACCAAAGGGCTGAAAAAACAGTGCACTGTGCAGCTAAACACACTGTGCAAAGGTTCATGTAGAGTTAAAGAAAACCATAGATGTTTGCAAGATTAGGGAGCGAATATCTAGATTAAACCAGTTTATTTTGTCCCTCATCTGCTGTTCTGTTTTTTCCTTCAAAATCTCACCTTCAAATCTGACCCTGACAGACATGCCTAATTCAGTAAAGACGCTTTGTGCTGACCAAGTACTTTTTAAACCAAATATTATGAGCTGGCCACTGCAAAGGTACTTTTCCCACTGGAAATGGTGGCATGAGGGTTGTTGACTACAGCATAAGAGACTATTTACTAAATATTTCTCAGAGACGGATGGCTGTGAGATTAAGAAAGCCACTCAAAGGTACCTAGAACTACCTGGTCTAAACTGCACATTTTCTTCTTAATTTTAGCGCAATGGGCAAATATATTCTTCCCCACTCTTTTTTTTTTTTTTTTTTTTTTTCTTTTTCTTTTATTCTGTTTGTTTGGGGTTTAAGTGTACTGCAGACAAAAATTGCAGATGTAAAGATTTCTGCTCATTGCTGTTTGTGCAGCTCTTCTTCTCATAACCAACTAATCTTCATGTTAGAGGCTACATTAACTTCTCTGGACAGCATCTTCTAAAGGGCTCGGAAGTGACAAGCCATCTTTTCTGTGCTACAGGAAGGGTTTGTGTACCTGGGAAAGACACTTTTGAGGCAGCACTGAGAAATCAGGCTCCAATAATTCAGAGCAAAACCTGAACAGGCACTTTTAGCATAAGTTTTTAAGAAAAATAAATTATAATCAACATAACGTCAGAAAAAAAAATCACTGTTCACAGTGCTGTTTTCAGAATATTGTTCATAGCCAGAGCAGTCCAGCAACTGTAGGACTCACTTAACCTGTCAGAAACAGCTCTGTTTTCAGCTCTGACAGAGCATGGAGCCAAACCTGATTTACAGGCATCTTGGCTGAACATGTAATTATAAGTCTATTGACTAACCTGGGATGTGTCTTCCTTGGTTTGGGGGGCGATTGTGTCTGATTAGGTTTTATTCATGACAGTAATTTAAAGTGTCTAATGAAAACAGCTTATTCATAGCTCAGCATATCTGAGTGAAAATGTGTTCTCTCCTTCTGTAGCATCCCCACACACACACATCCAAAACACTGCCCCCCCCCCCCCCCCCCCTCGCCAGTCCTTTGGGGTTGTTTTCATCCAAATACACTTATCCCTGTGAGAATAGTGGGTGCAAGGCAGATAGTAATTAAAATCTCTTGGCACTCCTGACCATTAAAACACAATTCTTTACTCCTTTCCCCAACAACCCTAATTTGAAAGCGTTAACTGTTGATCTGGTTCAGATCCCGGATCCCATAGAAGGCAGATCCTCTTGCTCAGTAGGGGACAGAAGTCTGTGAGACCCCATTGATGCTTGGAAGCATCAGCTTGGGAGGCATCAGGGCCTGGGAGCACCAGGGTCTTCATGGCAGAAGACACCTTCAGGTGGAAAGAAACCCTGTCCTATGAGGTTTAAAACCTTACAGAGACCCAGATGTAAAGCAAGTTTTTGTTCTGGATTTCTTTTTCAGACAGTACTATGGCTGAATAATCTTACCTTTGAATTCCTGATTTCTACATTTATCACTGACATCATTTTGGATGGGAACATATTATTTTATTAAAAGAGAACAAGAATGTCACTAACACTCTGCATCACCTCCTGAGCTCTTGAGGTCAAGCTACTTCACAGAATTTAAAAGCAGAAAGAAACAGAAGGAAAATGAGCTTCAAGCATTTAGCTGAAGCTCAGATGAAAACCGAGGCCACTTTGCTCCCGCTGACTTTGCAGCACAATGAACATAAAACATGTTTTTAAACTCATTCGAGTTTAAAAACATGAACGCTTCACAGAGGCAGCATTTTATACTCTTTATCCGAAGGTGCAGAAGACTGCATGGCAGCCAGAACAGCGAGGAATCCTGTCTGAAAAGTTGCACGCACATTCAGTGAGGGGGTGTGGGAGGGAATTTTAATGAGTTCAGGATTTCTGTCTGCATTAGCTTTAATCATCAGGTCTCCCCCCAAAATGAAGAATATTCATGCTTACAATAATTAATACTGAACAGGAGATTTATATCAATCTGACAGATAGGAGATTAAATTAACTGTTCTTTCATGTACAATTTTAAGTAGGTCAGATAAGAACATCTATTGTAACCGACTTTTATTTTACAGATAGATATGGTCCGAACATACAGACTCACACGTACACATTTATGTATGTCTATAAAAATCTCACACACGCAGCAGAATCTCCTTAACTTGACATTTGCAAGCTACCCATTTCTTTCCCTGGAGCTCACCACTCTTCCCCTCACTGATTCATGGGCTCTAAGGTCAGATGGGATGGTTCTGATGCTCTGCCAGATGTTTTGCAAACATAGGTCTTAGAATACTACTCTAATTCCTACATTGCATCCTGGCAGTTGAGGCTGTACTGGAGCACACTGAAAATATTTAAATCAAACAGCCTCCTATGCTGCATTGATTTCTCTCTAAATTTTATTCTGTTCCCTCTGTACCTTTACAGATATAGGTTGGATCAGCATCAGTGGTCTGAAAGTGTTTCCTCTTTTAATAACATTTCCCACTAGGTAGTGAGAGCACTAGTCGAACAGAACTGACACGAGGGGAAAAAAGGTATCAGAATATGGCATTGATGTGATGGGGTTTCAGTTAACTTAGTTCTCTGAAGGTGTTCATTAGTTGTTCATAGCACTTGGTGCTTCAGAATTGAATTCCTTCTACAGATAATGGAAATACAAAGAAAAGATGTCTCTATCCTGCAGTGTCATCTATATGCATGTTTTAAACATTAAGCTAAATTACAAAGGAATGAAGAGTATTTTGTTTCAAAGTATGCAGACTCTTTGACAGTGATGCTGGTTTAGCTGTTTTCTAAAATAAAAAATTAAACCTGTTTTTAATATTTATTTAAGACTTTAGCTGTTGGCTGTGTTAACATATGGCTGCTTGAATAAAATAATTTATTTGTGTGTGAATCATCTAGGGAAAACATTAAAACCTGAAACCAAACTCTGAGACATTGTTTGCTAATAGTTTAGGTTAAATGTCTTGTTCTACTCTTCCATCATCTGTTTTCTTCCTTGTTGAAAAAGAGGAAAGAAGGGGAACTGGAGAAGGAAAAAATGGGAAAACCACACAATTTTGGATGAATCATTACAAAAATTAATTGATTTTATTTAAAAAGATGGCAGTATTTTTAATGGAAAAATATATAAATCTAGGTTTGAAATACTGAAGTGATCTACTGGGTACATGCCTGAAGTTATACAAATGCTACAGCAGTGTGACATAGTATACGTAGTCACTAATCACCAGCATGTACTTAAATAATCATACACATAACCATAACCGTGTTCTTAATTTCTTGCTGAATTGGGCACCAGTCCAAAGGCCCTCTAACTCTGTGGCAAATGTCTGTGTGGGATTTAAGTGATTTTCTAGTCTCGCTCCCAAGTTGATAGAAAGATGTAACAGGATCAGAGACATTTAATTCTGCCAGCAACCCAAGTGTCCTCCTGATCCCACAGCTCCTGTGGTTCAGTTCCTAGAGGAGGGGTCTGCAGTGTTCTTACATTGGTTGTTCTTCACTCTGGGGCTGGAACTAATTGGGGGGGGGGGGGGGGGGGGGGGGGGGGGCTCTCCTCTGGTTGAAGGGTGTGCAGATGGCTAGCCCTGGGAGCTTGCAGGAGAAAAAAAAAAGGTGCCATCAGTGTTCAGTAGGTATGGAAATTAGGTAAAGTGGACTCATGTTGGATATTTAGTTGGACTGTTGGTCCTAAAGAAGGTTCTGCAGTTAAGCATCTGAAGGTAGGTTGGAATAAAGACCTATACTGCTGAGCTTGGGAGAAGACCTGAGGTATCCAATCCACCAGCCAAAGCTGTGAAGCTGGTGACTTCGGAGCCAAGAACTTGAAGGACTGTGAGTGTATAATAATTAAGTGCTGTAATTCCCCTTGCATGTGAACAAAACCTGTATCACAAAAGCAAGGGGAGACAGAATCAGGACAAGCGGGTTGCTTTTAATTTTTTTTCTTGTTAAGAAACTTTACTTTTCAAAAAGTCCCCTTTGGCAGCTGCAACCTTAACTTCTCTCATTAGAATCAACAAATGAAACCAAGTGAGAAAAAAAGTGAAATTGTCTAGACTGAATGAATTGCAGGCAGCACAGTGAAAAGTAAATTGGGAAATTTAATGTTCTTTCAGTTTTAATAACCTGAGGTGTTATCACTATTGTCTGTAATTAATTTTTTTAAGATGTTCATTTTAGATCAACAGTGTCCCTATGAAACAGCCAAGCCATATATCATATTTAAAAGAGTGAAGTCCAAACTCTGTGGTGATATCATACCAATTGACATTAGTGAGAGTGCAACTCTGCTATCTTCTGTTACTTTTGGTGTGTTGCTTTTTTTGGTGGTTTTATTTTTTTTGTGAAGTCATCAGTAAAATATATTTTAAGAAAAAAATTGTTGAATTGGTGCATTTCTCTTCATCTCTTCTCCTTCTCTGTATTTATGCATTTGAAGTGTGGAAAATGAGTGTTTGGGAAGCCAAGAACAAGTATTCCTGAAACTGTTTAACCTCGGATTCTCAGGGAAGTTATTTTCTGTAGAGGTGCTAAAAATATTAGCCCTCAGAATAGCACGAGCTGGATGCTGCAGACACTGTAATTTAAGGACTTGTGTGCTCTTGGGTCATGTTTAATAGCTTCATGCAGGCATTTTCGTTTTTTCCCATAATACTTTTTCTTGAGGTGCAGGCTTTAATGCAGTTTACAGAAAAATAATAAATTCAATAGTGGGTATATAGGGGCTTTCTGTTATAAACATGAGGGCAAATTCTCAGCAGCAATGCACAGGTCTCTCCTCCCAAAAGAAAACCCTGCTGCCCATGGCAGAGTAGATGCCTGGGAGTTCAGACCCTGAACTGGCTTTGCAGGTAGATGAAGCTCCATCTCTCAGTGCAGGAGTTGATCCTGTCAGCCCCTGCAGGTAAATGACTGCTTTTGAAACCGTTGTCAAATCAATGACAGTCCCAAGCATGAAACCGTAACATTTGCAGCCCTGCTCAGCATACAGCCCCGGCTGCTGGCGTTCAGACCCCGGGCTTCGTGTCTCACCTTCGCGTCTGCAGCATAAATGGAGCAACTATCACCTCGCTGTATGGCTGCTGGAAATGAAGTGCAGCAAGATCACTGCTGGAGCAAACTCACATGCAGCCCACACGATCTTGCCTTTTTTCCTTTCTTTTTAACTCTGCATTCTTTTCTTCCTGCTTTCTTTCTCAGATAAATACTTAGTGAATAATCCTGGAACCATCTAAAGATCATAAGGACCTGAAATGCCTCTGTAAGCACCCTCAGCATTACAGCAAGACTAAAATACCCAAGATGACCTAAGACATATTTCTTCACCGTTTTGTCTAGAAGGCTTAGTTTTACAAGGGATCCACCCTTCATATTTCCTTTGTTGTTGTTTATGATGATCGTATAAGAAAGCAAACAGTGCTGTATACAACACATAACAATACATTAAGAGAAACTTCGAATGAGCTAAACCATAGCTCCTCATTTGAAGGGAGGGGAAGAAGTAAAGAAAAATTAAAGTTTAATTTTGTTTCCTTGCTATTTATGTGGGAGAAAAAGTGCACTGCTCTTACAAGATGGTTCTACTTGTTGTTTTGAACATGATATGCCTGGGAGACAGTATGGAGCTAACTATTTGCTTGTATATTAAGAATGATTTTTCTATATAGAAAATCTGAAGACTTTATTCATTTTTTTGGTGACTTTAATGTTTTTGATAGCTAAAGTTCATGAAAAAGCCATGTAATTGGTACAGAACTTTTTTTACTTGCATCAAGCCCCCTAATCTTTGAACATTAGAATAATTTTGCATCTAGCCTGGGGTAAATTAGTTTCTTCAGGGTTTTTTTTTCAACTTTCCAGCATTATTTATTTTCAATTTGAAATTCTTTTAATATCAAAGTGGATGTAATTAATTCTCTGTTTCTGATGATCTGAAAATTAAAATGAAAAATTACAAATAATATATCAAAGAACTTTCATAAAATATACCTGACCAAAATAGTTCAGGTTTACTGAACCTACATATCAATTTTTGCAGGGATTTTTTCCCCTACATATAAAAGCCATGCTTTAGTGCCATCTAGTGCACTGAGAAATCACAAAAGAAACTTCCCTGAATATTTATGCTCATCTAGCAATAAACACTTTAAAACTCCAGATTAAAGCCATGGTTATCATAATAAGTAAACAGTGAAATGACTCTTAATTACCTATCTGGAGCCTGACTATGTATGACTGATGGTGAGTGTAAAGCAAGAGTTTCAGGTCTTCTCTCGCCAACCATCACTGAAACTGAAAAAGACTCAGCAGTTCAGATTTAATCTCTTTTCCTCTGGAAAATTAGAGGTGTCTAAAAAGAGTTTTTCCTCTCAGCTAAATATCATGAGTTTGATACCTAATTGTGGGATGCACGAAATACGGTGTGTGCAGAGCCTAGGCTTCTCCTTTTCCATAACTGAATATTAACTGTCCTGATGCCAGAAAAAAAAAAAAAAATAAAGCAACAAATACCAAAGGCCTGCTGGAGCACAGAACAGTTAGTAAAAATAAAAATGTGACCACATATTCAGTATTTTTCCTCTCCTGTTGTGTTTTGGGTTGGTTTTTTTTTTTTTTTTTTTGTTTGTTTTTTTGTTTTTTTTGTTTTTTTTGGTTGGGCTGTTTTTTTCCAGATTTTGTCAAAGAAAATGAAAACTGAATTTGCAAGCCTGGGGAAAAAAAATCTGAACCACATTTCAGCAGGTGAAAGATGCTACCCTGGCTTGGTCTTTATTATATTCAAGTCATGATGGCCACCCCAAGAGGAGAATTTGGGCCTCAGCATTTGTCCCGATAGTTGTCTTACTAATGATCTCTTGAGGTTTTGGAGCATTACATTTGTTATCAGCATAGGCGCTCTGATGGCATGTATGTGATTCATAAATAGCTAGCAAGGTTTGAGAGGTTAGAGGATTTGATTAGATGATCTGAGGTTAGATGTTTGTATTGGAGAGGTTAGATGATCTGTTGAAAGCATTCAGATCTTTGGAGATCAAGACACTGATTATCAGCACAGATTTTACAGCAGGTACATGCAGGTTGTCAGGTTTGACAGTTCCAGTGCTTGCAAACAGGTGGAAGATTTCTTACCCCCAAATCAGGGAAAAATCACTTCCCTGGAAATTTCACTATCGAAAGGAGAGGTGATGGTTTTGATCAAAAGGTGAGTTTCATTCTAAAAATCTTGAAAAATGTATAATTTGTGTTGATTTCTAGATGTGTCCCTGATGAAGATTTCTCTATCTTTTTTTTCTAATATGTACTTTAAGTCTAGTACAGCAAAACATTTCTGTGTAAAAGCCAGGTATGTGCAGTGTGGTATCTGAGTTCCTTGCCTGGGTGACTCAGTAACAGCTGAGGATCAGGACAGAGGCATAGGAAAACTATACATCTTCCCCAGAAGGAAACCAGCTGCAATGGATGGCTACTTCAGCATCATTTTATGGCCATTACAACACCTTTTCCAAAGTAGTAGTAGTAGAAGCAGCAGCAGCAGCAGCAGCAGCAGCAGTAGTAGCAGTAGTAATAATAATAACAATAATAATAATAATAATAATGATAGTAAAACAACCTTTCTTCTGCCTTAGACCTTTTTTAGTGACCAGCAAGCAGAGCTCAGGAGATGGAGTTCAGCTGAAGCACAAACCCCCTGTCTGGGATGGGACAATCTGCATTGCTGTGGGGCCTCAACCTCCTTTTGGACTCCCAGGTGCAAAGTCATGATAATAACCCCCTTCTGAGAAAGCCTGTGCTGGGTAGCAGTGGCAGGGGGAGGGTGGGAAGGGGGAGAGGAAGGAACAGGGCAGTGTGTCAGGTGATGCCTCCACTTCCCCGGTGGTATGAGGGACCATGAGTAAATTCTTCATGCTGATGGTTACATGACTCTCTGACCCCATGAGCTGGATGTAGCTGTCCTGAAATGATAACAACTTTCCCCCTCAAAAAACAACCTTCAGGAGTGTCCAGAGCTCTGCTTGCTAGTCATTGCCTTGCTCCTGCCTAGTAAAAAGAAAAAGTAAAAAGATCTTGTTAAGAGAAATGCATTTGTCAGCACTCTGAATTTTAATGTGAACTGGCAGCGGATCTTAGTGATAACAAAAAAGTCTAATACGAATGGTAATTTTGCAGAGACCTTGCTAACATGTGTTATCCACTGGCTTTCTTTTGTTCACCGCTGTGAATTATCAACTGACTCAAGGCAATAGAGGGAAAAAAGTTATATTTCTCACTGTGTCACTTTCTTAACGTCATCCAAAGCTCACTGCAATAATTTAATTTTGCAGAGAAAGCACGGAGTTTATTACATTTCACCCCACCTCCTCCCCCAGCATTTCGTAGACAGGTATTGAACAGTGACTGACCAAAAGTTGTGATGCATGGCGAGCCACAGGGTTCTGCCAAATGCCTAACGAGTTCATTTCTCTTGAAACAAGAGAAAACCATCACATTTCCTAATCTTCCGGAAAGGAAGCTTGATCCAGCACATGATCAGAACCAGCCATTACCATGGAACATACAAGAAGCCTGGCAGAAAGCTCGTGATTAAACAACCTAAGGGAAACTTGCCTCTTAACCTTTAGCAGTTGTGGGTGGAGACAGCAATATTTTTCTATGCAAAGCATCTCTGTTAAAAATCAGGGGTTATACAGCATGAATAATCATAACATTCTGAAATTGTTACTTCTACCCTCTTATTGGCAAATGGGAACCTTTGGTGATGATTTGAGATACTCTTTTACTAGAAACTAATTGCAGAATTGCAGCAAATGCACTGAAGCAGTGTATTTACACTGTTCAAGTTATGAAACCTTGGATCAAATTGTTAGATCCAAGCAAACAGCTGCAGAACAAAAATGTAGTTCCTTCCCTGGTTCATTTTAAACGTCCAATAGTTTATGTTTAAATAATTTCCCTCGGTAATCCTGAGCCATTCTCCTGTATATTGCTTCAGTTTTGCTGTGCAGTAAGGAATTCCCCAGCTTCCACATGTGAAAAAGAATTTCCTTAATCAGCCATAAATGCATTGTCTTTTACCACTACGGCCTCAAAAGTTGCCTCACTAAAGCTCTCGATGCTACCCACAGTTTACACCAGTCAGCAGAATTTAGCCCATTGACTCAACCTTCCTGTACAGTAGAAATCCCCGCTGTCCAGCACCCCTAATCTAAGCACTACTTCTGTAAAATGTGGAAAATAAACCTCAAAGTCATCATTACAGGCATTGCTGGGAGTGTCGTATAAATATCTTATTTCAAAAAGCATTGAATACCATATGTTCAGAGGACGATGTGCCAAAAAGTGCTAATTACACTGTTACTTAATGCCAATCAGGTAATTACACTTGGCCCACTTAAATGCTCTCTGCAATCCGGGCTGCCTCAGCAGCTGGGGAAGGATTAGTGCTGCCCCATGATGCCCGCCAGTGTCCTTTCCCGACGGCAATAGGTACTGAACCAAATCAGGAGTGCAGAACCAAGCCTTGCAGCCTGTTAGTTCCTCTGTTCTTCCTCCTCCATCTTCTGGGCGCTTTTCTCTCTGCTTCACTCAGATACTCAGGAGATTTTTTCCCCAGTCCAGAAACACCTGCAAGAAATTTCTTGCTGCCTTAAAATCTTCACCTTCCTGTAAATACTTTCTGGTCTCGTAGGACCCAGCTGGCCTACGGGTTATCTTCTGATTCCTGGGAGAGGTGTCATCACGGCTTGCTGAACTTGGCCCATCTCCCCAGCAAAGTGCTGATCAATCCTTGCCAGGGTTACTCGGTTGAGTATTTCTTTCTGCATCTCTATTTGGAGCTATTTGCTTAGCACCGATATGCTGTGTTCAGCAATAGGATTTCTGCTCAAATCCTTTTCTATTTCTTAAATCAATTTCTGGTCAGCAAGCCAACGCAGAGGCAAGGTACAAGCATAGATATACACATAAACACACACACGTATGAGTAGTGATATAAAATATGTATTTTATACATAAAGATTTTATATATATATATATATATATATATACAGACATATACATATATATACATGTATGGTATAATATAAATGCATAGATATTTGGAACCTTCCTGGAAAGCTGACAGTTTTGCGCCGATGTATAGCTGTGGGGAAGCCCATCAATACAATGCACACGGTTGATCAGCAGATCTAATCCCCATCATTTTGTACACTGTCAAGCCACCAGGTACAGTGGCCGTGAGCGTTGCTCAGAACTTGTCTGCAAAAAGTATGAAACATACCCAGTAATCAGTGGCAAAATTTGTCATCACTTTTAATGCAGCCAGGAGGCAATCAGAGACAGTTTAACAGATGTTTCCATATGTAAGCCAGAACAAACAGAACAGATTAATTTCCCCACTTTCTCCTCAGAAGCATATGCCAGGAAGTTCTGGGTCTGAAATTTCACTGTGTAACACGAGGAAAAAAAAATTGTTTTGATCCCGTCAGCAGCAAAGGCGATGTACACAACCGTGGTGATCTTAAGAACCAGAAGCCAGTCCGTAAGTTCAGGCTGCCGCCTGGGGATAACAAGGTCATAGCGAGGTCTATTAGTGTCTGATCACACAACTTGGGGTACAAGCAATTTAGAAATACTACACAATTTAGAAATATTACACACGTACTACTATTAAATAAAAAATACCAAGCAGATTATTTGCCACTAGAGCAAGAATATCTTAGCCCAATGTCAAATTCACTTTTTTTTTATGAACAGTGGGGCAGGGTGAACGTCGTCTTTTTGTGCCTACATCAAGTGTTTTTGACAGAAAGGGGTGAAATGTGCCCTCACTCACTGCCCATGCCACCCCACTGACTGCAGCGGGGTGTCCCAGGGCACACATCAGCAATGATACTACCCAGAGGTCACAAGCTACCTCTCAAATTGCAGGACTCCCACACTTAATTCATTGCTCTAATTATACCATCAGCTGTCATTACTCCTGTTAGATCTGTCATCCTGACCTAGCAGGGAGGGTTAGAGGGGAGCTGGTGCCTTGGGTCTTGTGGGAGCATAAAGGCAAGGAGGAAGGGCTGCAGCATCCAGGGTTCTTGCACCTGGGGCTGCAAAATGGATCTGTTCTGAAGTAGCTGGAGGGGCAGCCGCTCTGGCAGCAGCTTGCACCTGGCTTCAGAGGGGAGGTGGTTTTACAAACCGGCTTCCTCCCTCTGTGCATGTGCACGACAGGTTGTTTTTCTGATTTTTCTCACTCCACGTGGCTTGAAGCCTGCTAAAACTGCTTCTCTAAAGCAAAGAGGTCCAGTCTGATGGCAGTGGGTAATCAGCATCACACAAACCACAGTGTAATGTCACATATTCTCTTTTAATCTGTAGCTATGCATTGCTTTCCTGCCAGCTTTGGGAGGGCAGATAGGGAAAGCAAAGTGTTAAGGCTTCTACCTTCCTCGGCAGCAGGTGAGTTTGTGTGGCTTTGCTTTTTTCTGAGCACCCATCGCTCTCCACCCCAAACATGAAAGTTGTGTAATAACCCCTTCCTCAACCCTGACTCAGTCATTGCCAGTTCAGTGATTCACCCCAGCCCCGCCACCTGCTTTCACTGGAACTGCGAGCTGAAACCCCAGCTGAAAGCAGCCCGCGTGGGGTGAGGAGAGCTGTTGTCCCCACCAGCCCACTCATCCTGAGGCTCCCCGACCCAAATGGCAGCTGTAGGTTTATATTTATCACAGGTGTGCAGTTAGCCTCTGACATTAAAGGGGGGGGGGGGGGGGGGGGGGGGGGGGGGGCGGGGGCAGGGGTAGAAGGTGCCCTTCCTTCACAGCAAGACTTCCCCTCCATTTGCCATTTTGAAGGTTTTACAGTCATTAGACAGTCATCTTCACAGCTGCCTCATCCAAACTTTGCTGGAGCTTAAACACAGCTTCCGTGTGACAACGATTTCAGCCCTGGCAGGATCTAAAAAAGGATTTTAATCCTAGTTATTTTCTGTTCCGCTTAATTGCCTTACCCAACACTTACAGTTCATATAAAGACAATCCATCTTTTCCCCACTTCTGAAATCATCATTATCCTCCTCTGCAGAAATAAAAAAAAAAATTTAAAAAAAGGAGGAAAAAATGTGATAGGGGTTAGGAGGAAACTTGACATTGAAAACAGACACCCAAATTAGAGATGTCTTTGAATCATCCACAATATTTTTCATGCACTTCACAGAGTTCCTTTCTGGAGCTAATGGAGCTTTAATAAAGGATCTTTCCCCCTTCCCTTCCCCATGCAGCTTCCCCTCCCCTTTCCTCTTCCACTGTGAAGTTTCCATGAGTAATCCCAAAAACAATATTTAGATGACTGAAATGTGAAAGCATAATGTTTCTGCATAACATAGCTTGTCCAGAACTTTCCTCTGGGATGAAAATCTTTTATATTTACTATATTAAAGAAGAAGTAAATACTGTAGTGGGAATAAAAAAGGATGCTTTGGAAAGTTATTTTACATTTTTGCCATTTTCTTACATTTATGTCAACTTTGATGGAGCAGCATCAGCTATCCTAAACATTTTTTGGGGACAAACACCTTTCTTTTCATCATAGATATGGGCCAGTCTGGTTGAATCTGTCATGTCCTCCCTGCTCTTTTCTCTTATTTCATTTGCCAGCAGACCACCAGATCAGCTACCATTTATGCAGTGTACTTAAAATGCTGATATGTTTTCCCTGACTTTCAAGACAAGTAAAATTACTTCTGTTGCCCCTATTTGGTGTTTGTGCAGTCTGTCAAATGGCAAAGTCAGACACCATCCTTGCTGAACCAAACCTTTATCCATGGTTGAGTTTATGAGATTAGCCTTTTTAATTTCATATTTGGTCTTTTAAGACCTCCTGATCAGAACACGAATAGCTAAAATATTCCCAGAGTTACATGGAATTGCTGTGCAGGAATATCCGATAACGATGCTATGACAGCAAAGCAGGTTTTCGAGCAAGCTTGGGACGATTTGGGGGCAGCTCCTTGTTTGTCCCTAGACTCTGTTTGACTGTGGGCAAGCCCCACCATTTTACCAGGCAGCAGTTTGTTGTCTCCAAAATGGTGTTGACAAAAGATATTAATTCTCTGTCTTATAGGCAGGCAGCATGAATAAATCCAAAAAGAAATGTTCTTGGCATGCCTTCCCCAAAGAGGCTGTGGTTTTGGTGGAGATTCCCAAGACATCTCTAAACTGGCTCATGTAGGTACCAGCAACAGCCGCTCACACAGCACAGACCACACTACAGACCTACTGTAAAAACAGCCCAGGTACCTCCAAATACAGAGTAGACACAACAGTGAATCATGTAATAAGGAGAGGGTTAAAGGCAGATACCCTGGTTGTCTTTTAGACACTGGATCTATGGCATTATTGTGGCAAAAGCAATAGAAAACATGTTATTAACCAGTTTTGTTTTCAGAATCAGCCTGCTTCTCACATCCATTGAAAAGCTTGTGGTGTGGTAAATTGGTCTTGACAGGGGTGGGTTTGTTTTTGTTTTTGTTTTTTTTTTTTTTTTTTTTTTTTTTTTCGGGACTTTGGTTTAAATACAGCTACTCACAATTCACATTTCCCACTGCATCAGTGCCTTGAGCAAAGGATATTTTTTTTTCCCACATGCAAAAATAAAAAAAATCTTGGTGGAAATTCACAGGTCCCACAGTCACTTTGCTGACCTAGTCAGCTGGCTACCTTTTTTCATGCAAAATGTTTCACGTGAACAGCTCCTGTTTTATGCCTTGTAACATTTTTGTGTGACTCATGACAGGTGATTCATATTTCTTTGGTATTCACCAAAGATCATACTTAGAAATTGGATTCTTAGAAATTTTTAATTCCTTTGTGTAGGAGGGACTGTGGGTGCTCTGCTTAGGCTCGTTATGATCATACAATCTCAGATGGTGTCACATAAGCCAGTTTACAGCAATAAATACTAATAATACTAATCACAAGTTCATTAAAGTCTAGCACTTCCAATTTTAAAAATGTACAGTAGAGCCAGGAAAAACCTGACAGTGGTTTTGCACTTTCAAAAATAGTTGCTGTTACATTTAAAATATGTGAATAAAGTAAGTAAATAAATAACCTAAAAATCTGAGTTATAGGCTGGGATATGATGTCTGCGCTTGAGTCTTTGTCTTGCTAAAGGACTTCCAGTGTGACTTCAGGCAAATTACTGAATTCCTGTACATGTATTTTCTGCTGTTAAATAAGTTACATGTTAATATTTTTGCCCCTTTTGATCCTAAGTTCTCCAAGTGAAAGAAGCGAGATGAACTGTTGTGCCTATGTAGTCGTTAGAAAAGGCAGTAAAGTGATGAGAAAGAAGGGAAGGGCTAGACGATGCACATGAGT
Organism: Falco naumanni; assembly: GCF_017639655.2. Classification (NCBI taxonomy): domain Eukaryota; kingdom Metazoa; phylum Chordata; class Aves; order Falconiformes; family Falconidae; genus Falco; species Falco naumanni. The sequence goes on from NC_054058.1 coordinate 65,299,417, forward strand.
TCAACTGGGAACACTCAATTCTTCTTTTACACAGCTGAGATTCAAATAATGGTGAAAAAATATGACTTTCCAGAGCTTTTTCAGGAAAAGAAATTGTTTAGTAATTACATATACTTCGAGATTGAAACATGGTGTCGTCTAATTTGGGGTTCTTGGGTGCTCTGCCCAGTCAAATGTTATACAAAACTTCCCTAATTCAACCATCTCGAGGCTCTTTCACTCTTCAAGAATGAAACTCACAAAAAAAGTGATGAAGGTGGGGAACTGGGGGCAGGTGGTGGCTGGGTGAGGGGAGGGGGGGAAGTGTGTAGAATAAAGTAAAAAATAAGAAAAAAAGAAAAGAAAGAGACTTGAGTGGGTTTTTCAACTCTATGGAAATTCAGATTTCAGATGAAAGTTGGCTGGTGTTTTCTATTTGGCCTGAATTGGCTGATTCATGCAATTTCCACTTGTGTTGATACAGTCATGCTGTGTTAAACCCCCAGAAGATGCTAACATGCAGGGCAGGGATGGTGGGATATTCAGCTAGAAGGAGGGAGTTTCTTGAGCTTCCCAAAGGCATCTAGGGCTTGCTGTTGCCTTGCTTTTTCTGTGTACACATTACTCGTTTTGTGTGTTTTACAAATACAGTAGTAAATATACAAGAGTCTTGTTTTTTTATGGGAATCAATTAGCACGATGAAAGGGGATCTTTCCTTGGCTTTAATGATCTTTGGAGCAAGCATTAGGGGAAAAACAACCCCCCCCCCCCACAAGTCTGTCCATCTACTATTTTCACTTTCCTCTTTTCGTGTACATTTTTGATGTTTTAGTTAGAAAGTATTTGATATGATGATATTAACCTTTATGTTCACGTCATTCTTAAGAAATTTTTCACCTGCACCGATTAACTCAGAAGCATTTATTTAGTCACTACAAAGCACGCCCTCCCAAATAGTTGTCAAGTGATAAATGCATTAAAGGTTAAGATAATGTCCATGGCTAGCTTAGGTAAATACTATCAGTCTGAAATCTCCTTTTAAGGAGGAGATAACCAAACCCACTCAAGAAATAACAGCAAACAAAGCAAGACAAAGTAAACTCACATTAAAAGAAATTAGTACCTAACAAAACAGGGTAACAACTTAACAAGCTACTGGTGCAGCACAAATCTCTTCTAAGCACCAGGAAATAAGCCATTGAAACTTCATCACTGAAGTGAAGTCCCCACTTGTAAAACTTCAGATATCTACAAACTCCTTTGATTCGATGCAAATCAGAGGTGATTCACCACCACCACCCCCCCCCTTTTTTTTTTTTTAAGGTGCCATTGGCTTCTAGTGTATCTAAGCAGTAGGTGAGCTGACAAAGACCAGGGATGAGCAAACACAGGATGGCATAACCTCCCTGTGCTTATGTATTCACTGAGGATGGGCAAATTTAAAAACAACAATAACAACTCTTAAGTGCTTAAATTTCTGCTGATTTTCTCTTTCATCTTCTGGCATAGGGTGATGTTTAGTGTGATATCTTGTTAACCACTCTAAAGTCTTTCTGCTTTGTAATCTTTGCTTCTAGTTAGCTGGTATTTTCAACTTTAAATAAGGTATTATACCCACACATGGAGAGGTAATAATAAAACTTCTGTTATGAGTCAGTGTAAGGATGTATTTCTTTCCAAATTACATCTTCCCTGGTGCGTGCAACCCACTGCTCACTGTCTGGTCTGCTTTCTCCTCTATACATGATCTATGGACAATACAAAACTGTTTCAACTCTCAGTAAGAGGCTTAAGTCTGTAGCTCAGACTATAGGCTCCCAGAGACTTTAAGCTCTGAATGGGCTATTGGATCAGCTAGTCTGACCTTCTATACAAAGAAGGCCCTTACATTTCATTCAGCTACCTCTGAAAGGAGTGTTGCAGCTTGTTTGACTAAATCAGGACTTCCACCTTATAAAACATATTTCTTAGAACATGCATTAAAAAAAAAATAATCCACCATTTTCTGTGATAGCATATGTCAATGCTCAGTCAGCTCTGCCTAAAAGTAACCACCTAATTCATAACATGAATTTATCTATTGCCAGTTTGTTGCTCCAAAAGTTCTAGACTGATCTGGAGATGTTTAAAAGACTCACCACTGCATGCCACCCTAGACAATGATCTGCCTTCATATGTCTCTGAAGATTCTTCCATATTGACTTAATATTTTTTCTGCTTTCCCTCAGTAATAATGAGTTCTTTAAACGGTAGTATTTCAGGATGTCTATTCCAGAGCTGCTTCTTGCTACTCATGGCCTTTTGGGCCTTGATGAGTTTCTGTTAATTTGAAATAAATATGGAGATTTGTGGTGAAGCAGTGCTGCAGGTGCCATAAAGCCAGCAAGAAGCTGTAGAAGCATTACACCATAAAATAAAGAGTGGCCCAGCTACTTAAATCAAAGTGAAGGGTTACTTTATATTTTCTCTACGCATATTGGACATGCTGATGGACTTGATGCCAGGTTCAAAAGTAAACTCATTCAGGGACCAATCCCATCTTGGTTACAAAGATGTAGTCCAATGAGTAGCAAACCTGGCACAATTCCACTGCGCAAACATGGAAAAGATATCAAAAGTCCACATTTCTGCAGGTCCCAATCCCCATTTCTTTATTAGTGAATTCTTAAAAGATTTTGGGTCGTGGTGAGCCCACAAGTATGAACCTATGTAAAGATACTCGGACGGAATGGTGTAAAATTTCCATTCTTGATGTCTATATAAATGCAGAGATTTGTGCCTGCTCAACCAAGAAGTTAACAGTACTGAAATATAACTAGATAAGGGCAATTCACTAGTCTGCTATGTGTTGGGTTTATTTTTCATTATAAGTAGAGTGGTCAAGATAGATGAAGTGAGCATTACCATGCTGGGGCAGAGAAAAAGCAGTGCTATGAGTTAACATAGGCTGGGTAGCACTGATTTCAACTGTATTTCTTTTCAGTCTTCTCTGAGTTTTAAAATCAGTCTAATATGGGAGGCAGTCAGAGATTTCCAGGAAAGAATACATGTTCAGTATGTCTTGGAGCTGAGCAATTTCTTTACAAATCCATTGCCTGGCTTAAAGCAGGGTTGGCATGCTGCAGGATGGCCAGCACACTGGAGCCAGCTCCAGCCCAGTCCCTGAGGATCTTGGCCCTGTAATTATGTCACCACTTAGCGAATTAATGAACACTGGTGGGTTGAAATGAATCCTGGTCCCAACAGATTGAACTTTTCAGCCTGTCCTGTATCAGCCATCTCTTCATTTTTACGTATAGAGTTTCAGTAAAGTAGAGGGCAAGGCCAAGTTCAGAATGGCACCCTGAGCAGTCTGGCATTAGTAGTACTGGTTTTACTTATTTGTCTGAGTGTTGTTTTGTTTTTTTTTTTTTTTTTGGGGGGGTTGTTTATTTGTTTTTTTTTTTTTGTTGTTCCCCCCCCCCCCCCCCCCCCTTGCTGTTTATCAAGCTGGACTTTAACCCTTTTGGGCAGTTTTGAACCATTTAAAAAAAAATAATTAATCAGAATAAAGCTGGATTTCCTGGTTGCATGTAGTGTACATGCAATACAAGTTATTAATTTCCAAGATCATTGTGAAACTTCTCTGTATTATATTATCTATCTATTTTAATGGAATTAATGATATTTATCTTGCAGCTTTGCCCAGTGTTAATTCCTGATAGTAGTCTGATAAGGTAAATTGCTGCATGGCAGAGTACTGGCATTTTCAGTGTGGTTAAGGTGGGACCAGTTTACACTCTGACTCATGGTTTTGACAACTCATCTCCACCCTCCCCTTTTCATGTCACTGGAGCAGCCGTCCAGCACCGGCCACTGAAAGTCACTGGTGTGTGGCTAAGCGTGTGGCTGTATTGCCCTCTAGTGCTGACCCTCAGAGGAGAAGTGCGAACGTTACTGCAATTAAGGACAAATCCCACCCTTTTAGCAGGTAAGAGTCCACAGGTCCACTGCTGGGAGGCAGCATGACTTTGTCTCAGGAGATGCTATAAGTCCTGTCGGTAGTTCCAGTGTGAGCAATTCCAGCAGCCAGTGATGGAAAACCTGAGGTCTGCTTAAAAGAGCCTTGAGTGTCCTATTGCTCAAATGGGAAGGTGTTTGGTTTTTGGGGTTTTTTTGGTTGGTTGGTTGGTTTGTTGCATTTTCACATCCCCCCCCACACACACACCCGGCCCCACCCATTTTGGGATTTAATAAAACAGACAAAGGCTTTTCAAATGTTTCTATTTTTTAAAAACAGAAAACATTGACATCTGAAAACACCACAGCTTACAAATGTGAACCATGGAATCTTTTCTTTAGCAAGGATGGGATTCTTCATCAAGGTGGGGATCATCCTTCAGTACTCCTGTACCCCAGTTGCAAAAACCACCAGGATCCATAGGGTCAAAAAACCTTCAGTGGACGGGGAAGGCCAAGGGTCAAATAATTGTTCTGCCTGATTCAGTACAGGTACTTTCACCAGGTCCATCCCAACCACAATGTCCTAAATACAGGACTACTGGTTATTTTAAGAGTAAAGCTGACAGTGTCAGGGGTAGCTCTCATTTTGACCACAGGTTCAGTTTTTCCTTCCTTCATTTCTGTTTTTCTTCTGCCCTTTATCAGGTTTTGCACTTCCCTCCCCTTCCCTAAACTTTAAGTTATATTCAGTTATCTGAGAAGAACCATGACCTGTGTTAATGATACAGTACAGTTTTACAGGCAGTGTACTTAAGACACTGACTGTGGTCTCTTAGGAGTCATAATAATATTGTTTAAAATCTGCCACTGTTCAGCACCAGCACTACATAACAAAGACAGTTGTTTCTAGAGTGCAACATAAAACATGTTGTGGGGCTCAGTTGTGGCAAGTGCCTTGGCCCAAATGGAAGCCAGAAGGCAGACAAAGCGATGGCTTTGTTGGTCCTATTATGCTGGGATGATGACAGCAGGTAAGTCCCAGGCCACCGTTTCATGCCCTGGTCTGGCTGCACATCTGTTTTCGTGGCCTGAGACTCACAGATGACCTAAATGTTTGACTTATTCACGTGTCTGAAGAGCTGCAAAACTGATGGGTCTATTCTCACCACAGCACAAGGGGCATGATGCCCTGTCTCTGACTGTCACCAACGTGAGGTGGTCCCATCAGCTCCCATTCATTAAAGATTAGCATGTTTTCATACAAATGGGATAAACTCTCTCTGCCAAGGGTCATGTATCTTTTTTTCACCACTTCTTTAAACTGCATCCTTTGAACAATAGTAGCACATGTTCCTAACAGCTGCAGAACCGCATCCTAGGGAGCATTTTAAGGTGTAGTGTGTCCAATAAACCTCTCTCCTTCCTACCCTGAAATCATATGAATAAACATTTTCATTTATAAAACTACAGTATTATCAGGACAGATGCAACCAAATCTGATGAAGGGGCTTCATAGTTGAGTGGCCATGACTCTGTCACATACAACTCTGGTCAGCCATTGTCCCCTGTCCTGGGATGTGTATCCTGATTAGCCAAAAAATCAATTAGTTTTCCCCAAATTTAACTAGTAATTCCATGTGCCTACATATTTGAGAGTTTAGTGAGAATTTTCTCCAAGGTTGAAGTACTGTTCCTGAAAACTAAGTCCCAAAACTGATTTAGCATAAATCATTATTCTCTAACATTGTTCTCCTTTTCTTTCCTCTTTGGCCAAAAAACAACTTTTGAGGAGACACACCCCTATTAAAAATGAAATAATAATAACAACAACAGCAACAACTAAATAAATACATCCATATCAAACCAAAAGCATCCTGGAAGAAAAACAAAGGAAGCTGAACTTTCCAAAGAAAACAAAACCTTTGCTGAAAAAACAGGTTTTTACCCCAAAATTTCCCATTTTCCATCCAGAAACAGTAGTAATCAACAATCTTCATTAGTCCTACCAGTGTTATTTTTTAAAAAAATGCAGCCATTCCCTTGGTGTGATTATCGCTTTTCTTTGAAGACACTTTGCTGCAGATTCCTAGTTGTAAACACCACGTAGGCTGCATCATGGCACTATGACGGAAGCCTCTTCAGAGGCTTGGCTGTGTGACATAAGGCAGAAGAAGCGTAGGAAAAAAGATATTTTCTAATGTTATCTGAAAGGCTATCAGGGGAAAAGTTATTAAAGAAAAGAAGTTACCAGTGAACATGTCTGTGCAGGACATACTAACTTACTGAACAAGTTAATAATGCATGGAATAGTATTTTAGCAGTTTGCTTATTATTAGCAAGGGACCATACCCCACATGAAACATGACTCAGCCAGCTGCAAATAAACCCCTCTTTATCCTCTGAGGTTTCTCTCTTTGATGCTCAACTTATTCAAGATACTTCCCACCGCCTGCCTCCAATTTTGCTTTTGCGGTAAGTTGTTTAGACATGATTTAAAAACACATTATGGACTATAGAGTGTGATAAGATGTAAATCAAGCTCGTCCAGTCATTCAATCCAAAAATAATATGCTGGCATGGCAGGATATTAGAACCTCTGTAGGATCCCAAGTGAGAAGTCTTGAAACAAAATCAAAGTTATTGTTGTTGTTATTATTACACTATGCTGAAGAGCAGAGGATCCTTCCCTATCTGCGATGGGCATCTTGTGTCAGGTTTCCCACACTTTGGAAACCAAAGCAAACCCTTTGATTAGAAAGAATAATACACTGTGGCATATGTGGTGTGGGCTGCTGCTGCCTTGCTGTACCGAATCCATGTTAACATGAATGATGGGCAGGTTGACTTGGGTTAGGTGAAATCTGAAGAAAACAATGAAATTCCTTTGAAACTTCCTTAGCTTAAATGCCAAAAAAATGTCTAGCCCTGCAATTATTGGGTTCTTTATATAGTCTGTAAGTTTGGAGTTTATAATAATAGCCCGGTGGAAAAACATGATGAAAGGAAGGCTACATCCCTACCAGTGGATAGCATCAAAGCTAAACTCCTCACCAGCAGTAAAGATGAGTTATGGATAAATGTGATTTAAATGATCCACAACAACAAATATATTAAATGTTATATTTGATATATACCATATCAACTATGATATAAATTACACAGGGCCTAGAAAGTGGTAAGGACTGGAAATTCTTTCCTTCTGCCTAATACCCCTTATTATTTCTCTGTTGACAATGTCATGACCTGTTGATCGACTTTTCTGTGAAAATAAATAAATTATTAAATGTTTGTTCTCCTTAGTACAGTGGGCAGAAGAGAAATTCATAATATGAGAAGAGGATAATAAGAGGAAAGGTGATATCAGGAAGTCAGTAGTTTGCCCTCTTTCTTCTGCTTTGCTAATGATCAAATATTTCTATATGGAAATTGAAGCATGTCTCTCAATTCTGTATTCATCTTGCCTATTGCTTACTCTAAAATTGTAAGAGTTAAACTAATGCAAAGCCTGAATGAGGCCAAAAGTCAATTCTGTCCTTAGAAGAGGTTCTTGAACAGACATGACCGCTTTGATCTTTAAAAAAGCCCGTGACAGCCAGACATGTGGTCGGTGGTCATCCTCCAGTACAAGCTAGGTTAACCTTTCTGTAGAAGTTCATTATATCAAAGAAACAAAATGTTCACATGATCTTCATTCCACAGTTTTTGTATCCTTTAGACATGCTAGCCCTTGAGCACCTTGAGGGAAGAAATTCTGGACCTGATTTGCTGCTGCATGACAATCCCTTGTATAGCATGGAACAACGATTATGTTTGTGGCTGAAGAGATGCCATCTGGTACTCCATGGCATTCATAGTGGCTGGAGGATTTGCAGGGTAAATGATGTGGAGCACAGGTATGGCACATGCTGAAATCATTCCAGGAAAAGATGAACACAGCTGGCGCCAAGTAATCGTTTGACTAGATGGAAGAGGATTGTCTCACCTACTAAAAAGAGAGCAACAGTACATTTACTGTGGACCCTACCAACAAAAAGTACAGAACTGGAGAGCAATCCAACAGTGTTCCAAACCTTTATGTTGAAGTGGAAAATTGTGGGTATCTGTTCCCAACCGAATGAAACTGCACTATGGCAAAATACCTGATTATGTTGGAAATCACTTAGCCTCTGTCCTGCTCTGTCCAGATGAGACTAACTTCTGTTGCCTGTGGTCATGCTAAAGAGTAGGTCACCTGTTCTGGCTAAGAGCAGAAACTAAACAGTCCTAATGCTTGTGTTTTGTTATTTGATGACTCAGGCACTAAATGGTGAATAACAGAAGTTGAATGGGATTCAACCCAAACAAAAGTTGAACTCTTTCCCAATGCTGCATTATTGTCAGACATTCCTGAATAAGTGGTACAACCTTATGCAAAATCCAAACAAACCTAGCATGTGAAAATGGCATTTAAGCCTGAATAAAGTGTTAAAATAAACGTATTAGGCAGCAAGGATATGTTTTGTAAACACATCAGGATTTGTGAACAGATTGTCATATTATGTTAAAACCATTTAAAACCCCATTTGTCTCTACAGCCATTTCATAACATCTTTTTCTAAGTGGCTAAAGAGACATATGTGTTTAGTCTGTCAAAGGAGAGAGCAGGCACTCCCAGGGAGTGCTACTATATGTTACTGAGCCTGTGTTACACCCTCAGCCAGCTGTAACCTGTGTCACCCCACCAGCACTGCTAGCACGCAGACAGCATCCTTGAGCTGGCACTGGCAGTCCTTTGCTGCCGGTCACCTTTCTAGGCACCAGTGACCTCTTCTGCTTATATTTTTTAATTATACTTCAAAATTGATGTACATGGTAAAATAGCACCCTGACTACCAAAAACAATGAGTGGAAGTCTGGCTCAGCTAAAGTCAGGCATCCCTACCTTTGGTCCATGTCTGCCCAGCAAAGCATGAATGCTCGTACCCAACACATTATCTCATATATTGAATTTAGATCACTTTGTTGAATTAAGGTCAAATTCCAGAGATCCTCCCAAATTTGCAGCTTGCTTTCTTAAGCATACTGCTCTTAGGATTTTTTCCACTCTTCCCATTAAGCCCAAATCTTTCAAAGTCCGTCCTTCAGGCTGCCTCTGCAAAAACTGATGAGAAAGAACATCTCCAAGGACTTTAGAGGTCCTTCAAGGGATGGTGCTTTCTCTGTTGACTACCTAGGAGACCACAATGTGCAAAAAGATGTGACTTTTTGATGAACAAAATTAGAGGATATGAACTACACCTGCACATTTAATCTTTTTTTTTTAAAAAAGTAAAAAATAAACAACTGTTACAGAGAAAAGTTGTTAAATGGCACATACTGGAGTAGCACGACTGACTTCTCTGAAGCTTCTTTTTGATGGTGGCTCCTCCACTGACAATAGCTGAGGATCTGGCCCAGGCTTTTCTTAAAAGCATTAATATTAAAAGATTCAGTCACAGCGAGCATGCTTATTCCAAGTTAGCTTTTGTCCCACAACAGTGTTGTGAATTCATGCACTCAAAATCAGGAGGCTGACTTAAAAAAAATTAAATTGCAAAGTAAATGAATCATGGGATCATGCTTATGTTTGTAGCATTTTGTATACATTTAGATTTTTTCCTCCCAGAAATAGAAAAAAAAAAAAAAAAAGAATAAAAAAGCTAAGAAGCAGCTGCAATAAAATACAACTTATAATAAATTTATTTTAGGTGCTGGGGATTTGTACAACACAAGGATCACCCCAGTTCTCAAGCTGTATTTGCAAAGGCAGGTGTGTTTTACCACTAGAGCTTAGCAACACTGGTCACTCAAAAATGGCCCCAGAAACAGCTCTGGCAAATCCCAGCGTACCATCAGCTGCAAACTGTGGAAAGCTTTGTTATCAGCAGGGCTGTCAGATCCACGCTCAGTATTTCACTCCCTTCCCAGCCTGGTGTTTCCAAGTTTGCTTACCAGCCCCAGCCATTGACTTTTCACAAAAGAATTTCAGTCTAGCTGAAGCTAATTAATTTAAATTTGGCTGCAGCTCCTGTTCATCTCTAGTTAAGCCACCCCTTTCCTCTGCCTCAGCAAAACCCTGTTACCTCATCTGTTGGACTGATCCTCATGGGACAGTGTCCAGCTCGGGCACAGGTGTTAACCCTTCCCCAACCCCCTGGTTACCTCCGTGATGGTTTGCAAAGAGGAACGGTTTGAAACTTAGCTTCTGATGAATTTCCCAAAGATAAAACAGTGCTGGGAAAATACACACAAAGTTCGTTTGGTCGGTCGCAGCGCCTGCAGGACGCTTAAAGATTTTAAGGCAGCCACGATGATTTATAATTGCAGGGAAGCTGCACCCAAAGAACTTAATTTATGTGTGGAGTAAGGCTGCTTTCTCCCACTGTAGCACTGCTGAGGGACCCCGAGGTGGAGATACATCCTTGCAGCCACTGAGCTCTCTCCCAGGGCAAGTGGGCTGCTGAGCTAAGGAGTCAGGCCCCAAGTGTCTGCTGAGCCATAGGCAGAAAATCAAACCTGTTCAGCCACTACCTCCCCCTCCAGCTCTCCCTACACCTCCTGTTTCCAAAACTGCCTCTGCTTTAAATTCCCAGAGCATGCTTCCAGAGAGGTCTCTGGAACTCAAAACCTCCTGTTTGGAATATTAACTGTAAATACCCTTCCAAAATAAGCTTTGTATAGCGAAGTGGAAAGATTTCCTTTGACTCTTCCTTGACGATGCAGCACGATGTGACCTCACTGTAAAGTTCTGCTGTTCATGTATGCTGCAGATATGTCTAATGAAATGTCTTTCAACTCCGTAGACACTTGCTATACGCATCCCCGTTAAGCCACCCTGCCTAGCCACAGCAGACACATCCACCGGCACAATAGGACAATCCAAATGAGTTGATGTTGTGTTCCTCAGCTGCCACTGTCCGGGGGGACATACAATGAAATACAGGCAAGAACTCAATTAAAATTGCCATTTTAATTCAGATGATTTAAGAATTTCCTTCTGCTCCTAAAGATGGATAAGGAGGTTTCCTATCTTTACATTTCAATGCACTGGCTGATAAATTCAAGGCACTTCTTGTCGTCAGATACAGCTAACTGCAGAAGCTGCCATGCCATCAGAAATGACTTGAGAGAGACAGCCAGGGATTCAAGCTGCTTCTTAGCACCACTAAATAGGTTGATGCCTATAATTCCTAAAACCATAACAGCTCACTAGTAATTTCTGTCATTTCAACAATATAGTTTTAGAAGAGATTTAAAAATGTATCACCACTATTTCATCAAATGCCATATTGCACCTTCTGTAGCCACTATTTTGTATCCTTCTTTGCTATTAAATTGACTTCAGTTCTCCAAATGACACATCTGTTTAAGCCTTATCTGTTCAAAGAAAGCTAATAAGCATAGCTAGGTTTAAAAGGATTAACTTGGATGGGAATTCTGAAAGTTTTCAAACATTCTTGATAGTATTTGCTATTAAAAGGGGGGGGGGGGAATGAAAAAAAAAAAAAAAAAAGCATTTACCTTCTTAAAAACTCTCTCAAACTTACAATGATACGAGATTAATTCCTTAGCAGGTCAAATGGATGAGGATGACATTTCTGTGCTTAAGGAAGCTCCTGATACCTATCTAATGTTTCCCTGAGTACTTTGAAAATCAGTACTGGAAAAGAGGAAAAGTTGTATTTTTTATTTTGAGTAGTAAAATTCAGAATAACACCTCTCTATATGTGAATGCTCTCCTCAGTTACATACAGATACATCTGGGTTGCTACAAAAACACCAATAAAAATGCTATGAAGTAAAATGTAGATGTTCAAATCCTTTGATTAAAAACCCCCAGCAAAACAACAACAAAGCTACTTTTCTGTTTCAATCCCACAAACCTACGCTCTTATGCACCATAGTGTACACCTTACTGTCTCTCCAACATATCAGTGAGCATATACATGAAGCCTAAATACTAGGAAGTAATCCAAAATACATCCAGAATAAATTTAGATGCAGAAGATAGATAAATTCTCATCAATGGCAGATAAGCAGCATGAACCACATGCTAGGGCTGGATGTGGCTCTCAGTCCTGCTGGTATCAGCTGCATGTTCCCAGTAAATTCAGTGTAGTGATGTGAGATTGGGCAGTTGACTTGCACTGGAAGAGCTCTCCATATGCATGCATGCAAGGACAAAAGACAGACAAACTGTAGAACTGTGCATTAAACTCACTCTCACTTGAGAGGGCATGGCTGCAAAATTTGGACTCAGGACAGGAACCTTCAGAAGATGAGCAAAGAGGCAGCGGGAGATTGTCCCAGATCCTTCAATCGTGAACCTCAACATACTGAACTAAATAAGAAATAGCTGACACTTGAGAAATGGTAAATACTGCTAAATTTACTTGCCGTCTGCCACCAGCAACAGATCAGCACAAGAATTAAAACCTAATTTATTTTTTTTTAATGAAAATTGAAAGCAAAAAGCTACTGCCACCATTTCTCCAAGAAAGACTGACTCCGATGAGTGACTCTGACTCTCCCCGTATACGGATTTTAGATGCAATTACAACTGAAAGAGAGAGAAGCCAAGCAAGGCAGACACAGGCACTAATACTGTATCTGTCAGTCACAAAGATGAGCTGCTCACCTCCAGCTTTAACCAAATTAACACATCAGTGACTTATGCATAACTTTGGGACTTTAATTCATAGCTTGACAAACCACAAACAAGAATCCAAGGTACAGATTTCATAGGTTTTCAATAAATACTTCAAAGGCAGCTGGAGGCAGTGAATAGCCCAAATGATGCAGTAGATGTGTTTGTGGAGGCAGAATATCCCAGATTTCCTACCATACAGAGGTGGGCCAGGAGGTAACATACAGAAATGCATAAAAACAGAATACAGCTTTTGATTTGGGTTTAGGTTCATTCCAGAGACAAGCTAGAAATCTCTTCATTTGTTTTGCTGTGGTAAAACTCTATAGAAAGTGAATCCAAGAGAGAAACTTTTATCGGTTTTGGATCTGAACCAAAAGCCAGACCTCACAGGTTGGCTCAGCCCCAAAGATTCACGTCAGTATCTACTGTCATCAGAAAGGCAGAGTGGGAGGCTGAGATCCTGCTCTGGGTCCTTATTCATGTGTAGGCACTAGGGAGAGATATAAACTCACTGAACATCTAATCAAGAATCTTTGGAAATCTTGTTTACTTTCCTGTTTTATTCCTGCCTTTTTTAACCCTCTGAAAGATCTGGACCTTGGCATGGTAATCTGACTGTTGATTGCAATGGATTTGTCATGATGTGCTAGGTTAAAAGAGCTGGATTTTTATTGAATCCAAGCTAAATATTGTTTTCAAATAAAGATCGTTTAAATAGACATTGGTTTTGGATTAGCGGCCTTTTGAAGTAAGTTGTGAAGTTCCATGTGAACAGTATGAACATAAGCCTTCCCATAAAAGTCTGGATCCCATTCTATGTTGAAATTCTAATCTGTTTCCTTTCAAAATTCATCATTGTTCAGGTCCAAAGATATTGCATCACTTTAATTACTAGTGGAAAATGATCATTTCACCCAGTTAATCTGGTTCGTCTTTGAAAATATAATAAAGTACTATCTGCTAATAAACTATATGCTTATCATCTGACCATGTTTCCAGCTAAAGTACTGTTTACTGATCTAATGATCTGGCTTTGCTTTAAACAATAACATCTAAATATAAACACTGATTCTTCCACTTGATCTCCTACACATTTGATTTTATGTAGGTCATTAATGGGCTTTAATGTATTTCAATAAAATAAAGTTGGAGAATCATGTGGGAGAATAAGAATTTAGCCCAGCCGTTGAAGCACATTGGGTAATAATTTCAGTCAGTGCAATGTGCTGTAGCTGCCTGTCCATAAGACAGGTGTCTTCTTAGGGCAGAGTCACTTCCAGCACAAGTTGTAGGGTTTGGGCTGAAAACTGCAGACCAGAAGACCCGTCAGTACCCAGCTGGCCATTCCTAATGCAGCGAATAGGTTTAGTCATTGAAGAAAGTCCTACACTGAAGCATTATGTGAACAGGTGTATAGAAAGGATGTGAAACAAAGCCCCAAATGGCTCTCTTTTTTCTTGTGATGAGTCCAAGAGATTGAACCCTAGCCATGTTGTAGTTTCTGGTAAAACTACAGTGTCTTCACTAAAAAGGGCACCCATGACATTTGTGCTGACAGTTCAGCATGTTGGTAATAGACAAATTGCAATTACTTCTCTTCTGTGCACCTCCTGTGTAGTGGAAGCTGAACTGTTATGAGGAAAACTATTTGGCAGCAAAACACCAGCACACCTGAGAAACTGTGTGAAAGTTCCTGGAGGTCCTAGTGATGATGCTCCCTGGCCAGCCTCTGTCTCTCAGAACAAGAGATGCCGTAATATCAGGAGAGATTCCCTGGGCCCCCATGGTTAGAAAAAATATCATGCCAGCCCATCTTTATTTCCTGCTTCCAAACCTTTACCTTTCCAAGATTTTACCTTTTGGTAAAGGAGGCTTGATTTCAAAAATGTGCAACCATGCATGAGACTCATGCAGAGCCTCATGTGAAGGAGATACCAGGCACAAAATCTGGTTCCAGATAGTGGAAGAAAAATGATTTGATTCCATAGGTTAAATGTCTGAATAAAACAGCGGATTTCTGGCAACAAGTTAAGACACTATGAAATTTGTGCATTTGAGGGAACTCTTTGCAGCAAACAAGAGGATCGCAAGGCTCTGACAGCACCCTGACAGCTATGCATGGTGAGGCAGGACTTGGCCTTGTGCAAAAAGCAGATGTATCCTATACTCCCAGCACATCTGTGTCTCTGTAAGACTGCCATTGAAAACACCATTGAAAGAACATTTTGCGTGTCTTTGGAACAACATATTAAAAAACATAAAAAAAGAAAAAGCAAACCACCTTTCTTCATGGCTTGAGGGTCAACCAGAATCTGTTCCCACAGTTCTATTTAGCTAATGAAGTCATACAAGCCCTGCACAAAGTGGCACTGGTGACCCCTGTGTCTCTGGATGCCAAACTTTAAAGGTAACACGATAATGGGTTTAGATGTAGAAACAAAGAAAGTCTATGTGCAACCACATAAGCAGGGGAACGACAAACAAAGATGCTATAGAATGGAAATAGATAATTTCAGGCAAGGAGAATGTAAAGTAATCGCTCCTGCCAGTTCCATTGCTCATTGCCATGCGGCCTTGGCTTTCTGTTCTCCTTCACCGCTTTTCCACCTTTTATACCCAATGAAGAGATTTGTTTTGTAACACGGAGCAAAAACACATAAACAAAGTTACTAATTCCCCCCAATTTTCACATACAGTCAAACGTACAAGTATCCTACTCGGGGCTGTGAGACGTATTGTCCTCTGGCGTTTGAAGTCTCGACATGAGATACTCCAAGAATGTCTCATTAAACATTTATTTTTCTCTCCCTATTTGTGTGACAAATGCCTGTCTTTCTTTTTCTTTCCTTTTCTCTTTCCTTTTTCTCTTCTTTCCTTCCATTCTTTTTTCCCTTTTCTTTATTGCTCACTGTCTTGCTCCTTTTTTTTTATGAACTTTTAAAATTGGAATGAAAAAAAATTAATTATTTTAATTTATTTATGGGCAATTTGTTTTCCACTTGAAAATGTGTAAATATTTGTCTGCAAAAATGACTGAAATAAATTTTGAATGTAAAGGAGAAGGCCAGTTCTCTTGACTTCATAATAAATACAGAAAAATTAGGTTTCTCAAGTATGTCAGAGGACTGGAAAGATACAAATTTCAACACGAGTTTGCAGTCATAACAGCATATTTAAAACATGAAAATACGCTAAACCAGCAAATATGATAATGTTATTTGTTTTACTTTTTGGTTTAGCATAAGTATTTTTGCAAAACAACATAAGGTAAGGAGAATCAAAATGTTTATCTGCTTTTTTTGGAAATCTCAGTAGCTTATGCTTTCAAGCCACAAGTATACGTTAAAATAGAATTTTTTAATGAAAACTGTGTCTTTCATTTTTTAATGCACTTTTTTTTAGAGCTCTCATTCTCAGTAGGGAATTGTTGTGATCCCCGTGTTACAGCTGCAGGCCTGAGAGTTGGAAACACTCATACAGCACCTCTCCAGTGCTGAACCACACAGGCGAGCCTCGTGCTTTGGCCCTGAGGCCAAGTGGTGCAGCCTGACTCATGTCCACATGCCTAACTCTCCCTCCTAGGAAAAAAAAAAAAACAAAAAAGGCAAAAAAACCCAACAGGCTGGCTGCATCCAGTAGCCTACTGAGAACAATGCTTGGCTTGTGCTATGCCCCGAATAATTTTTGGACATTATCTGTGAGAGTTTTTGCTGTCCCAGCCCAGATCTGTGCCATGAAGCATGATGATAGCTAGACCCAAAGGACCATAGGCAGCCACCTCCACCCCATCCTGCTGCAGGTGGTTCAGCGGCACAGGCACACTCACAGAGAACCCCAGACAGAGCAGGACTTGGGGGTTTAAGACCCAAACTTTTATTCCAGGCCCTGAATAATCCCCCCAACACTTTTCCTACATAATCCCCATGCAAACAGGAACCAACTTGTGCAGAGCCATGACACGCTTGTGCTAAGTGTCTGTAAAGGCAGAGCACCAGCTAGCTGCACATGAACCAGCTTTAATTTGAAAGTTAACAGGGACGCGTCGTCGCAGTGTTGCACACAAACCTTAGCGAGAGGCTCATGTTGAGAGAGGACACTGCAAGCTCCTACAGCTGTATAGCTTTTCCAGCCCAGAGCTGTCTTCCACCTGGCCAGCTGTCAGCAGGAGAAAAGACCACATCTGTCTATATTTAGCTTGGAAGGCTGGAATCTCTGTTGCAGTTTTGAGGTCTGTTTCTAGCACAGCTCAGCTTTCTGTTGTTCCCTACTTTGGAGTCACAGTAGGAAACAGGCTTTTAGCAATTTTGGTCAATTGCCTTATTCTTACATATATCTATTAATGTATAAATGATAAAATAAACCTACCTTGCTATACAAAAAGAGTTATTTTCATGAGACACATGAGTAACATTTCACTCAAGATCTACAATCTGAAAGGACACATTTTGTCTTACTAAGATATGTGGTGGGTTTCCTGTGTGTGACATTGAAAATAGTGAATGCTTCCCAATGGGCCATTTAACTACAATAAATCCAGACTTGTTCCTTATAAAGAAATGTTGTCAGCAACAAATTGTTTAACAGTTGTTTTAAGGTCATGCTTTCTAAACCCACTTACTTCCCACAGTATTTATGGCACCACTATTTAATATAGTTAAAATGTGATTGATTGTACGTGTGGGGGGGTGTGCATGTATGTGGTTATTTTCATTAAACAAAATAGTTCTATTGCCATCTTATCAGAAATTGCGGAAAGAACTGAATGGAAATGAACTGAATTAATAATAAATTGGAGGAGGATTGTGCAACACCAGGATTGCTATTAAAGGCGAGATGAACTTGAACTGGAATGGTTCTCTAAACCACTTGTTTTTGGGATGCACTCGGGCTCAGTCCTTTCTCTTTTTTCAGTGGGATAGTAGATTAAAAAAAAACACCTGTTCCTACCCTGCTAGGGACGTGGAGGAAAATCGAGACAATTCCCCTGTGTGAAGAAAAACAGGCAATTTGGACTGAAGCCTCCTAGGAAGTGCTTGTGACTTCGTTCTACCACCGCACCCAAACCCTTGCCCCAGGTTTGGTTGAAGCAGAAACTGACACCTCCCATCACCACAGCAAAATAAATCTGTGCTAAACGCTTCTGTCCATGAGTACACCTCTCCCAAACTCTTCATTCTGCTATTTCCCATCTTTACCCACACACGAGGCCAAAACTGTCCCAGTCCTTACCCTGCCAAACATGTTATCAATCCAAAGGAGCTATTTGCTTTCCCAAGTTTAAAGAAATCTTTTCCAAAGGATTTTATGACTGTGCATTGGACATAAATACCAAAAATTTACATACATAATAAAGTGGAACAAATTCACCATACAGAAGAAGCTACCTGGCTCCAGATTACCAACATTTTTGCCATTGCTGTAAGGTCATAGGTAACGAACAACTTAAATATCTATGTCACAGGGTAAGAGAATTAGTCTTTCTCTTTGGTTAAATCTGGGGCCAAAATAATGCAGATTGGGTCACACCCTGGTTTAAACTAGTTGTGCACTAGGATTATTTGAGTCAGTTTCTTGACAGCTTTGGACAACAGATACTTTAGTAAAGGTCTTTATTCTGTGTACCCAAGTTTGAAATTTTTGTCTGGTGAATCCTGAATGCGTGTGGAGTGTCCCTGCCTGCCTCCGTGCAGCGGGGCTGGAGAACCTGCAGCTCTGCCCACCTTGAGCCTGTAGCTTCTCACCCTGCATCAGAGCTGATGAGCTGTTCCCAGGCACATAGGGAGTACTCAGGTGAAGCAAGCAACAAGTCCAGACCTTTTCTATCCCACTAAATTAACCGGGTTTTATTGTTGCCTCATTCCCCACGCTCCCAGGCCAGCTCCCACTTGTCCATTTAATTTCCATGGCTGTATGCTGTCTGGCGTACAGATGGTAGGCTTACAAACTCAGGGACTGTCTCTTCTCACTTGTTTATGGCATCCCCTGTCTAGTGTGGCTCTGATTCTCTGATTCTCCAATGGATTTCCTAGCCTCCCCTCTATTAAAATGAGAAATAATAAAGTACATCAAGATTTTGCACAATTAACCTCTTAGTCCATAGTGGGCGGGAAAAACACCGAACCCTTCACAGCCTGCCTTTATTATTGTTTCTAGTACCTTTGCAACTACAGGCCACCAACCAGACTGAATCTACCTCCATCTACCACAACTCAAATTAATTCTAGCCAACATGTTTCAAGCCAAACAGCAAGTTAAAATAACACTGTGTTTGCCTGCGTAACAGCCTTGCACATGCAATGGCCTTGCTGTATAACCACACCTTCTGACTGGTCATGAGCAATGCTTGAAATAATGGCCGTGCTATTGGTTTTTAAGGGAGAAATCTGGGGAAACACAAGCAGCTGTTAGGCAAGCAAATACGATAATCATATATATCACATGTTAACAGAAAACAAATATGTGCCTGGCTGGCACCTCCCTTGATTAAACTCCCAGAGTAAGCAGCAGACTGGGTTTTTTATTACTAGCTGTCAGGGGATAGAGCTCCCATTGTGATAGGCACTATATATATGCAAAATGCAATGGTATTCCCTCCTCACCCGAGAGCTGGCAATCTTTGGGCATAGACATATTGCCTGGTCACACAGTCAATCTGTGCCAAAGCTTTCAACTCATTAGACCACACACCTTCTCTCATATAAAATCTGTAATAATGTCTATATTATTAAAAATGGACTTTTGCCATAAAACAAACCCAGCATATTAAGCAAGTCTATGTGAGGAGAGCGGTTTGCTGCATGACCTCGAAAGCTTGCGATGCCAGCTGCAACTATAAGCTATCTCTTTCTGCTCAACAGCTCAGTAATAATTCAGACAACCCTTGTTCTCGCTAAATTATTTTTGTGAGCTGAACTGGGAGAACACTTGCAAAAGGAGAGCATTCTGTTAGAGTTTTCAATGCTGCTCTGAATGTGACTGGCAGCATGTTCTGGCAGTCCTCCATTTGGACAGCAGAATGGTGTCACTTCTAATAATAAAGAACGTACAGACGTTTCATGAGCTTTAAAGCATCGCTTTGCTGCAGACTTCAGGGCCCTCTTATTTCTTGGAAGTGTTAACAACTATGATGGAAAAAATAGGCTTTATTAAAAGGAACTTCTAATGCTGGATAATCTGGCACGATGAAGGTTTTATTTTTTTTTTTTTTTTTTTTTTTTTTTTGTAAAAAGGATGGTAATGTAATTTGCCTAGAAATACCTTGATATTTTATTAGGCTTTGGACTGCTTTCTGAGCACATTTGATCTGTTTGGTGACTATAGGGCACATGACATTTTTGGGGGAGTTGCTCTCCCTCTATCCTCCTGCTTTTTGACTGATTTGTTTAATTTTTTGATTAATTTGTTTAATCTTCATCTGTGAAGATACTCAAAAGCTGTCTGGACATGGTCCTAGGCACCTTTTCTGGGTGGCCCTGCTTGAGCAGGAGGGTTGTGCAAGACGGTCTCCAGAGGCCCACACCAACCTCAGCCTGTTTCTGCAAATTAGATTTCAGGCTTTTCAAAAGAAACGATAGTTCTCACTTGGTTCTACAGCATGCACAGAAGCAGGAACAAGTCAAGCCAATGGCCAATATACACACACTTATTTAAGCTGTGGCAGACATGGACACAGTGGCCCAGGAGTCATTTAAAAAAAAAAAGTCAAAATGTGCCTTTCTCCAATATTTATATCATCTGGATGCATTATTGTTATTTTTGGATGCAACAAACTAATGTAATGTAATTTGGCCCTTTGAGAGGCGGATTGGTCCAAACCTCCAGCAGCCGTTTTCAATCTAAATATTAATATGGGGCTATAATTATAACTTTATCCCTAAATTAGATTCTCTAGGTCTTCCTCCAGTGTCCTTCTGTATCCCACCCTCCCATTATTATGAAATGTACATAAATGTGCATGTAATGTGTCTGTACCCACATTTATCTGAAGACAGAGCTGGTCATTGCATTCAGGGAGTCTGACTGACAAAACTCTTGGAATAATTCATCTGAGTAAGGGAGAATGACTAAGGCAAGACATCATATTCCTGAAAAACTTGAATGTATTCTGAGAAGGGATGATGACCAGGTCTTCAAGTATATTTAGAGCCCAAGTGCCATTAAAATATAAACTAATATTCTCTCCTATCAGTCATCCACTTCCCTTTAAAATACAGCTTCAGGTTTCAGTGTTTACTTACTCGTGGACTTATGCTTTTTCCAAAGCAAATAAAAAGCTATACATTTTGCTGCCGAGTTTATATAAAGGCGAACTCTGGGCTTTTGTATATGCTATGTTTTCCCCAAATCATTTGCTCCTCTGAGCTAGCTCAAAAAATTCATCATCAGTATTGAACAGAAGTAGCTACATTTTAATGATCTTTCCAGTAATATCTATGAACAGTGTTTTAGCAGTGTGTGTTCACCCATATCCTTCAGTCTTATTAAAGGAAGTGGTGAAGAAACCCCAGTCTAACAGTCATGCTGTAAGACAGAGCTTGGGGATCTCATTAGCAGCTTTTAGCCTGACGGTAACATTACTTCTTTATCACTAATGCGTATTCTAATAAAGGCACAATACATGAAAAATAAACACACCTTGCCAATATGTAAGGTGACCTAAAAGTAATGCATTTCCCAGCAAGATTTTGACGATACCCTCAGTCAGATAAAACCTTGTGCTTTCACATGAATTCAGACCCAAGCCCCCATTGTTAATTCAACTAGTATATTCTCTTCTTTTAACCAGCACTTATATCTGACAGCTGTAAAGGCTTTCAGCCATAATAAATCTCTCCCTGACTTCCCAAAGCAAACAGTGTTGAAGTGAGTGATCCCTCCAATAACATTTTGTCAGCTCAAATCACCACTGTGTTGTGAGTTACTCAGACAGTCTATGCAGACTTTTTGCTTCCCAGATTTCTTATGGTCCTTATTTCCTACACATTTGCTCTGATCCTGGTACATTGTCAATTCTAAAAAGGTATTTGCTCAGCTATGCCTGTTGATTGGATGAATTACTCTGTCACTCTTGACTCTGGCAAGATTTAATTTTGAGCAATTCATCAGACCCAGGTGCTTGTATTGTCCCCAAAGACATTAGGTGGGTTACTAGATCTCATTGCACAGAATCTAGTCATTCAGTGGCACCTGAAAAAAAGCCAACCCAAATTATTTCAATAAAGACCATTTGATTCTTAACAACTGATCTACTATGCCTTTTACTAAAAGTCAGAAAAAAATCAGGTCCCTGTCTTCCTGCTAACACTGCAGTGTTTTGAACTATTCAGTACAACTCAAATTCTTCAATATGACACTAAGACATAGGAAATGGAAAAGAGTAAAACAAATGGAAACCAGTCAATACTTGGACCTGAGCACCCCAGACTAGTCACTGGCTTGAGAAAGGTAATCCCTCATGATTTACTAAGGTGTCTCTCCACTTGCAGCCCCAGTTATTACAAATATGCTCTCACACACTACATACTCCCTTTCCTGTGTTACAGGAAATCTTTACCATGATAGGGATACTGCACTGTGGCTAGTGGGTGATAGAGAGGGTCACATGTACAGATAACACATCAGCTCAGGATAACAGTGTCTCTGCAGACGTATCAGGTGAGCTTGGGTGGACCTGCACACTCATATATACCCAACTGATCTCTTTTTACCCCAGACACATTTCTAAATATGGCAGTGTGGGAACTGCCTTGGATCATCCATGGATACCACCAGAAGGTTCATGAGTTACCCAGAATAACTGGAAAGGATCCAACCGCATAAGAAAGGAAAATCCTGTGAGAAAGTCACATGCCTTCACCAGTTGTTCTGAAGCCTATGCTTCAGAGCACCAAAGAAGAGAGGAGCTGGTTATTGAATATCCATATGAATATACAGTTAACTTATCCTTGTCTTACTTGCAGACTCAGTGTTTGTGGGGAGTATTTGAGTGAAAAGAAAAAAAAATTGCAAATTTTCTGTGCTAAAAGTACTTCCTATTTTTAAGAAGATACTTAGGTGCAACCACTTTTGATCTTCTCCCCGGTGACCAAAAAAGGCTTACATTAGTTAGACCGTCTGTGCTCCTCAATATTGGATACAGGTAAGGACAGACATAGGAACCCAGGTAGGGGTGAAGTATCCATGGCTCTGGCTGTATCAGAAGAACCATTCTTGACAAATGAAATTTAGGAACCAGAATTGTTCTGAGGTACAGATATCTAATATCTGGGAATCTAGAAACACTATCTGGCAACAAATAGCCCCTGAGAAAGTAGTCCCCGACATGACAATTCTTGGAAACTTCCCCACTGCTACTATCAACTCAATGTTGTCCTGACTGAGTGTCAGCCAGATGGACCCACGGAAGTTTGAGCTTTCACCAGGTGTGGTAGAGCAGTGAAATAGCTCTATAAGGGTCTAAACCCCAAGAGTTCCCCATGGACTGATCAAACCATTGCTCTTGATATGCCTCCTCAAGGTGGCATTAAACATGTATTAAGGGGACTTGGCTGAGGAAATCCACTAGCTTTAAAATGGATGAAGATCTCAGTATCCTACTACTAAGAGGATGAGGTCCCTGTGTATATATTTACTGGCTTGAAGCCTCCCAGCTCAGTACATGGCCAGCATGCAGTACCACTCACTAGCAAATACTGAGGCTTATAGACTCCGTACACAATGTTAAATTGGGCTTCTAATTTAGATGCTGAACCACCTTCTGGACCCTCGCTCTCTCCCTTGACAACACACAGGATGTAGGACCAATAGGTTCCCTACTCACAGTTTACACATTGCAACTCCTCCAAAAAGGTGATTTAACATGAGCCAGTACGAAGAGAAGCACTGAAGCATTCCTGAAAACAGATCTGAGGTGCAAACTCACTCTTCTTAAAAATCTCTTTTCCAAATGGTTATGTTTTGGTATTGTCCTAATTGATGTGCGCTAGACTTTATAAAATGAAGTGGGGCTCCTTGAAATTATCAGAGGTAAATCACCATATCCAAAGCTATGGTTTGGTGCTTTGGATGAAATACTTTCAACTGCCTTGATGCATATTGTAAGGTGAATTTAGTAATGCAATCACAAAAATCAAGAAAGAAAATCAAAGTCACGTTTGATTTTAATGCTCTGTGCTGCTTTTCCAGATATTTACAGATACCTTGTGGTCTTTTCTAGTTTGTGCCTCAATTTCTAAATCAAACATTCATCGACAAATACATGGATTTTGGCATCCTCATTCACGACTGTTTGTTTTGCCAAAAAATGCTATCAAAAAATCAAGTACTCTAATGGGTTGGTAAGGTTTTGGCCCTCGTTACTTGCTCTGTTTTCCCTCAATTCTCTTTTGCTCATGCATGCAATCATATACACATTCACATCCATCTTGCTTTCAATGTAGTTTTTTATTTGCAATATGTCTCATGGTGAACAACAGAACAGGTGGAGTTTTCCAGATGTCAAGTGGGTTTGTGCTGCTCAGAAAAACATTTCAAGGGATAAAGAGCTCATGTTGATTGCTTTAAACACTAGTGACTCCTTTTCATAAGAAAGCAAATTCAAAACTGGTTGCCTTTGGCAGGTAAACATACTGTTTTGCTTCAGGCAAAACAGAGGGGAAAAACCTGCATTGGTTAATTTTTTATAAGACAAAACGTTCAAAGAGGAGAAAGTGGTTTTGATCAGTGACAGGAGGCTGCCTATACAAACAGTCAGGTTCAGTCCAATATTTTAATTAAATATATTTGGTTTATGGTAAGGAAGTTATGGAAATACATAGGAACTGGGATTTTCCTTGGGTGCAGTATCTCTCAGATCTGTTTCTTATTCTCAGGTAAATGAAGAATTGTCATGCATTTGCCCCAGGCTTGAATTCATCATTTTCTTAGGCAAGTTGTATTTTTCCCCCCAGTATGATCCCAGTAATGAACTTTTCCCCCCAACAACAAACCAGAAATACATTCATTTTATTTGCTTTTTTATTTGTTCCAAAGCCATTCAGCTGGGGATGACTGATGCCTTGTTTTTCATGAACCTGCAGAAACATGATTCTTTTTTTACCAGTTGTGTATTCGTTATGAAATGCTTTTTTCAGCTTCAGACAGAACACTGGACAGGTTGCAGCCTCCAAAGTGTCTCCCACATCCTGAAAAGAAAAAAGGAAAGGAAAGGAAAGGAAAGGAAAGGAAAGGAAAGGAAAGGAAAGGAAAGGAAAGGAAAGGAAAGGAAAGGAAAGGAAAGGAAAGGAAAGGAAAGGAAAGGAAAGGAAAGGAAAGGAAAGGAAAGGAAAGGAAAGGAAAGGAAAGGAAAGGAAAGGAAAGGAAAGGAAAGGAAAGGAAAGGAAAGGAAAGGAAAGGAAAGGAAAGGAAAGGAAAGGAAAGGAAAGGGAAAAGATCTCTGATGCAACTGAAGCATCATCTATAAAACTACACTATTTTTTTACTGATTCTACTTATAAAATTCCTTTCCTGCCCCTCCACTTGCTCCCATGGGAAAATAATTTGTGCGACTTTCAATTGGTTAGACGTTGCTTCATCACTCCTTGCATAATTTCACAGAGCAAGGGAAAGATGTGCCAGATTCCTTCCCTGTCCACTTTTCTCCAATCCATGAAGGAGCTGATGGTAGCAGAGAGCAGGGAGGGGTAAATGAAGACCTGCAAGACCCTGTAGTCCACAATCATCATCACAGCTGGTTGTCCTGTGTGACTGCACAGGCTAATCTAAGAAATATGAGGCCTGCGAATGGTAATTTAATACTTTATTAGCATTATAGGTGCAGTGTTCTCTTTCTGTGGAAAGTGTCAGGACAATTCATGGTTCTGCTGTCATTGCAGCTGAAAGATCATGATTACTAAATTACATGACTGGGTAACACAGACGACCATAACATGGTGAAATTATGCTATCAAGTGAATAAAAGTTCCTTTTATTGGGTGAAACATTAGCTTGAAGGAAAACATATGGAAAAATGCACCTGATTGGTATAGAATTTGCTTCTACACTTTGAGTATATTCTTGGGAATCTCTGCTTGATCTTGACCAAACCATTTAATGACATGCTTCAGGACTATTCACTCTAAAGTCACATAACAGGACTCCAAGCACTTTGAGAGATATGATTTGGAATAATAGACTGCAGAATGTGTCTGGGATTTTGTGCTCATCCTAAAGAGAATCTTGACCTGACATTGTTGGGAAAGGGTTCTTGAGCTAGATGATCCACTGGTTTGCTCCAAGGAGACATATGTTCATAAACAGTCTGCTGGCTGTTCATTACAATAATATTTTATGAGCCAGAATCAATATGAGGCTTATGATTCTTGTCATTTCAGGTGTAGGTAGTTTGTAAATTTATTAGAAATTCAAGAATGAGAATGAGAGAGAATCTTTTTCCTACTGAAAGAGGATTTGGTCTAATTTTTGTGAAAAACAATACAGCAGCATTATAATGGCCAGATGATGAGCCAGAACACCATGGTTTTTCTATTATTTTCTATTTTTGTCTATCTGTGGTGAATATTAGGAAACTGGAGAATGAGAAAAAGTAAATTTGAGATGACTGATGCAACAACATACAACTATTCATGGAGAAAAATCACAAAATTCTTATTTTTATTTTTCTTGTTGTGGTGGGGGTTTTTGGTTGGTTTTTTTTTCCTTTTTTTCTTTTTTTTTTTTTTCCTATCAATGTAAAAATCCATATGACTGCTGACATTTTAACCTTCAGAAACTCCAGCAGGTGGTGGCAGCTTTCAGCAGTTCATGTGTCTTCAAGATAAATGTTCCATTACAGGAGGCAAAAAAATATAAATAAAAATAAATAAAATTGAACTGCTTGAGTGTGCAGATTGAAACAATATCACTTCCTGGCAGGAGATGATAATCCATTTAGGTCTCAATGTGCAACCTCTGAGGTCACTGAAAAGCATGCTGATGAATTTAGTGGGTGTAGGATCATTTTCCTAGCAAGCATGGCATATGAAGCAAGGTGTAAAAACTGCTTATGTGCTGAATTTCACACTTCTGCATATGAGCCAGGCTGATGGGAGGAACATTGGTGTACAAATCTTACTTACATCCAAACAGTGAAACACAGGCTCCAGCAACCCACTGACAAATGGTTTTGGGAGCATGGCCATTGAGCTTGGCTAATGGATAAACCTACCAACAATGACTACCAGCTGCAAGGATGGGCAAGTTTTATCTGCTCGACAGAGGAGCCTTTGTGCTTGAGCAGGTGCAGGTAGGGGAAAAGGAACCATCCACCACCTTAAGAAAGGACACAGACTAAAGGGATTCTACCCCTGCGACAGCTGCCACCAGTAGCAGTAGTGAAGTTTGTTCAGAGTAGTTTTAACAGCCACCTGGGGAACTGGCTGTGACTTTAAGTAATGTTGATAAGCAGATAAAGTCAACTCCAACAGAGTCCTCAGCTGTTAAGAAAGGTTGGGCCAAGAACTTCATAGGCAATCAGATCCAAGGATTCAAGGAAATATCTCAGTTTACGGTAAAAACCGGCATTGTTTTGGGAATAAGGGTTTAAAGTGTGTATTTCAGGATTTAGTGTCCTTTCCAACTTTTAGGGTAAAGGATGCAGTAGGATGTAGGTCATAGGAATCTACCTGCTTACAGTTTTTCCCACTCTCCTCTAAACAATGTGGCAGCACTTACTTTATCAGAGGCAAAGTGCTGGAGGTAAGGGGCTCTCCCTGCCCATTTCATGTTACTAATGGCAACAAAGCTTTGTCAAATGAAAATATTATCTTTACCCAGAGCTTTCAACCTTCTCATGTTACAATTCTCTTTGCTGACTTGCACCAAACAATCATTACTCCCTGGGCCTGAAACGTGCTCTGTAATGGTCTCTAGTGATGTTGCCATATGCAGAAAAAGAACAACAGTGCTAACGGGGGGAGATATTTCACCTAGCTTTTGACAGAAAGGATTCCTTTATAGGTACTAGAAGAAACAGGTGACTTTATATTCAACTGTTCATGATATCTACTTTTAGAATCACAGAGTCAGATTCACAGAATGTTTTGGTTTCAAAATGACCTTCAAGTATCATCTAGTCCAAGCCCCCTGCCATGGGCATAGACATCTTCCACTAGATCAGGTTGCTCAAAACCATCCAACCTGAAATTGAACACTTCCAATGATGGGGTATCTACAACTTCTATGGACAACCCGTTCCAGTGTCTCACGACCCTTATAGTAAAAAATTTCTTCCTTATGTTCAATCTAAACCTACCCTCTTTCAGTTTAAACTTGCTGCCCCTTGTCCTATCACTACAGGCCTTGGTAAAAAGTCTCTCTCTGTCTTTCTTATAAGCTTCCTTTAAGCATTGAAAGGCTGCAATAAGGTGTCCCTGGAGTCTTTTCTTCTGCAGGCTGAGCAACCCCAACTCTCTCAGCCCTTTCCATAGCAGAGGTGTTCCAGCCCTCTGACCATTTTTGTGGTCTCCTTTGAACCCAGTCTAACAGATCCATGTCTCATGCTGGGGACTCCAGAGCTGGATGCAGCACTCCAGGTGGGGTCTCACAAAAGCAGAGAAGAGGGGGACAATCACCTCCCTTGACCTGCTGGCCATACTTCTTTTTATGCAGCCCAGGATACATTTGGGGAAGAAGGACCTAATCATCCCTGCTGGCCGCGATTCTGAACTGCAAGCTCAGGCAGAAACATTAATATTTGTTTAGAAGGACTTCACTCTGCGTGTACTGTCCATTCTAAATAAATCCCATCATTTATCAGTGTTTCTATTACTTCGGTACCTATTGGCACCCAACAACAATGTGAGTCTGATTTTAAGCTCTCTCCCCTCTTTATGTGCATGTACACATACCCACGTGCATGTTGAAAGCAGCCTGTGACACAAAGGTTTTACCTTCTAAATAGAGGTGGATGAAAGGCATGCAGTACTGTGATCCCCGTTTCACAGAGGGGGAAATGAGACACAGGCAGATTCAGGGACTTGCCCAAGGCAAGGCAGGAAACACGTAGCACAACCAGGAATCAAACCCACATCCCTTTGGTGCTTCAGCTAGGCGACTAGTGTTCCTTTTGGTACAGAGCACAAATAAGATGGGAAGTGGCACTTTGAAGCACTTTTCTCAAGATAACGTCACTGTTATTGTTATAATTTAGCAATAGATGTTATCAATACAAAAGTAAAGCCGGTTGCAATTTGAGTTTATCCTTTGTAATGACTCACTTCTTCCATACTGCCCACAAGAAGTGAACTAATAACCAGTTATTCCCCCTGGATTTCTCAGTATGAATTGTCTCTGTGTTACTTGCTTTTAAGCTGCAAGACAGCTTTCCAAGCCACCCAGCAGAGTCATATGGTCATACTGAACCCCCCATTAGACCTCTTGGTGACCTCCTGATGGAAAGGAGGCTGAAGACACACATCCTACAGCAGCATGGCATTCCTTGATGGTCCATTGCTCTGACAAGAGATTGTCTGCATTTAAAATGGATCTACTCCCGATGTACATAAAACACATTGGGATCTTTAAGCTTTATTGCTTTTGGCGGGCTTGAGCTTGCACAGCTAATTTAACCTTGCAAGTGTGGTACCTGCACTGTCTTCTGCTGGAGCAGGATCTAAAAGGCAAACAGTGTGGGTGCAGGGAGAATTTGTAGCAAGCCCTGCACTTACACATCTGTTTAGCTATTACAGCCTGACCCCCACAAACTTAGTTTGTGCTCTCACCTTGTCAGCCAAAGTCTTGTAGGCTGCCTGGCTCCTGTCCTTGGGTTAGCTCCCACGTTCTAAGCAAGTGGTGAGCTGCAGCATAGCATTGAAAAGGCAATGAACTCTGAGTGGTGAGACAGTAGAGATACCACTAGAACACCTTCAGGAGGCCAATAAACCCTTTTAGGTTGTCTCACAATTATAAAACTGGAAATGTACTTTGCAAGGTCCTCTACATACACCTCAATTTAAGCATGTAAATAATTTTAGAAATTCATTATTTGAGTGGGATAGGTTTCTTTTTCCTTACTTCAGAACATAGGCTGCAATATGCTCTGATTCTCTGGATCAATAATTTTTCTTAGGGATCAACAGAGATCACTTCATGAATGTTATGGGTTTTCCTAAATCAAAGTGTCCAGGGGTATGTTCTAGTCACGTCTCATCATGTTTGGATCAGACAGATTAGTGGCAGGAAAACTATCAGAGAAGTCACTACAGGCCACAGAAAACACATTACTGCACAGAAGCACTCTGAGCATGTATCCATAAACTCCAGAAAACTCCAAGGTTTCTATTGAATCATTTCTGTCTACCTAGCTTAGTTTATGTTTTTCCAACAGAGCAGTGAATGAAGGCATTTCTTCTGGAGCATTAGAGACACAACCCTCTAAATATGAGGCAGAGGGAGGATGTCTAATACATACCATCTGAATGTTTCCCATGATGTTTGGGGAGCTGATCTGTGTCAGCTTGGGATCAAATCACTCATTTCAACTAACAGGACTTTTACCAATTAATCCAGTAATTCTGATTTTGGTTTGGTTTGTTTTTTTTTTAACATATTCCAATTTAGGGTGGTAGGTTGTTTTGGCTTTTTTTCCCCATATAGCCAGTTCTTTTACAGAGTAAGCACTTAAGCATTGTTCTGAAGTGCGTAGCTGCTGCTCTGAATGAGAATCTCATTGCTTTGCTGAAATACTTACAATGATATCAGGTAACAAAACAATCTGTGTTGTGCTTTTCCCATTGAGTAACCTGGCATTTAGAATATACTTAATTTTGCATGCATGTCACATATAACCATTTTTGAAGAAATGGTTGCTCTTGGTTAACTAACAGCTTTGCAAAATGTCACAAGCCATGTTTGATTCAGGGATTTTTATGGTTTTTCCCTGTAGTCTGTCTCTGTTTACATACACTTTTTCTCCAGAATTTTTAAAGCTCATTTCTGAAAGTGCAACATTTTGCAGATTATCTCAGAGTCACTGAAGATTTGTTGTGTTTTTTTCCCAGAGACTGGTAAAATCACACTGGCTCCAGAGGTTCAACTTTCTGCCCCTGCTAAGGGAGGTCATCAGTAGCATGGAGTCAGCTTTGGATATCTCCCAATCAGAAACAAATAAAAGTTAGCCCATTGGGACTTCAGCTAGGCTGTATCTGCCCTTCCAATGAACAGTTAAGCTTTGTAGTGTGCCTGCTTGAGAAACAGCTGTTTGTCTAACCTCTGAGCTGCTCAATACATTAATCTGAAGCATAATTTAGCTCCATCTGAGCTTTCGAACATGGCATCAATAACTGGCTAGCATCGATTTACCAGCCTTAAAAATAATAGTTTCTGAGGTTTGTTTAAGAACATAGTTGTCCTGCTGTATTAGATTAATTAGAAGTGATAATGTTTGGCAAGAACGTGCTCAACAGTGAGCACAGTTCACAGGGTTCTGAGCACAGGGTTCTCCCCCTCGAAACCTTTGTGTTACAGTTTGTTCCTGGTGCTTGTGAGTCAGCTGTAGAGGCAGACCCTGTTTTTCGTTGGCCTTCTGTTTGGGGAGTGTGGTTCAGCTGTGCATCACCACATTGTCCCTCTGCCAGCTAAGAACAAAGATCCAGTCAGAAGGATGGGAAAATACAGAACTATTTTGAACAAGGAGGAGCCAAGCCTTGATCAGATCTGGATATTTTTAAGCTTCAATCTTAAGAAACTCCTGGATTCTGTGTAGGCTCATCTGTTTCTGAGCCCCCATTTAATGTCAGTTGGAGTCAGTGGGACCATTGATCCCTGTGAGACAGCAGGTCTCAAAAGAGGGAAGAAGTAGAGAAAAATAAGGAGGAGAATGAATGCTTGTAAAAAACAGTGAGTGACATAGTTTTGGCTGTTGAAATGCTGAGTGATGCAAGATCCAATATTGTCTCACTCACACTCAGTTCTTGCTTCACTTCGTGAATACATACACACTCCATTCCCCAGATTGCCCCAGAGAAAAATGGCAGAAAAATGGACCACTCTTCTAAGAATTTGGCTTCTGAGAGCTGTTGTTATGTATCTCTGTGTCTAGGTTATTAAATATCTGTCCTGATTCAGCACTGAAATCTTGCAGTGACTTGCACTCATTAGGGCTTTGCTCCTGCACCACCAGGAGGATGGGGGCTCCAGGTGGAGGTGGTTCTCAGGGAGGCAAAGCCAGGACATGTATTGTCCCACTCTACATAGCATGCATGGGTCTGTTTTACAAGAGGAACTGTTTTGTGCAGGTACTTAGAAATGAATCATACGATGCCATGCTACAGCATACAATATTGTGTCTGCTCAAGTAAAAAGACAGTGTGGAAACCATGAAACGAAAAATTAAGTGTTATGGCACTGTTAGTTTCTGCTGTTGGTCTTGCTGACTCTCAACAGACTATCATCTCCATGGAGTATAACAGAAGCTTAGACAGCTTGTCCTTCTGTAGACACATGCATGTAGACAACCTTTGTTTCAGTCTAATTCCTCCCTTGTGTGTTTTCTTTTTCTTAAAGCTCCGACTCCAACAATCAAGGCATTATGAGACATCATTCAATACGCCTTAAAAATGAATGTAAACAGAGCTATCAAACTTTCACGGTCACAGAGAAATCTTGAAAATTTAGCCTAGATCCAAGCATATGCTCCTGCAATGCAAAATCTGAAAGGAGATGAAATATCATTATTTTGTTGTATTATCATCGCTGTAGAATTTGTGGCACTTGCAGCTCAGGAAGCGTAAGAGTTAATAGGCAGTGACAGAGCTCTGGGAACTGGGCAAGTCATGGACTGTGTTATGAACACAATCCTTGTTGCAAGGAGTTTAAAGTATAAAAAAAAAGGTAGGATAAGATGGACACAGACAAGCCAACAAGGAATGTGATGATATTACCCTTTTTTACCAGATTACTGATTTACTGACAGAAAAGACCTAAATCTTAATGAGGGATTTAATCTGAGAAGGATGTAAATTTTCAGCTGGAACCCCTTCAGTGAAGATGTAGGTTTGACAACATCTATTTGTCTGTGAATTTCTGTCAGATGAGCTAACTTATTCATTAAAAAAAGCTGAATAAATCTTTAAAAAATAAAATAATTTATTTTAACTTTTTATAATTAACTATCACGAATTTTTATCTAAGATTGTTAAAAAACCTGTATTTAAACAATTAGAAATAATTGTAAAGCTTAGTGAAACATCTGATCTTAATCAATGTTAGGCCAAGATATTTATATTTTCAGTGCCTGCTTTGCCAAAACGTCCCAACATTTATGTTGCTCAACTTGACGATGAAGACAATGCTAATGAAGATTACTAAGAATTAACACCAAAGCATAAAATTTCCCATTTTCCCAGCAGGCTTCCACTTGAATATGGGGAAGATATTGTTTGGGAAGGCAAATGGAGCAGGTGAACTCTGCAGGTAAAAAGAGGTGGCTGAAGAGGCTTAGAGGTAAGGACAGAGAAGGCATTAAGCACATCTGCTTTTATAGGACAAGGGTAATGGTTTTAAACTAAAAGAGGGTAGATTTAGACCAGATATAAGGAAGAAATTTTTTACAGTGAGGGTACAGAGACACTGGAACAGGCTGCCTAGAGGTGGTAGATGCCCCATCCCTGGAAACATTCAGGGTCAGGCTGGACAGGGCTCTGAGCGACCTGGTCTAGTTGAGATGTCCCTGCTCATTGCTATAAAGGACTAGATGACCTTTAAGGGTCCCTTCCAACCCAAAACATTCTGTGATTCCCTGATCCTCCATTTACACAGTCCAGCTTTTGCTCTGCACTAGGCAGCTGGAGACCACAAGGGAGGCAGGTGGTGACAGACCACTGAAGAGGCCCCACATTCCCCCCTGGGTTTACTGAGGTTTTGTCTCATTACTTGTCATGTTCTTTGTTTTCTGGACAATGCTAAGGCAGGTTATGGACTCACTTATGTGCCCCTGCAGGGATACAATAAAATACAAGACTAATTCCCTTGCCTGAAGCCTTCCAGCCCCTTTTGGGGCAGAGCTGGGGCTCCCCTGTATATCTTTTGGGCATGGTGACCACCATAATCCCCCAACTCACACAGCCAGCAAACCCCCAAGGATGAAATTCTCAGCCATGATGGTTATTGGGTGGCGAGGGAAGGTGGTGAATACCTGGAGAGGGAAGATGGTTTGCTATGAAATGTCTGAGGACATGCTGTCACACTGCAAACCATCTGAAACACCTAGCTCTGCATGGGGGAAGCAGCGTCGGGCTGTCACTGGCGCTGTTACGGCACCCACACCTATCGAGCCTGACAGAGCTGTTTAGCCAAAGTGCATCACGTTCCCTGCTGCCCTCATTTTGCTTAATCTGCAGTCTTGCAGCTCAGTAATCCTCATGGGAGACTTCCTATAAATAGTGCTTTGGCAATTAAACCCGCTTTCCTTGCAAACTAAGCTTTAATTGCTATTGGCAGGTAGTTCGCAGAAGTATCTCCTATGGAGGAACTAGAGGATGAAACACATTTTAAATAATGAGGGTTTATCTTTGTGAAGAAAGGAAAGTTTATCTTAAATGCTAATGCTATTATCTAATCGAGCATCTAATGTTTTCCTATGCAGTTTGCCCCTCTGAGAGCTTCACGGAGCAGAAATGTGAGCTGTAAAAATCCTGCTGTGTTCATAGAAATGTCTCTTGCACATTTTCAGGGAAATCAGGTCAAACGTTACACCTTTGCAGTATTTTCTGGTGATATACATTCATTATTTTTAATGCATTTTACTCAGATTTCAATGGGAATGATATTTAAAGAAAACAACAAAGCACAAGAAAATACCCACCCTCTGCCCTCAGAAAACAGGTGAATATACATCCAGGTCAACCCCACTGGCCAGCTCGGTTCTGCAGAGGAGCTGAGGTTATTTATTTTCTAAGCAGGTTTAGCTGTTCTGTCTCTTGTTTCAGGAGCACTTCACATTCTTAAATGACACCTGGAAATCTGAACAAGCACAGTGGAGCCTATCCTAAAGGGAAAGGGGGATTTGGACTGTTTGGAAGTAAATCCTGAGATTATTTTTACATGAACCTGTAAGAATGATAACAGTATGCATATAAGTGTATATAAACCAGACGCTGCTCCTGTCTTCTTGCATGCTGGGTGTGTTTTGCTTCAAATCATGTTCTTATGGGCTTCTAGGGGAGCAGGAGCAATCCAGCTATGCACAGAAAATGAAGGCTTTTCAAACCTAAATATCACATCTGATTATGTAAGGTTTAAATAAACCCACAAATGATACAGTCCTCTTTTAACATTAAAAGACAGAACATCACACATTGTTTCCAATGTGATCCAAATCCTTTAAAGTGGTGAAGTTCTTATGTATAACTAGTTCTGCTTGGGTCTACAGTCATATCAGACCCATGGAAATGAGTGTATGATACATTTTTCTGAAAAGGCTTGGCATGTACAAGGGGAGATGCTGCAAAAACTAATTTTTTATACTGTTAGTCAAAATAATCTGTAAAATTAATTTAAATGGCGTGCACACATCCATTTTGTGCTCACTTTTTATAAATGTTCAGAATATGAGGTTTCCTGCTGGAAATGTTTTTAGCAAGTGTATGGTAGCCAGGTCTGAGGCTGAGTTTTGAATTTGTATTTGTGCTAAGTGAATGCATGCCCTGAGCTTGGTGGAGCACATGTGTCAGTAGGACACAGCACGGTGGCACTGAACTACACCGGCCTTCAACTGGAGACTGCCTCAGCAAACTGCTGAAGGCTAAAAGCAACCAAGAGTTATATTTTAAGGAATGTTTTAGAGTAAAAGATATCAAAGTATTCACAGCTCAGTTTTGGACAATTTTTCAAGGAATCTGTTTTTCCAAAAAATTTTCTGGACCCTATGTACTACCTTACTGTCTGGTCTGGGACATTTGCAATGCCACTCTGCCTATTTAAAGTTAAAACAGATTCCTGGACCTTGACACCACTAGGTTTGTATTGCCCCACTATCTCAACCTGGTCCTCAAATACCAGCCTACTCATTGGTCTGTTCACCTTCTGCGACGTGGTTCTGCTTCACCCGGTGAATCTGATACCTTTATGTGTTTCATTTGCTAGTTGCCCAACTGATCTCTCTGCTCCTAACCCTGTAACTCTCTAGATCCCTGTAAGTATGGCCCCATTTTTTTCTGGTTAACGTGGCTGCTGTGTACAAGCATACACATAGTAAAGAAAATGTGAGATGCCAGTTTGGTGCTGGGTGAAGAGCAGAAAGAGGGTGAGAAGCAGCAGGGTTTCCTCATTTTTTTGTGAGGGTGATGGAGCAGGAAAAAGGGTGTTCCCTTGCAGTCTGTCTCATTGCCTGGGCACCTCCTCCCTCCCATTCTCACCAGCTACCGCAGAAAGGCATCCTGCTGCAGCGAGTCTCAGCAAGCTGAGCTAACCCCTAGAAAGTTCCTTTCCACTCTGCAACTCACTCATTCAACACCAATTAGGCTGGGAGTCCAATTCACAGTTCTTATTCTGATCACAGATATAATTTCTGGAAGTCTAAAGGTCACATGCAGCAGTTACTTATCAAGGGCACATACTGCATCCTTCATTCTTCTGCAGGTTTGACATTTTCTTTGACGTGTTCCTTACACTGAGCACACTTTGTGCACTTCTGCATCAAGACACAGACACCAAGGATATAATCATTGGGTTAAAACCTCACATGGGGCTCCAGATACTTTTACCCATTACTCATCCATCAAAAATTATGGAGCTATGTTGCTAAGCACTGCAACTGTTAACTCTCAGATAGTTCACCATCACAGTGGCATCTCCAGTCCTGAATTCTGGATTATGCAGAAGGTCTGTCCAGCCCATACAGATCAGATATAGGACTTAAAACCCCTTTGTGCAGATTTGACACTTTGACTCAGAGCTACAAGGAACCTGCTTTATTTATTTATTAAAAAAAAAAAATAATCTTTGAAGTGCAATTTGAGGAGGTATACACCAGACTGCTCTGAGTATACAGAAATAGAAAGTTCCACTTTGAGTCCTGCCTCATCCTAAGCAAAATCAAAGAGACACCCTCCACTTCCTAGCAGTTCTCCTACAGCTCCTCACCATGGCACCACTCTGGAGGCCTTTTGAAAAGACTGTGAGGAAGAGCTTTCATCATCAACATTAAACATCCATAGCAATAGGCTATGGTCTTGTGCTCCTTACTAGCTCTCTGGCTCAGTAAATCTGCCACTTACAAGATGCAAAAATTTCAAGAGGCACTGGGCTTTGGAGACCAAGGGCCTGGGGAGTGACTAAGGATTTTCCCCTCCTCACTAGCCCCTGAATACGTTATGAACTGCTGATATGACAGTGGCCTTACACTCTTCCAAAGTGCAAAAGGACTTAGTTTTAACTTTTGGTCAGCCCTGAGGTAGTCAGGTAGTTGGGCTAGATGATCATTGTAGGCCTTTTCCAACTCAAATTTCTATTCTATTCTATTCTATTCTATTCTATTCTATTCTATTCTATTCTATTCTATTCTATTCTATTCTATTCTATTCTATTCTATTCTATTCTATTCTATTCTATTCTATTCTATTCTATTCTATTCTATTCTATTCTATTCTATTCTATTCTATTCTATTCTATTCTATTCTATTCTATTCTATTCTATTCTATTCTATTCTATTCTATTCTATTCTATTCTATTCTATTCTATTCTATGCATATGCATGACTACTTTAACCCTAAAACACTTATAGCTGTGTCTCAAAAGGAAACAGAAACCCAGAACCACATGGATTTTGAAAGTAAAGGTGTAGGTGGCTACCAATAAATGAGAACGTTGGGAAATGATTCATTGTACCTTTGAGTAAAATACGCTCCAGGAAGGGGACGGGTTTGAAATATATCAAACCCATAGTGTGTTCTCAACAGCCACCTCTGGGCAGCTTCCAGGTATTCTGGCTTTGGTGGGTTCTGTTCTGTGGACCATAGATGTCCCACCAAAGGTCTTCAGTCACCCCCAGGCCAAACCCTGTGACAGGAAAACCCCTTGTTTGTGGTCCAGGCACAGAGACTTCTGAAAATCCTAGTGGACACCTTGCTTTAAGATTCAAGCCCATTTAAAATGAATTAAGCTGTGCACGCTTCTTGAAAAGTCAGTTTGCTTTATCCTGTCTCAATTTTTGGAGAAAATAATACAGGAAATACTAATTTTTTTAGTTACTTAATTTTAAATTAAGCATCCAGTGATTGCATTTCTTACTTCTGTCTTACTCTAAGTACAAACACTGGCAATAACTTTTAGTGCTAATGTGACTGGTAGAAACTTTTAATTTGTTTGTTTTTCTAATATGCTTTTTTTTTTCCTTCTGTTCACATTTGTAATCTTAACAAGGGAGAAAATGTTTATAGAGAAAACATAAAGGTATACAAAGTCACAGAGGTGTAGTCAGGAAGAATAATGAGTATTAAATCAATATTTATAAACATAACAACTAATAGAAAAACAGACTCATACCCATTTGTTTTAGAAATAGGTTGCTGCAAAAACATATAAATGAATATTTAATTTAATGGTTTTTTTTCTATATCAACTATAGTTCCTTTTATAAAAGCCCATGAACAATGACAATAATGCACAATAAATATTACTAATTACCCATAATGGGTAATTAAAGTTTAATAATTAGTATGAAAGTCAAAATAACAAGAAAGAATCACTTGATCACATTCAAAACATTCAGTATTTGAAGGATGTTGTATAATCATTACAGCATAGGTTAATGATTGTCCATTGAAGTCTGCACTCATTTACGTTCATGGTTATTGGAATGTAACAGTTGATAGAGCATTTCATGATAGAAAAAATTGAATATGTAAATATTATTCCAAATGTGAGTCCACCGTCATGGGGTTATCTCTGTAAACGTAGTTCAAATTGGTGGAATTCTATAAGGAGGTTGCTTTTTGAAGTGCTTTCACAAAAATGGGTTTAATTTAGAGGACTTCGGGTCAATATTCTGCACAGAAATAGAGGGATTTTGTATGTGTAAACACAGCTCGACTGAACCAAATAGGTTTAGTCTAAACTGCCTTGCTACCCTGCAGCTGAGGTTCTGGATCATATTTTCCAATCCTTTGCAGAGTTATAGTTGTATTATCTTTTGCAATGCATTTTGGGGTTCTGAGTACTTTGCTATATGAAATTCCAGTCCTTGACCCACTCCCAATACAAAGAAGAGAAATATATAGATATATAAAACCTGTACTTTTGTTCTTGAGACCCATTTATAAGGATGGAGAGCAAAAGACAACCTGATGTACATCTCCCTTTGGGTATCATGCTGGCATTTCAAAATGTACCCAGTCTTTCTTGAGGTCTTGGGGTTTTTTTGTTTGGTTTTTTTTTTTTTTTCCTTTTTTTTTTTTTTTTAATGAAAAGGTTTTTTAAATAAAACTCTGCAAAAAAAGTACACTTATTCTTAATAAAATAGGTTAATTTTGCTGAATGCTGTAAGTTTTTGTTACTAACAGATTTAAAGGATATATTTTAATCCGCAGTTCCAGGAATTTAGGTGTTCTTTTTGCTAGCAATCAGCATATTTTCAAAGTCCTCCACAGCTTTCAGGTTTTGAGTACTGTAGCCACCAACCCGCTTCCGTCTGCTTATGTTCAAGGTGAGATTTGTACTCGGCTTGGCAAGCCACCTAAAAACTGTCGTGGGGGTTGTTTTTTCCTTATTTGTTTTGATTAAGTTTTAGGAAGTTCAGTTTCCTGGTCCTGTTGTCCATATATCTGCGTGGCAAAGCAGGAAGCACTCTTCTGTTGCACAAATAACAGTATATAGGGTTTTGCACTTTTTAAAATATTATGATAGTACAAGGGGACCATAGTCAGGGACCTACCACATGTTCTGTCTCTAAGACCATTTATCTGAAGCTAGCAAGGACTGCCGATGAGTGAGAAAATTGCTAAACAAGGAAAGGTGTTTCTGCAGCAATATAATCACTTAGAGTAATGACCAGTCTCTGCCTTTTCATTGCTTCATGCCCTTTGGCGCTATCGGTGGTCAAGCTGTTTTGCAATGGGTTTATCTTTCACATTTCATAAATGAGGAAAATGAGGCACAAGAAAGCAAATTGCTGGAGGAGGCAAAACAAGTCCCTGTCAGAGCCTGGGGAGCTGTCAGGATGTGAAATACACATGAAAAACAAAATCCTAGGTAAGAGGGGAGGGAGAGGCTTTAAGACGGTTACAACTTCCATATCCAATACTGGAGAGACCCCAGCAGGGCTGCATGACACACCTGCCTCTATCTACATGCTGATCTACAGGCAGAAGCAGCATTGTCCCACCAGTGTCCCATCTCATCCCAAACAACAATCGGCAACGCCATACCATTCAGGGGTACCTTTGCAAGACATGGCATGGCTGCAATGACTGTGGCCCATGTGTCCTCCCACACTTGTGTAGGAAGAATTTCTCATCCTTTTGTGAACCCATCATTTTCCCTGTTGTACAGAGGTGCAGGAGAAAGCAAATGGATCTGTAACTTTTTTTCAGGCAGCGCAGTAAAGCAAAGTTGCTCTTGGTATGTAAGAGCATCAGCAATCCCCACATGCTTTAGTTTAAGTAAAACGTGCAGTAGAGGAAAAAGAGTGAGGAAGTCTGTGCAAGTGAGTGAAATTAGCTTTTTCCTAAAATGGAGAATTAGAATGTTTCATGAAATTAATGGAAAGGGGATCTTAGAAAGAATAAAGAGGGGCCTGGATAAATTAAAGATTTTATCTGAAACCAAACTGGAGTAATTGACTAAATTAACTTGTCTTAAAGAGACATGTACTGAGACATTGCAAAATAAAGAAAAGATAAAAGGAAATTAGAGAGTATAATATGGCATATAAACAGCACTAGGAAAAAACTGAAAAGTAAGAATTCTATTGTCAAAGGGGAAG
Source organism: Falco naumanni (assembly GCF_017639655.2). Lineage (NCBI taxonomy): Eukaryota > Metazoa > Chordata > Aves > Falconiformes > Falconidae > Falco > Falco naumanni. The sequence goes on from NC_054058.1 coordinate 65,339,963, forward strand.
AAGAAAGGCTTTACATGCTTGTAAGTGACTAAATGTACCGTTTTATTTTTCAATAAAAAATATAAAAATCTTCCTGCTGTTTTCCAATAAAAAGTAATCAGTATTCAAATGACGTATCTCAGGGAGCAGTCTACAAACAAGTATACCTCATAGTCATTTCAGGCTTACTTTACTTATTAATTAAAATTTCAAGAAATCATAGGAAGGCCCTGAGCAGAGATCATAATTTGATTTTTTCTACTGATGTGTAGAATATGCCAAGACAAACCTTATGGTATATAGTGTTTTGATTTGGGTAGTATCTAAAATGAATAATATTTTTTGATCAATACAATTTTTGACCAATACAATGATATAAAAAACAAATTCTAAGCTTTTTAAACATACTGTTCATTTGCTAAGGCAGCTAACACAAACATGCTAAAGCAGTAGAAACCCTTCTGTGTGGTATTTTAGCAGAACCCATATCCAGTGCCCTCAGTTTAGAAAATATTACTATCAAGGAATAATGTTAATGATGCAAAACCCCTGCCTAAACCAAGCAAAGCTTTTTGCTCAACTCATTCTTCATTCCTGATCAGAATATTAAATTAAGATTGCATTAAGAAATGGAGAAAAAGTGATTTTGTTAATCTTGCAGACTTCCCTTCAAAGCCCTTTTCCTTCTGTATATCCTAGATTACTTATTATTACTATTTAATATAACAGTTGCAATTAGTGGCCCAAATCAGAGACTGAATGCACTGGATTAAATTATTTATATACACACACACATACACATACACATACACATACACATACATATATGTGCACATACACACATGCTTAAAGACTTTCCTGTGAGGCAGTGGGTTAACAGCAATGGCAATTGTTCATCTTTAAGGACAGAGCAGCTGGGAGGGAATAAGCATTTCAGTGACAAAGGACAGTTTTTCAGAACCTCACTTCATAACACAGAAGCAGTTTAATAAATTTAAGGGGGATTTTTTTTTTTTATTCTAAAAAAACATGTAGTTCATCTTACATGTGGAAAAGCACCTTTAATTTGTGATGGGATCTAAAATAAAAAAGAGAATTAAAACAAACCTTTTACTGCTGCTGTTTGTGTCAGCTGGTGTCACTTCCCAGAAAATAACCTACTGCACAGAAAAGACACTGTCCATTTTAATTTTTTTGTGTGTAATTATATGGGAATCATGTTCAACAACTTAATTAATAGATAATAATGCTCTGCTGTGATCTAAGTAGCTATTTTTATTCCAAAGAATTAAATCTAGGGTTGCTTCTGGGGAAATGCACACTATCCATTGTATTGGATTTCCTACAAATCTTGCTGCAAGGAAGTCAGTCAGCTCTATGATAGATCTGCAGCGGCAAGGCTTCACAGCTCTCAAGGGCAGAAAAAACCCAAAGTGAGGTCAGGAAAAGAACAAAGCAAGATTTTTCTCCTTGAGGATGGGGAATGACATGCCACTCTGCTGGGAGGAGGCCTGCAAGGAGATATTAACTTGAAAGTTTGTAATCTCTCTCTTTTTCACCCTAGTTCCAGAGTCGTGAAGCAGAGGTGTCCTGCAGGGCTGTCTGGTCTCCGTGGCCAGGAGGGGGTCTGCAGTGACAACCTCCTCTCTGGAGGGGATGGCTGGAGGGTGCAAAGCTGAGCTGTGGGAGCTATCTCTGAGCAGTGCTCAGTGTAGACCACCTAATCAAAATCAGTACCAACACAATTATTAGCTCAAGGCCGACCTATGAGCTCCATGGAACCATGGAAATGCAATCACAGAGCTGTTCCTCAGTGTTTTCACAGCCTATGGATATTCCCCTACAAAATCTGATTTCTGTGGCAACACACTTGTGCAAGGTTTCCTCCTGGGCAAGCAATTACATCTTTTCTTGAAAGAGCATGGGAATTTAAGCAGTGTATCTGAGCTGAAGGGGTGGAGAGACTGAGTGGGGTCCTGCTAGAAGTGCTGCTTTATCTGCAACACTGTGGGAGGACCATCACAACTTGTTGCAGAGGTGGCCCCTTTTAGACCAGTGCATGTCTTCAGTTCCTTGGAGTTCTTGATTCGTCACATGAACAGAAGAACACAGATCTTCAGCTTGTTTCAAAAAGATGATCTGTGGACAGATGGTATTTTTGAGCTTGGCAACCCTACAGGCTCTTGGAGAACCACCATGCTGTTTTGGTACAGGACCTGTCCAAATTCTAGCTCCAGTAAGAAGCAAAGCACAGAGATTTTTCTGTCTCTCACTCTCCAGGAAGCTGGGGTCAAGGCAGGAGAAGCCATTGGCAGGGCCCACCTCTACAGCAAGGCTAGTGCAAGATAAAAATAAAAAAGATCGTTAGGCAAGAGATGAGTGGTGGTGCTGGATTCACAATACATTTTTATTCTACATTTGACAGGGGCACACAATCTACCTTATACCCTCAGCTTTCCTGTTAATCGCAAATCCTACCAAAATCAAAGTCCAGCAGCATTAGTTTTTGTTAGTCTCAATGAGTTTTCAGCAGATCCTCACTCATAATGACTGTAATTTGAGATGCTCATTTCCCCACTCTTTCAATCTGTTTTGGGGGTTTTTTTTGAGGGGAAAATAGGGAATGCTTAATCAGAATCTGTATATATGTATCTGTCAGAGTATGTCCTTCAAAATCTTTTTAAGACAGAGGCTTGCAGCTTGGAAGAATACTCGTGTTCTGGCAAATTACCAAAACTCACTAAGAAGATATTGGTCCTGCCATTCAAGGGAGAGATCATTTAAATTAGAAACCTAAGAATTAACATGGAAGGGAGATCTTACATATAGGTGAAGGCCAGGAAAAATATAAATGCACATAGACACCAAAGATACTGGTGAGTAGTGAGGTAGTAAAGATGTGGAACTGAGGCAGGACTCTCCGAAGTATTTAAATGCCTCTTTCAAAGAAATTAATGGCATTCAAGCCAATGAGTGAGTTGCTGGAGTCCTATTCAAAGCCCTGTAACAAGGGAGGAACTCAAACCTACATTTCCCAAGCCCCCAGCCACCGCTCCCGTAACTGGATGAGCTTTCTTTGCTGCCTTTTTTCACAACATCACCATGACAACAGTGGCTGCTCTCTTTTTGGCTGGTGCTCAGTGTGCATATTGATGGTGATCAACAATGAGGTACTACCACGATGAGTAAATAGATTAGACCCATGTGTTACCCTATGGTCAACACACACAATGAGCAGATCTGTAGCCTTCAGATCACTGTTATTCCTTCTCCCAAGTCCTGCAGTGTCCTTTCTACTGACACGTAAGCTAGTATTTGATGATAGCATTATTTACATTTTTAATTACATTGTGTGTACTGGGTATTTACTCTGAGCACAAGTGGCAAGCTGTTTGGGAGCTAGTGTTTCTGCAGTGCTGCTAATTAATTGATGATAAATAAGTAAATAAAGAGCCCAGCAAAAGCAAAAGGAAAGACTATAGCCTGCTGCTTTCCTTTCCAGAAAACTCTATCCTTTCTATTTTTTTTTTCTTCCCCCCCCCCCCCCCGTTATCGTTCACCTTTTAATTTAAACAAGTTTGCCATTTGGCTTCCAAACCTTCCCCTGTAAGCAATGCATGGCACTGAAGACCAGTCTAAATGTTTTTTCTTTCTTTTCTTTGTTTCCTTTGCTGAGATGATGGGTCCTTAAGTTAGTCTGAAATTCCTTTCACACACATCTCCTGATAAGTCAGGTCTGGGAAATCTTCCACATGTGCCATTATTTGAGATTTAACTCAAGAACAACAAAGAGGAACTGTTGCAAACACAGGAAAGGAGCTGGGATGAAAACAGAGCAAAAAGATCTCCCCTGAGTAATTTTTATTGAGTGTGAAAGAATATTTCACCTTCTTCTCCATAAGTAGTTTTCAGACTGCACAGATAGGAAACAAAGTTTAATAAAGTAGAACCACAACAGCCAGGCTTTCAAACGCTACGCCTATGGCCAGGACAGGTTTCCCAAGAATGTCTCGTTGAGTAAATTCTGGCCACTTTCATTACGTGACTAAGACTTTCTTCAGCCTATCAGCACATACTTAAAAGTCATGTTCGTTTTCTTAGCTCTTTTGCATTTAAAAATCTGGTCAAGACAAGACAAGCTATCTATTATAACATACGTTTAAATATGACTTGGCCCAATGAGTGTTATAAGAGGAGCGGATAGCTGGTTCGTGTTCATTAACAGATGGAGTAATCCAGTAAAGGAAAGGCCAAATTTGGGAGGTGGATTATGTAGCAAATCTGAGCTTTCTAGAACTATTGATGGTTTTATAACTGCTTTGCCTAAATGGGAACAATTATACAGAGGGCGGGCCCAGGCAATAGAAAACATCCTAATGAGTGCTAGTAGAGTCTGTAGCCACACTGAAGAAATAATATAACCTCTAAAAGTCTTAGACTCCTGAAAAAGCAGGCAATTTTAGAAACATACTAAAGAAGCTGCTGTATACATATATAGGCTAGATTCTGTAGAGGATCAAGAATACGATGTGAGAAGCTCACAGTGCTCCATCCCCAGGTTTTCACCTGCATAACATATTTCTTGTGACTTGACAAGTGGCCAGTTTCCCTCTCCTGTCTTCACGAAAGCTAAGTTCAATGTTCTGCAAAGCACAAAAGCCAAAGCACATGAGTTTGCCCTTCATTATGGTCAGTTTAATTCATAAAGTTCAATCCATTAAGGGAACTTGGGCATCACCATGTTGAGCAGTCTGGTGATCAATTTTCATGTAGCTACCCAAAAGATGGAGTTTTAATTGCCTATCAATAGAGGCAACAAAAGTTATCATATTCAGCAAAATCCTGCCTAATTCTGCCAGAAAGAAAAGGGTGAGATGAAAGTTTGTTTGCTTCCTATCCATTCCCAGGGCTTGCAAGCCCCCCTGCTCTTAAACTGCATATCCCATAACATTTTTCAATTAGACACCCAGACCTCTTCTTTTCAAAGCTAGGTGAAATAAATGCATCAATCCTTTATTTTCAACAAACGTCAAAATAGAGTGTATTTATTAAAAAAATGGGAAACAACGGAATCTCTTCTCTCTTTGGAACCATTTTAACCCATATTCAGCACCTTGTTGCTAAGTGTCCTGGGTTGTGAAGTGCGGGGGGAAGTTTGCACAATCTTTCTGATCAAGACTATTACACTCTGCATGAATTTTCATCAATCCAGTTAAAGAAAAAGCACAGTTAAACACAGATCTATAGTTTAATGACAAGAGAGACTCAAGTTCTCACCGCATTGAATACTTAATAGCAGGTATTGAAATATTTAGTGGCCTCCAGGCTAGAACCCAAACTCCCTCTCCCCTCATGCCAGGTGAGCGCCTTAACTAGGTTATGAAACAGCACAGTGCCATATCAAGATGTCTTTAAAGCCAAGATCCACACAGCAACACATACCTTGGAAAGACAAGGAGAGGGGGAACTCCAGGAGTAGCTCATATGCACATAGTAGCTGCAGTTTCCCTACCGTGCTTTGATGCACTTTTACTTTAGGCTTAAGGAATATTGAAATATTGCCTGCAATCTGGAATGGCTTCAGCCGGGAAGTCAGAGATCATCTGTGCCCCTAGAACACCTTGACCAATTTGTCCTGCACTTTGCTTACAACCAGTAATAATCAATTGACCACACTGCAGCTCCCAGGACAGTGACAATAGCTGTGGAGTGCAATCCTCTGCATCTTGCAAGAGATGCGAACCTTAGGTTAGGATGTCTACTTGTTAGATGAGAGGTGTGGAGTAGGGACAGCAATCAATATAGGGCTTTGGCAGTGGGGTGCACTCTAGCTGGAGAACCCTTATACATAACAGGACCACAATTAGGACTGCTCCTAAACTGGCAGCTATGCTTTGTGCTCACATGCTTTGAAAACACCTACCAGATGGACTTCTCTGAGCCAGTAGAAAAGCGCATCATTTGTATTTACCTTTCTGGGTTAGCAATGACATACAAGCCAAACTCCAAAGTCTTGGTGAGGTAGTACTTCTGAGTGAGGTAGTTCTTGGCATTTATGGCTTCTGGAGAGCATTATTATTAGGTAGCAGCAGCATCAATCAAGCTGACAACAAGCTGCTGAAGTCCCATATGAGTCTCTTGACAGAACTGTGCCAAAAGACCTGCCAAGGAGCAGTGCTTCTAGAACCATTTGCTGTAGGAGCAGAGCAGATCCTTGCTGTCAAGAAGTAGCTGCCCTGTTCATGCAGGAGCAGTAATCGGCTTGGAAGGATGTTGATGAGCCACTGAGATTTCAAGTTTAGCAAGGTATAAAACAGATTAAATTGCTGGATTTCTATGTTCATTCCTGGGGCCCAGCTTTGAGATTTAAGTTATTAAATCAGATTCTGAGTTTTCATCTAAAGGAAAACAACAACAAGAACAACAGAAAAACACCCACACATTTTAAAAAAAATAAAAGGGGCAAAAAGCAAAACAGAGTTGCAGTGACACTCCAATCACTGGAATGTAACCAAATGAAACCGTGTGATCCTATGCAGGGAATATTTGCTGCTGTTTGCTCCTTAGTTAATTAATTATTGCTGGCAAGTTGTGCAGGGTGTGGGCCTGTTCTTGGCTGCTGCACTCTATGTTTGATGCTGAGGCCAGGGGAACTCCAGAGGGTATTGTAAAAATTCCTCGCCTTGGGAGTGAAATAGAGAAAAAGCTCTGCGTGCTCAGTGGTGGTGGTGGTGGTGTTTCAAATCCTGTCCCTCATGGTAATTTTATGATGGTCCTTGATGCTCTAAACCACCAAAGATGGAGTTTGTCTTAAAGACGTTAGGGAAAGGTCACAAGGGTTTAGCCGGCATATCTCTGTTTGGTTCGGGGGAAAAGGGGAAACTATAACACAAGTTAGGATGCCTGTATGAGCCACAGCACATCTGGGCTTCATTCCCCGATTTGTTGTAAAATGTCGTTATGACCTCAGTCAAATCACTTAGGGATAGGTTATTAAAGGGATTTAGGTACCTAAATCCACCATGACATTTTCAAAGTTGAAGCTCAAGCGCTGCCTTGTCTTTCTCCTCCCCGTTGGTGCATAAAACTTCTGGGGATGGTTAAACATACCTTCCTGCTGGAGGCTGTGAGGCTTGTGAGAAGGTTTCCCCCACCATGTCCCTCCTAGCTACTTTTCCTTGTCTTCATGGAATTCACGCTGCTGTGGGACCGTGAGTAAAACTGGATCAGTCAACCAATTCTGCTGAAAAACAAGCAGTCAAAATGATCAAAAAAACCAAAACCAAACCAACACAAACTTATTTTAGTCCAAATAGATAAAATGTTATTTTTCACCATTTAACACCACTATTATGTGATAAAAAAGACTGAGGTTGAGCAGAAGCAAGAACTAAAAATGTGGACAGAAAAGGTAGGACCAGCTTGTGTCAGCATAACCACTAACAGAAACAGCTTGTTTTACTTTTCTTTTTAGAGGTTAATTTTTGTGAAAACCCTTAAGAGCTTTCATAGTGCTGATGTTAACAAGGTGATTGAAAATACACCTCAAGTCTTGTATGCTCCAAGAATGTATATTTAAGGCCTGTCAATTAATTTACCTTGCATTTATGCTCAATATATGAAAAAAAAGGGGTTAATATGTATCCTACAGTCACAGAATAGCAAGGTAATTCATGATACTTGAGTAATAGCTGAGTAAGTTACAAGAGTCGCAACAACCCCAACGAAGGCTGAAAAGAATTTCCACCTTCCTTGATGAGAACTAGAGTTGATCAAAACTTTGGATTTGTTTTATTTCCTATTCATCTTCCCTTCAATACACCTGATCTGGTTAAAACCACACTTTTTCTGACTTAAACTGATAGCATAACAGGGTTAAGTATTCTCAGGTTAGCTGTTTTTAAACCACAGTTACCTGTCCATATAGGCACAGTTCCATTAATTAAACACACATATTTAATGTAGTTAACTTATGCAAGTTTGTGCTCAGACTCACAAGTGGTTATCATAGCATAATGTTACAATGCTTTACTTGACCTGTGGTTTAACTGTCCCCTGTACGTGATTTTGAGCTGTAGTAAGTGAGAAGTAACAACAAAGCAAAGTTTGGTTTAGCACAGGAAAGGGAGTTCTGCTAATTCAGTTTTATGTTTCAATAAGAGTAAGTATGCTGAAGACATGAAATTAGGGTTAAATACATTGTCTATTTTTAAAAATCATGTAGTTTATGTTCTACTAAGAGGTGCGAGAGATTTTTTACCTTCTTGGGGGAAAATATAGCTGAAAATAAGTTTGGGGGATTTGTTTCCTGTTTTATTTCTTTTTTCTCCCCTATTGAAACTTTATTTAAATTGGAAATACAGAAGTACTAGGAAACCAAAAAAATCTAGCAAAACCAAAACAATGTTTTAAAATCTATTTAGCAAAAACTTTCAGCAACAAACTTTCAGCAACTCTTTTCTCAAAATCGCTATTGAAATTTTTCTTTTACTGACTGAAACCAGATGCCTGCTAAGTCAATAACTGAAGACTTCACATTTTGTTTAATGAAAAAAACTCTGCAAGTTGGTCTGGAATAAAAAAAAAGTCTGTGGGGAAATCTGGACAAAACAAATAGCTGTTTGATTTCTTTGCAAAGAAGAAAGAACCTCAGTCCTTCACAATTGTTATGGTTTCTTCACCTTGCCATTTTTACTCCCTCTGATGGGTACTATGCAAAAGTAATGGGTTCCTCATTGACTGAGGTAGGTGAAGTCATTTTATATATCCCTCCCTGCTACAGGCAAAGGGTTTGTAAGCCTGAAGACTGCGACTAACTTTTTTTTCTGAGTGCATAATGTTCATAAGCAGATTGCAGCTGAGCTGTCTACCTGTTTGAAATGTTTGACCAGAAAGTAGAGAATATGACCCAAAAAGAAAGATTTTATTTCTAAACCTCAGTCAGCTGACACCGGTCAGATTTACAGAAGTCACTTGAAAACAGGCAATGGCTGCTGACTCAGAGGTTATACCCTGCTTTGACAGCATGAAATTAGTTGCAGTTGTGTTTCTGGTCCACTCCTGGACAAGGATGTCTCCTGCAGTAACCCAAAGGCTTTGAAGCTTCATCTGGAGATCAAAATCCCCAAGGGAAAGGTCACAATTTAAGAGAAGCAGCAGTGTTCTGATAAACAGGATAAGGGAATTTCAGAAACTTCAAGATTTTTTTCTTTCTCTCTTTTTTTTTTTTTTTTTCTTCTTCCTTCCTTTCCGGCCCACACAGGTATTGCTCAAGGCATCAGTCCCAGAAAAATTAGGCTACTGTAAGATTTATTGGCTGAGTGCAGAGTTTACATTACATTTTCTCTCATCACTTTCTCCTGGAGTAATTGCCTATGCATGCACAGTCCTGGCTGCAAACAGTGTGGTCTGATCCTTGGGTGGCTCATTTTGGGACTGATCCAGCTAAAGGTTGATATCACCCTTGAGCAGCTGAGTCTTTTAAAAGGACTCAGAAGCTTGGGACTTTGCAGGAAGATAATGTGGTACTTTGGAAGAGCAGCCCCTCATTACAGGGCTTTTGCAAACACCGTCTTGCAGTTATTTATTTCATATGTTGTTTTCCTTCAAGTCTGATTATTTTTACTGTACTTTTCTTTCATCAGCAGCCACTGTAATTGATATAAAATACCTGTAGACATAGTCCTGGTTGTGAAATTTGTGGTTAAATCCTTGTGTGAGGTTTTTTCCTTTTTACTTTTTCTTTTTTTTTCTTTCTTTTTATTTTTTTTTTTTTTTAATTTGCAGTGTACTTAGAAACTCTGGCATAGGATTTGCAAAACTCTCTCGTCTTTGTCTTAACAATTCCAGAAAACACTCGATTTTAGCTGGAAACACCAGAGTCAAGTTTGCAGAAGTGTCACTGATTGTGAAAGTCAATCACTCAGTTCTCCACGGAGCACCCCAACGGGGCAAAGCCATGCCAGCAGGTACAAACCTCAGTGCTCACAGAGCATCTGTGGGTCTTTCTACCAAAGATTAAGACCGGGCACGGATAGATATCAAGCACTGCACAAAACCAGCATTTCCCAAACCCCTATACAGAGAATTTTACAGTGAAAATGTTTTATCAGCTCTGAGAGCTAATGGTTCTGAGACTAACACCAGTAGCTGGAAAAGTCCTACAAGGCCTTTAAAATATGCTAAGCATTCTCACCTATTATATGCTATGAATTAATCCTCTAATTTATCCTAACCTAGTCAAACACCTAAATGTGAATATCAGAGGGAAAAAAATGCTGATTGAGTCTGCTGGTCAAACTGGCGCCAGACCTTAGAGTTTGACCCATGGCGAACACTTATTTAGCTCATTTCCAGTACTGAAGTGTGATGTAGAGAAAGGTGAAGCCCAAATAATTTCCTTTAGTAAAAATTACAGTCCTGTAAAGCTACAATAACCATTCCTGAAACAACACAATGAAAGGCGGTCCGTGCCGCTTCAAAGACCAATTGTATTATTCTTATTGGTTCCTTGGAAATATTTCATGACACATGAACCTCTCAAACAGTAGAAAGACATACAGCTTTGAAATAATAACTAGGGGAAGAGGGTAAACCGAGCCATATTTATTCAAGCATTCCAGGTGCCCTCTGCAAGTGGTGACCTAGTCAAGTATGAGAAACAATACAATCCCAGGGGCCTGCCGCCAAAAAGATCCACAGCCACTAAATGCATTAAGACATTAATGTCTACTTTGGGATCAGTTCTCAACTTAACAGGTTAACCTCTGGCCCACAAGGGAATAAGCAGCAAACAAGATTTAGCCAAAGCTTGTACTCAGAGGGTAATTGATAGCTGCAGCCCACCCATCTGATAGATTTTTTTGATGGAGATAATTTTCCTCTCATAAGGGAACTACCCATAGAAATAATTTAGGTTGACATCTCAACACTAAATCAAAATGCTGTGGTCTGACATAGGTACTGCTAGATGATCTGAACCTTTCCAGCTAGAGGACTGAGAGGTGCGGGGAGGGGGAATGGGGGCAGAAGGGGGTGGTGGGGAGGTGGTGCAGGGAAAAACCTTGGTTTGCTATTTCAGTCATTTTTTTTTGAGGAATGATTCCGTTTAGATGGCAAATAATTTTTCTTTGGAATAATAGGGAGTCCTTCTTTTATTCCTTCCACAGTAGACATATTTTAGATCTCCACAAAATGAGGCATTGTATGGCATTTTTGAGTGAATGTTTTCTGGTTTGTTTTGTACTTTAAAAAAAAATCACAGTTATTCTGCTGAACTGTATGGAACTGTTTAATTGATTTTTTAGCACATTAGTGTAAACAAAATTTGCCTGTAGAAGAGATAATGTTGATATGAACATTATTTCTTTTTCTTCTCTTTTCTTTTGCCTTTTGCCTTTTGCCTATTGCCTTTTGATTTTGCAAGAGGAGATTACAAAGGTCTGCATTTTTTCCCTCCTTGTCCCAAAGCTATATGAAAAATACCAAAGTACATAAAATATATAGTACGTTTTTAGTCTTTTCACATATTTTATACAGAATAATATCACAACATTTGGGGAATACATAGGAGCAGCAAGCAACTTGGATCAAACTGTTTGTAGCACTGCAGGTTGAAGTTGAACGTCGATCCATCAGTGGTACTGATAGCAAGAAAAAGAAATTTCATGTGTTGAGACACTTAAACAACTTTATTTCCAAAATCAGCTGTGATACTTTAGAAGTCTGTTATAGTGGAAGGGTACACTTGTTTATTCTAATTCCATAGTTATTATTAAGAATTTATCTTACTGATTAAGGCAGGCAGTCTTTTCATATGATACATAGTCCTTTATGAGATATGACAACAACATCTTTTCAGTCTTCCAGGACATAATCTTTTGTGTATTAAATATTACCAACACAGATACATATTGCTTCTACCTGAAAGCTGACCATACAGCCATAATATGACTTATAATAAGACTTTGAATTTCAACAGATAAACTTTTTAAAATTCTTTTTTTAAGGTTTGGGCTTGGGTGTGTCTTTTTCTGGTGGGAAGAGTAATGTGCAATAGAATTTCTTCCTTCTAGCAACAGAAGTGAAAGCCCAGGTAGTTATGCCTAAGCAATACATAGTTTATGAACACAGCAAGCTTCAAACTGTGACATTTTAAAAAATAGCTAAACATACTAGACAAGTGGCAATTCCAGAAATTGAATAGGAGCTGTGCATTAAAGGTCTTTTTCTTGTAATATTTTATGTTGTTTCATGGCTCATTAGGTTTGGCCAATGTTACAGGGTCTTTCAACCTACAATAAAGCAGAAAGCAAGGAGAAAAAAACACCCATAAAACCAGTTTTGTTGGTTGCTGAACAGAAAATATCACTGAGGTAGTTATTTGGGAAAGTAGATTTGGGACTGACTTGTAGCAGCTGGAAATTGTTAGACCGATAACCAGAAAACTGTGTACTTGAAATGTGATTAATGCTATGAGGAAAGCCTTAAAAAACCACCCAGACTCTGAAATTTCCTAAGATATACTTGTTTAGGGAGTAGCAAGTAAACTCGAGTGGGAAATTTTAGGATCTCTTATGCATTTCCCCTTCCAAAAGGAAAAATTCAGCAGTCAGCTGAAATTTAAATACTTTCTAATAGTTTAAACATAATTTTGTTTCAGCACAAGTAATGAAGAACCAGATGTGAATTTCTACTTAAAATGCATGTAAGGATTATAGTTACATAGCTGTGCACAAGAATAAAGTAAAGTCTCGGGATGTGTCCTCCTCTTGGGTTCCTCTCCTTGCTTGGCCACCTATGCAGCCAGTCAACTACTGCTAGCAACAGCAAATGGAGAAATTATTCCAACAAATAATGAGGATATTGTTTTAGACAAACTCTAGTGGATATTTTAGGGACATCAGCTTGCTGTCATCTTTTTTCTTGAAAAAAACCTCCAAAACTCAAATAAGCCAAACCTCGATATGTATATATTTGAAATCGTGCTCAGTGCAGGTCAAACAACATCAGTTGGAAGCTGAAGGGTCTTGACCACAGGATATGATCTGAAGAATCAATATTTAAATCAGTTGCATATTTGCAACATTTTGATTTGGGACATTCTGTTTTTCTTGTGTAGTATTAAACCAGGTCTGTTAACCATTGGGCTGTTCCCTCAGGTGCAAATAAATTTCATATAATGAAGGTTTTTCCTTGTTGCAGAAAGCTTTTGTCACTGTTTTATGCCCCCTCACACACCACCCATGCTACTTTCTATGGTAAAATACTGTGACCCATTTGCACTCTCTTCTTACCCTAAGAGTGATTTTACTGGCCTCCTGGTAGGTAACACTCTGATTTACTCCATCGTTTCATCTGGATAGAGCTCAGTGTTTAAGGACGGGGACAAGGCTGCAGCGTGACGTAAAATTAGATAGGTCAAAATTATATAATACCAACTAGATCTTGACAGCCCTATGGTGAGATGAAGTTTGTTTTGCTGTAAAAAGGCAGCCTTAGTCTCAGCTTCAGTTTCATCAAAATAAGGGCCAGATCCTCATCTGACTGCAAATTTTTTACATTCTGATAAGGTTCAGTGATTTATATCATCTGGCATTGTGTAGCTGGTGATATACATTTTATTTACCTTTGCATGAAGCAAAAAAGAGAATACACAGGGATGAGGATCTGTCCCTCTAAAAGCACTCTGCACCATGGTCATCGTGGGAATGAGCTGGTTGGTAATCTCCATTATGGCCAACATATTTGAAATGAAATTCTGCTGTGTGTTGTCACTTTAAACTTTTTTTTTTTTTTTACAGCACAGACTTCAAAATGCTTCTTTGAAATAACTGAAGAGTGAACTTTAATTCATGTTTTTTAAACAAAGGTTATATAAGACTTACAGAAGACTCACAAAAGAAAAATATCAGCAAGAATTGCACATTACGTTTAGAGTGCTACTGACTTTCAAATTTCTCTACAGGTATTATTTCCCATGAATAGGAACAAAGAGCAAAAACAGTTAAAAAAGCATATTCAAATGTGTGCATAAAAAGGCATGGTAAATGAATACTGTTTAGTTTGCTGACATAATTACTGGAATGTAATTTTTATGAGTCGTAGAAATCTTGGCATTTTCACTGAACCAGATAATTAGACTCTGAATAGAACAGGGTCAGAATAATTAATACATCAAAACTAGATGAACTTTTTCTAATTATTTTTATTTAATCTCTATTATAATTATTGTTATACTCTGCTGAGCATGATTGCCTCATGTTCATAGATTTGAATGCTGTCTTATAGTTGCATCCTGGGACTTTGTGGAATATTAACAAACCGTGGCCTGGAGAAATTAGAATGGTGTCGTTTCATGATGGAATTCTAAATTGGAATTTTCTATTTTTCTATGTAGTTGCACAAATTTTGCTTCACTATCATTTAAAAAAAAAGAATTTTAAAAACAAAGTATTTTATTTATTTTTACATGAAAGATGAACTTCTCTTGGAGTTAAAAGTAAGCTCTTAATACGTAGCTCCCTCCCCCTCTCTCCTGACTCCTGCAACTTTTTTCAGATCTTATAATTTTTTCTTTTGATTAGATTTTTTTTTCTGATTGCATAGTTTCTTTTCAAGCTTGTGAAACATCAAAGTTAAGACCAGACTCCACTGACTGAATTCAGTCACTCAGAAGCATGGAAAATAAGGAGTGCTCCTGTAGTCAATATTGATGTAATTGAAGGCATGTGAGAGATTTTAGTCTGCATCATACTTTTTTCTTTCTTTGAGAAGTGTAAATGTTATATATAACCACAGGGACTGCCATCAGTGGGACTGATTCAACAAGCTCTCTGATGTCAGGTCTGCTGGACAGGGCCTAGGGGTTGCTTTGATGGCTTGAAAATATGTCTACACTCTGTTATTCAACATATACTATGTCTAAGCAACAGAGCACATGTAGCTGGAACAAAGGTTGCAATTAGAAAGTCTTGCCCTTTGCTTCAGACTGCAATAGTTTATTGACTCGATGTAAAAGGCTCCATGTTCTGTTTCGGGTAATTCTGGTTGTCTACCGGTTGTTTTTCTTGAATATCTAATTTGTGGGCCTCATTTGTACACTCAGACTTGAACAGAGTCACTTCAGGCTTGCATTAGTATAACCATAAACAGGAATAAAACTTTAGGACTTAGAAATTCCCACTACAGTTTCAGCCTTTGTTTTTTAATACCTTCTGTTTTCTGATACCTTTTGTCATCACAGACAGGAGGTGCAAGAGGGAATGATCTGTAAGGTGTTTTTTTCACTTCAGAAGGTCATTCAGTAAATGCTGTGTTTAACTCAATCCTATTTTAGATTGGATCTGCACACCAACTCTAATGAAATCTCTACCTCTTCTATCCCACACATGATTTCCATAGGAGTAAAGATAATATATTTCCTCAGCTTTCTTTAGCTCAAGTTTTTTTCAAAGCAGAGCAACCAGCTTTTTATTCCTCACCCTCTCCTTGTCTCTAAAATATGAATCCCAGACCTTGACAGATTACTTTCCGAGTGCTATGAAGGAGCAGGGATACCTGAAAGGATAAGTGACCATCTTCCCTTAAAACTATGCCCAAGATGACAACAATTTCTGTACCAAGAAGATCTGACTAATCTTTGTAGGATTTCATAACCAATAGTCAGCAGTCTGGGAAAGGAACCTGGTCTCATTTCCAGTGTAACCCTCATTCATTTAATGTCCTCACTGGTAGATCTCCAGCATACACAATCCAGCTCCCAGGAGAAAGAATGTGGATAGCTAGAAATGGAAAAGGGGTAATGACTGGACAATGAACCCAGACTGAGTTTCATGTTAATTACACAGTAGTCCAGACTCTGTATCCTTCTCTAGCAGAGAGTACTGGAAGAACACAGTATGGTTTGCCACCATAACCTTGCAGGTTAACTAGGCAGATGCTGTTAACCTGTTAAACAAGTGTATATGGTATGTTCTGCGATGGGTACCACACTGGAGTAGACTGGGTAGGCTTGAGGAACCATCTGCTAAAATCTTCCTCTTTAAATCACCTTTGGGGAGTCATTGTAATCTACTTTTGTTGTTTCCTTGCATATAAGAGAAAGTATTTCCCCATCTTTCAGGCTTCTGTGTAACAATGGCAATGCTGAAGGCCCAGAGTTAATGTACATATAATATAGCCTGCTAAAAATGGTGTGATGTGGGGACTGATGTAGACTTGTGAGTGCAACACTGAATGGATCTTATTCTAACTTATCATAGATGAGTATCTGACCTATATGATTTTGCTCAAAATTTTCAGAAAACTGTGCAATACTTCCAAACCTTCAATAGACCCAATCCTGAAAAATGTCATTCAGGTGGCTGATCTGCTGGAGTCCAATAGTTTATCACAAGTACATCTTCCTCTGATGCTGGCAGCTGAGCAAAAGCTGCCTACAAAGTCTGTGGGATGGTCCTTCCTCCACCTGGAAAGAATTTTTCAGTCTCTTTCTCACATTGCAAACAACCTTTTCCTCAAATAAAGATGCATTTTCAGCATTTCTGGGTGAACTAAAAAAAGGTACATTTAAATTTGTACAATTCTGCACAGCAATCTGTTTCCTTACAGCCTGCTCTCATGATTAGAGTTCTGACCTGGGTCAGCTAATTTATGGTTGATATCAGTGAAAGGTCAAGCATCCTGGGTGTGGGAGGAGGGAAGAGTGAGTGTGCAGAGTGGGTGGGAGGAAAGAGGAAGGTTGCATTCAACTGCTGATGGAACAGAGGGAAAATATTAAAGAAAGCTAGATTAATGGGAAAAAGATAAAAAAGCCTCAAAACTTCCCACAATTTAGAAATAGTAGAGGACAATGATATAGTCAAGTACAACCTTTGTCATTCTTCCTATCACCAAGTTTTTCCTCCTGTTTTCTCACATGTCCTTTTCTGTTCTACTTGAGTTCTCATGCCTCCCCTGTTTCACCCTGTTTTTCTTTTCCATATGCCTCAGCTCTCAATTTTATGGAGCAGATGAATTAATACTAAATCGTGTAACTCTTAATAGCCCCTACAACCCCTTTAGATGCTAAAAGTACACAGCCGAGTCAGTCACCCACTGCTCTCCTAACAATAAAAGTATAAGCTTTTAGAGACTGAAGTTAACAGTATGACATCTAAATACCCACCTTAGGATGAACTGAGCTGTACCCAAGAAAGGCCTTTATCTCCCCATTAACAGTCAGGGGACTTTAGATAACTCATTCTCATGGGGAAGTTTACAAGGCATTCACCTAAAGCTAGATGACATGACTTGCTCAGTGAGTTATGGAAGATTTAAAATTTTTCCTGTTTTCAATTTGTGTTTACTTTCTGACTGAGAGTGAGAGCTGAAAGGAGTGTACAATTTTGCTCTCTGTGCCCGTTTCCACTTCAGAGATGAGCTCATTTCGATAATAGTGAAGTGTTTTATCTGCAGTTTCCCGCATGGAATCCTAGAATTTTCTGTGGGGAATCATTTTGAGCAGGGTCAGATACTTGGGCACATGCCTTCAAAGGTACTGTCTCCTTGGTCTTCCCCCATGCAGGAGAAAGGTGAGTCTTGCTGATTTTAAAGGTGGTGAATTAGATCATCATTCCTTACCCTTTTTCCCCACTGTGATTGTTAAAGACTAGCTCATGACTCCACTTTCTCAGCCCTGACTACTTTTCATTTCCACAGAGGAAGCAAAACAACAGTTCCCACCTCTGTCTACAGCCCAGAGTTAGGCTCAGACCCCAAACATGAAGGAGCTTCTCAGTTCTTCACAGTGGTACGTAGGACAAACCAGAAATGAGTTTCCATCATGAAAAATACTTCCAAAGTACTGTGTACAGTTTTGAGCTCCAAATCAAGCAAGATGTTGATACATCAGAAGCAAGTTCAGCAGAGGGCCATCAGGATGGCTGGGAGCTGCAGCACTTGCACTGTGAGGACGTGCTAAGGGAGTTGGGCTAGTTCAGCCTGGAGAAGGGATGGCTTGGTGGGACCTGATAGGATCCTTGCAATATCAGAGGATGTTATTGAGAAGGTGGCTCAGGATCTTCATGGGAAAGTATAGTGGGTGGACAAGAGACAATGGTCATAAATTAAAACAGGATAGACATAATAAGGGAACTGGACATGAGGACATTTTTTTGACTATGGGGATAATTAAGCATTGAAACAGAGACAAAGGGGTGGTTTGAAATCTCTGTCCTCGTAGATTTTCAAGACTAGGCTGGGGAAATTGTTAACCACACTGGTCTGACCCTGCTCTGAGCAGAAGATGACCAGGGATTTTCTGAGGTCCCTTCCCACCTGAATGACTCAATAAATGACAGTTGTGGAGCTCTGCCATGAAGATTATGATTCATTATTTTCTTAGCCTAAACCCATAAAAAAAACAAACCAACAACTTTCTTAGCTAGGCACATAGAGGAGACAACCTCCAACATAATGAGACAAAGCAACTTCTGAAACCAACATAGTATCAGCATCATCTAACCATTGCACCTTTTTTTAATGAAGCATTCCAGCATGCTGTGCTCTTCCTCTGTTGCAGCTAAAAAGCAACAGAAAACAGTGGGATTCACACAACTTCACCTTGGACATTGGTTTTGGAGTCAGTGAGTGGAGCTAAATGTTTATAAGTAACAGATTTCTCTGTCAGTGTGGGTTCATATCACAGGTCAGGTGTATCACACCATATATGTGCCTACATCTCTACATTGACAATAGTACCAATAAGACAATGACTATGACTATCTGGCACATTTATCAACAAATGATATTTTCTTCCCTGTCTTTGGAAATGTAAAATATATTTATTCCAACTTTTAGATTTGAAAAAGTTCTCAGTAGATCTGTTGAAATTCATAGTTGATATTCTGCCTAATTAAACACAGAAAAGAAGGTCTAAAACACTATCACAACAACAAAATAGTATTAACACTGTTCATATGTGATCTATTCTGTTTAAGTGATTGAATGATAAGGGTGACCAATAATGCCAAACTTTCTGGATCAGAAATCTGAGCACCTTCTGTGATCAGACATGATTGAGACATCAGTAACAAATAAGCAGTGCAAACCTTAGCTGTAAATATTGGATGCTGTGGTTTCCAACAGTAGATGTTGGTTGAGCTCCCAGCAGGGCTACATGCAACAGGTATAAGCATCCCTGTCTCTCTGCACTTGTCTGTAGATCTGTTGCTTGCTAGCTGCATGAAGCCAAAACCCCAATAAATTACAGGTCTGCAGAATCACAGAGATTGCATGGTTTTCCCACTTGACCCAAAACTGAGCACATAGGTTGCAAACATATTACTTGTCACTGCACAGATTAGAAGGAAAACAAATGCATTGAAAAGCTTCACATCACCTGAATAAGACTATATGCACAATTGATGTATAATTGGTGACTCTACTCTTTTGAACAGCCAGAGAAGATTAAGAAAAAAGAAGATGTTGGTAGGGGTTTTTTTCTGTGTAGGCTATAGACCAAGTTCTTGAGTACAGGTAGTCCCTCTTGTGTTACTCATGTGTGATGTGCAAAAGAGAACATGGACAAACTCCTGTTGCGGGGAAGGCTGCTACAGCTGACATACACCAGCAGAGTCAGATCCATCATAGCGCACGTGGCAGATGGGGCGTGCAAGGAGATTATGGTGATATGCCAGCTCTCTCCTGCACTCTCACAGTGGTAGAGCAGCCTTTGGGATGCTCGCTCTCTCTCTCTCTATATATATATATAGGATGAAAGTCGTCAATGCTCAGCAACCTGCAGTCCATATTGTGAGGGTCTCTGTCTACGCAGTTAAGAGTATGAACATGGGAGAAAGCCGGGTGGTACTTACCCATTCTTTAGAAGATATTAAGTCTAATCTTGCTCTGGCAGACAGCAATGGAAAAGTTCTCAATAGCTTTGCTGGAAGATAACCAGGTCCTCAATGCTGCAGTTCTTTTTACAGACGATCACAGTGACTGGAGGAATTAAAAGTGTTAGTGACAAATGTAACCATTGCCATCCAGTGGTACCACGGGCTACTGCATATGCATGAAAAAACCCTCCTTGCACCATATCAGAGAAAACACATCTCATCCTGGTACCAGACGTCCACAGCACATAAACGCCATCTCAGGGGTTTAAGAGAGCTGAAATATTGCTCGGGGCTTGAACTGGACATCTGTAGAAGACTTGATAGAAGATTTTGACCTTTTTCTTTTCTATGGAAAAACCAAGATATGGCAATCAAACTTGTTCCTTCTCTCTTCTTCTGCTGCAGAAATAAAATGTGTCTTTTATGCCTTAACTGCAATCCTACTCCTATCTTTGGGCTATTAGAAAAATAAGAACACGTAGTAAGTGCATATAATTTATCTGAACTTTTCTTTCAAGTGAACAGAAAACTTGATAATTCCAATAATGAGTTCAAACAATCCCAATTTAATAATTTTCATTCAAAGCTTTCTCCCTTTCCTGCCTTCCCTTCCACAGACAAAAGTGAAGCGACTAATACATTTTAGTGCTTTTATGAAGAATCCAAGTCCTTGTCCATTATTAAACACATCTCCACTTAGGACAAGGAACATAATAGAAACAGAGGGGAAATGATTCTTTCCCAGTGTAGGGGTAGGAAAAATCCAATGTGAAATAAAGAAGGTAGTAACATACTCTGTGACAATTAGAAGTTATGACTAAATCAGGAAGATTCTGGGTATAATAGCTGGCTGTGATGTGTTTCGCATAGCGCAAGTGATCTCAGCCAAACTGTGAGCTGGAGGTATTTAGTCATTAGCAGTTTGATTTCTGTCTTGCTTACCAGTCGTATGATTATAACCCATCTATAAACCTGGTTGACCATCATATTTCATGTCATTTTCCTATTATTATTATGCCAATACATCCTAAACAAAGCTGACACCACTGCAAAGTTATAAAATAAGAGACACAAGGTAGTGAACAAGGTTACTGCATCTCAATCAGGGATGAATTTGACCCTCTGGGCTATTTCATATTTATAAGATTTACAGTTGGCATCAGATTCACTGGTGCACTATACTTACTTTGTAACAAGGAGGCAGAGCAGCTGTGAAACATCCAGATCAGTTAAGATGGAATTGTTTTGCTCATGAATTTGACCCTGGACACCATATGGACTGGGAAGCTCATTTGATTTTAGCAGCACTGCTGTTGTAACGTTTTTTTCAAATGACACATCTTCAGATGTTTAGGAGCAGCATTTACTTCCTAATCATGTGCTTTGAATGGCTGAGGTTTTTTCCATAGTATTTTCTAGTGCGCAAAATCATTGAATATAAATGGTATCCAGGGTTCAGGACCCGTTTCTGATAGCAGTACCTAGCTTTTCGGTTATCTGAGATCCCCTGTGTCACGAGCAAAAAAAACCAAAACCATAATCACCTGCAGAGGAAAGCTGAATCTTAAAATCTCAGGTGTCTGTTTCTCTAGACACTGTTAGAGAATTTGGTGTGATTCCTGCTAGTTCAGGCACTCCAGCTAAGCCCCTAAAGTTAGGTGTGATTCTGGGTCTGAGGGTACAGGCTTGTGATGATACAGTGAGAGGTCTGCATCAGCTTTGAGGTACGACAGCATGTCACACTTGACAATATAGCCCATGCCAGCTAGACAGATACCCGATGTTCTGAATAAAATAAAGAACTGGGATGAGCATGTTGCTGGAGAAATATTGCAAGACCTTTATGATGGTTTTATAAACACGTATTTCTATAGAGGAATTACAGTAGCTTAACTATTTTGAAAACATTTTAATTCTCAAATATTCCTGTTTTGAGACGGTTTGATTTTGATACACATCCAGTCCACCCATTGTGCCATTCAAAGTCAAGTATGTTTGCTTTGGTTTGTTCTTGAGAAAAAAGTAGACATTTAATGTCCCCACAAAAGATACTAAACATTACTGAAGGAATGGGAAAAATTATTCTGGTGAATAGGAGAAAAACTGAGAACCTTTCAGTCCAATACTACCTCACCCATGTTTGCTGTGATTAGTATGGTTTGTCCTGTGTCAAAATTTTGCAGAAATCATAACAGAAGTTATACATAACACAGAGTTTCCCTGAAAAAAGTGAGAGACTATGGGGTGTTCACAGACTATCCCAAGCATTGCTCTGTTTTCCATTCAGACCAGGTGTATCTCACCTTTATTTCCCTAATAAAAAGTTACATGTACCCATCTAGCCCTACCAAAACAAAATGTTCTATGGCAATCATTTACCTCCCTCTGGGCAAAGGGTGAGATCGAGAATTAATTACATGCAACACGTTAATTAGACATACATTGCACAATTAGAAATGAAAGAAATTTAAGAAAGTACACTGAATACGAAAAGAACCTAAATGTGTTCTATAGATTGACTGATAGAAAGGTAGATTTGGCTAATAAACTACAGGCTTTAAAAATACCAGGTCAATACTAGCTGCAACATGGTGAACCAAGGATTTCGAATAACCTCTGGGATAGTTTCTCCTTATGACTAATAACGTTACCAAAATTCCCTAGAGGAATTTAAAGAGGCCCATGTGCAATTAGGAGGATATAAGTATGATATATATTTTGTCACGTCTGCTAACATTGCCCTTGTTCAACTAGCCAATCAATTTTAAATTGGACTAATGTTATGAAATCAACACCAGATTTGTATCAAGGATGGGAGGAACATGTCATTTTCCAAGAAATTATGTAAATATTTCAGTAGTTTATGCACATCCTGCATTAGTGCAGCACCCAGGGTTGGTTTTTTTCTCCACAAAACACCATGAAGAAATCTTGATGTGTTCCCAGGTCCTATAGTACTTCTTCAAAGAGTTTGTGTTAGTGCCAGGTATAGGACACCTTCATTTGAATCATTTGGGTCTGGATCAGTCAGGCAGATACAATTAGTTTCCTGTAACTCATAACAGTAACAACTGAGAATAGTGGAATTTAGTCATTTTCATTTTGAATACCCATGTATTTGACATGTAAGATGCATTTGTATTTAAAATTTGCAATAATAATTTTTTTGCTCTTCAAAAGAAAATTGAGGCATGAAACTATGCAGCAGAACTGTGATGAAAAGAAACAGACAGATAAAGGAATGAACCTCAGCATAACTTTATTCCAATATTGCTAATCTTATAAAATTATTTACTTTTGTGAATCCTAGTTTGCAGAACTACACAAATAGGTAAAGATTTCAATTTCCATTAAAACAAATTAAAAATTCATCCTTCTGATTCTGGTCACAAGTTAAGAAATATGTCACAGATACTATTATCTGGTATTAGCTGTTGATGACTTCAGGTATGACAAAGTTGGAAAAAATGTCAAGTTATTTATGAGCTACATTTGAATCAGCTGGAACACATAGTTGTACAGAAGGAAAAAGAAATGTAAAATGAAACAGAAACGAGCATATAAATGTGTGCCCAACTCCTGATTCATAAGCCAGTCTTAGGGTTTTCAGGATCTTATTTATATTGCTTTCTTCAATGCTTGACATTCTGATTATAAAACCTGGCTGAGAACAATGAAAAGTGAATAGATATGGGAATGAACATGCATATGTTTGGCTTGGCTATGTTCCTGTTTGGAATTACTGGTGGGATATATGAAATGTCCCACATAAATGTTCTTACGTATTTTCAAGATGATTATTTGACCTGAAGTATTTATACATACATAGGCATGTATGAGTATATATGTTGGATGAGAAGCTTTGCGTCAATTTTATGGTACTAGACCAAGCATCAGAGGCTTTACTTTCTACTTTTGATCTGTCACAGATAACATTACTGGAGAAGCAATGTAATTGCACATTTATAAAACAGCAATCTCCATTCTTCTGTCTATCATAAGCATTTACGCAGGAATATTTGTGTTGGTATCTCCCTTATGGAAGTACAATGACAGTTTTCTAAACTGTGTAAAGAATGTTTGTTTCTTTAGGTTGAAATAAACAAAGGAATGAAAAATGTATTGTTCATTCATATTTTCCCTTTGGAATCCCCCACTAGGAAGATAATACAGAACAGTAGGCCTGGGAACATCAGCATGGCGATACGATTCTGCTGCTTCTAGTAATTGATATTTGCTATTACATGTAATGTAAACTCTAGCTTAAGTTCTCCCTGACACAAGAGGCTACTTAAAATGCTACTGAGTCAGAACACGCATAGAAATTTCTGACTGTGCAATGTTTCTTTCCAAGTCTTTGATCTCACCTTAGTTTTAAAGCATAATGTTAAAAAAGTCATCTACACCTTAATTCAGAAAGGTGGTCAAGCACTTACTTAACTTAAACCTGTTGTTAGCAATACAGCTTTCCAGAGTGACGATGGAGTCGTGTTAAACAGATTAATAATCTGATGCTTAATGCATGTATCTGCCTCTGAAAACCTCAGGTTCATAGAAATAAAGATTTTAGAGTTAGAAAGGACTGTAGAATGATGCAACTCCCTTTAAAATGAAAACTATCTTATTTCGTCTAGCTGCTTGTGTACTGAACCCAGCTGTTTGATCAACCAGTGTTTAGTAAGGGGACAAATGACTACTACTGTTCTTTAAAGATCTGTATGATAGTCTCAGATATCTACTTTTTTAACATCTTTTTATGCTGGGGAGAATTAACTGAAACTCTTGCCAAAAGTTAAGCTCATTTGTCACAGATTCTCCCACACTTGTCTATAAGCAGCCTTTACTGACTCATTTTCAAATTATCCACCTCTTTTATGTATTATTTTTCTTTGTTTAGTTTATCAGTTCCCTCTGCTAAATCTAGCCTTCTCTGGTAAGTTTTTTATGACTCTTCAGTTTTGTTTATGGATATTTTATTAATCCTTCCTCTCTTCACTACCTCCAACCCGCTCCCATCTATCTTTCATAGTCCCAATTTGCCACTCTCTTTTCCTTGTGAAATCTGGGAACCAAAGAAAAAGAAGGAAAGCAGCACTCATGTTTGGGCTGCAAACGGGACACAAATCATTATTTCACTTTGAAAGCAAAGCTATTGTAATGATGCTGTTTTGCCTTAGGAGAAGCTTAATCATCTTAGTACTTGTCCATTTTCTAGTCTCTAGACCTGTTTTGAAGAAGACCTACGGTGACTATAAGAATGAGCAGTGATTCTCAGAGAGTTTGGACAGTTAGAGATAACTTCACTAATGAAGCCACTGTGGTGTGGAAAACAGTGGCTTAAAATGCTGGATAATATAACACAGGAAACGGAGTATACTGGGAGAAGGGTTTCCAAAGCATATTGGAGAGTGAGGTGTACACTGCTCCTGGATGTGAAATTAAAAGAAACTGTGTGTCTTAATTAATCCTCTAAGAGCCTTTGGAAATTGTGTCACCTTATCCTATTGAAATTCCAGTTTGAAAGGAAATTATGTAGCTCTTCAAATTAAAATCTGGCTGGCATACAATTGCTCATAAAACACAACCACTGGAAAGGCTATATTCCTTGTTTATTTATCCAAATGGAACCGTCCTGTCAAAACCATGAGTTGATGTCCACAGTCCAGTTCTTTCAACTCACTCTTTTTGCTTTTTTACCAATCCAAGCAGTAAGTGTTTATAAGAAGGGAGCAGATGAGTTGGAGGCACAGGATTTCTAGCTGCTTTTCTTAGTGTCCGTAAGGTTAGGTGCTTCTGACCTCACGTGACAGATGGACTCCTGGAGGGAGGGAGACCTGATGTCGGAACCTGCTCTCCTGGGCAGCTGAATTCAAAACAGGATGCAATCAGCAGCTTAAGCCAGGTCCTCACAAAAAACCTCACCACATGTTGTTCAGAGATATGCTTTTCATTGCTGTTGTTCAGGTGTTTATCTGCCAGAAGGATCTGACTTTGATAAGTAGTACTGTGTGGGGATTTCTTTAACTAACACTGCGCTTAACTCAGGACCCCAAAGCAGTGGAACCACATTGACATGAAATACCACCAGAGGAACAGGTTAACTAGCCCAGGAACTAGCCACAGTGATGTAACCCTACTACTTGTAGGACCCAATCTGTGTTGTCACACCTGCTTCTTCACAAGTAGTTTGGGTACCTTTAAAATCCTTGCAAAGTGTAGTTATCCAAAAAACTTGATGGTAGGAGGCAGCACATTTAGTTTTGGCTGTCAGTATTCCTGAGGTCAATGAAGAAACCCAGAAACCCTAGAGGGAACTGAACCCATCATAAGCTTGCTATTAAATATGAGTAGGAATTATCCTCTTCTGGAAATACCTGTCCCTTTCTGTTGACTATAGGGTGTCCTAGATGTCTAGCTGGTGACTAGACAAGTAGTGAGATAACGTTAAAGGAGGTGAGACCCTGTTCCAGGGTAGATGCTAAGCCAGCAAAATACTGGGTTTCCTTTCCTAGCTCATAGCGCTTGCTGAGCCAATATAAACCCTTCCAACAAAATGTGATTCTGCCAGTATAAGCAGCGTCCACAAGAAAGTTTTGTTAGTGTAGCTATCCCTATAAAACTACGTGTAGATGAGACTTTATTTGTTTTATTTGGTTTTGCAGCCGCCTAGATGGATTTTAATTTTATTACAAACAAACTGGAGATTTTGCCACAGCCTATGAATTTGCAATGGGTTGTTTTTAGTGGTATCAAGGCATGTAATCACCTTGACAACAGAAGTCAAATGCACATGTTTAACTAACCAATATGCAGCAAGTATTTCCTATATTAATCTCTCCAAATTCAGGAACTGGGTCATTTTTCCCAAGTCCAACTTCTCTGGTTAGTTTGTTCTTGAGCTTTTGAGCTTATGATCTTTGTGTGTCCCCTACCTCTGAAGGGGAGGGAAAGTATTCAATCATGCCCCTTCAGTGCTTAATCAGAACTTTAATATGGTTTCCTTCCTGGTTGGTCGTGGCACATATTGAATTAGGAAGCAATCCTGTCCCAGATCCACAAACATACTGCCAACCTTATTTCCTCCACTTAATGTAATCCAGTCTAGGCCTGGATAATTGGAGGCTTTTGTTACTCCCACCATGCCCTTTTCACATGCTTCTTATATGTACAGTATACAAGTCATTTCTTAGCCCAGTTGTTCTCTCTAAACAGGTGGTCTATATTATACTCCTTTGGGGTCTGACTCTGCTTTCATTTACCTCGTCATAAATCAGGAGTAGCTCTACCAAACTGAATGGTATTATGTCAGTGTAAAAGTGATGTAAATGAAAGAAAAGTATTTAATGTTATTTCCTGCTACTGTTCTTTCTGCGGGAGGTGCACTTAAAAGGAACCCCTAATATGTGGTACAGCCTTTATCTCACTTTTATACTCTTGTTGGGGCCCTTCATTTTACAAATTCTCTCCACCACTGGGTGAACCAATTTTAAATGCCTGAAAGGTCTGTTCAGCAGTAAAAGCTGAGTCTGTCTTCTGAATGGAGTATGCCTTTAGGATTCAGGAGCCCTACTCCTACCTGTTGCATAGAAGAGTTGATGCAAAGTCCTATTTCTATTATTTAATGTCTACAGTCCTTCCTCTTCCCATTTTTATGAAATGGAGAGTATGATTGCTAGAGACAGAAAACTGTAGCCCTAGAGCGAATCACTGAGCCTGACGTTGATTTTAATGGGTCCAAAATTCAACCATCAACACTTATTAGAGAACTGTGAATCACCTCATTGAACCAGGTCCAGTCTTGTAGCCAGTCTCTTCACACTTTAATTTCCTGTACTAACCATAATCTGAAAGGGGGAGTATTTGGTAATGTTTAAAAGAAAGGCAGAGATAAAAAAATAATATATTACCCAGATTCTTCCTGTGTTCACTTTGGTTCCATTTTTCATTTTATCAGGTTGATCCGTCCTTTCATTCAGCAATGGAAGTCCCATAGCAATCTTCACTGCAGTGTGCTAAAACAAACAGGACTGAATAACATCTGCACCATTTTTTTCCCCATTGGTTATTACTTAGAACAGTCAGAATACAGTTTTCTAAAGTTTAGAGTGTGTGGATTATGAGGATATTGTAAATGACAGATTCTAAAGCAGCATGATTATCTTTTTTCTTTTCTTAATATGCTAATTCAATCAGAATTGGGTTGGGGTGGGGCAAAGGGAGACAAAGGCCAGTTCATTGGAAAAAAACCTTTTAAGTTAGTGTAAAAAGTGTTAACTTGCCATCTAACTTTGTTTCTTTCTAATTTGTGAACAGCTAAGAAAAAGCGTTGTCATAAATGCTTCTTTGTTTCCCCATAATTTAAAGAGAATGATACTGTGAATGCAGTATTTCAGATTCAGTTCAAGATTCTGTAACATCGCTGTAGGCTTCTGACCAAAACTGATAGAGTATCTTTAATTTTGAAGAGCTGTTACTATTTAATTTGCAGCAATTCACAGCTTCAAAACTGAAGTGCCCTTACTAAGAGAACATTTAATCATCAAAACTAGAAAAAATAAAAAGAGAGCGACAAAATTTTAATACGATGGTGTATCAAGACTTAACTTCTGTTGACAACTTTTCATCAAACCCAGTGTGGTGTTTTCTGTCCGGCAGAGAGTTTTTAATTCACATCAGTGCTGTTAGGATCTGTCATTTAAACCTTCCTCCACTCTGTTTTCCAGGAGATACAATACTTTAATTGTTCTTTTACCATCATTAGAACAAACCTACAAAACATGGCACTGTCCATGACATTGCTTAAAAAATACAGTGCCATCATCCTTCTGCTGTCATAAACCACCCTGGAAACTAAGCTCATTCCAAGAAATGCTAGACTTCATTTAATAGGCTGCACATAAAAAGCCTCCCTCAAAAATTATTTAACCTCCAGTCTACAGGTTCCATCTATTCAGCCTCCTTTTGAAGTGGTTCCCCTTCACAGGAAATAATTGAGGAGATGCAGAGTGGTCAGGACACATTTTGAGGAGGTGGTATGAGTTCTGAGTCCTACTCCAGCAGCTAGATATGCATTTTTCGTTAAGTAACTAATGGGGAAAAAATGCATTTCCTCTTCTCTTTGCAGGAAATTTTGAACTTTTTTCCAAATGTTTAACCAAGCCAAAACAGTCTGTAAATATGTGTTTGAACCCTCTTGGATAGAAGAAGGAACTGAACCAAAATCTCCCACATTGTGTGCATTTTCTGTAATTGCTTTCTTATTCTATGAAAAGGGAGTGGATGTTGGAGTGTAAACTATAACTGTATCTCAGAAGAAAAGTGCAAGCCCCACTCTGCCTTAGAGAGGAATAAATTAAGCAGTATAGTCCAGCACAGCTTTTATGGCTATGACTCTGAACTGGAAGTAATATACATTTGCTTTAGACATAGTGTGGATATGTATACATTTCTGCTTTAATTAGGTATAATGTCTTGAAATACTCCAGACTTCGCCAGTATATAAGTATGCACATGTACAAACGCATAGTTTGGTTTTGAGACATAAAATGGTACACATAGATGGCCATTATAATATTTGACCATTTAGACTCAATGCTGTTATCCTGTCCTCCAGAGCAAAACCCCATCACTGAATGAGTACAATGATTTAAAGCAAAGCCAGTATCTACATCCCTTACCTCCCTATTGCCACTTGCAATGTGAAGGAGCATATTTCGTTTACCCACCACCATTACTCATAGCTAGGGAGAAACACCCTTGTGAGATCAGGAGGGATGATTCCCATCTAACTTGCCCCAGTTCAACACCATTTCAGACTGCAAGGATTGTACCTGGTCCAACTGGTATAAATGAGACAAAAGCTGTCTTTGGCTCAGCTGGAGGAACCCAAAGGGACCCTCATGGCAAACATCTGTTGTGAACATAAGTATCAGCAAGGTTGTAGGGCTCACCTAACTCTTTCAAGCCCTCCTGGCGGTGTGGCTTTTGTGGGTGAGATGTTCAGGTTTAGGCCCATGAGCACATTTGTTTCATCAGGGTATGACTATGAAAACAAGGACATGAAAAGGAGTGGGCAAGATGGCTGGGTGTGAGCCACCCCAGAAGTCCAGGCAGGTTGCTGCCGCCCAGCACATTGCTCTCTGCTTGGGTTAGGTTAGCTACTAAGTATGGTGTGATGTGAGTCAGCCCCAGGACTTGTCCAAACAGCTCCAAAAGCCTGCGAGAAACATTTCTGAGATGGGACCGGCTAGCAGTGGGAGTGGGGGAGCTGGAAGGGAAGTGCATACATGGTGCAAGCGGGTGGCAGTCACGCAAAACCTTAACTTCTCACCGGGCAGTGACCTTAGCATGTTTTCATGTTTATCTAAAAAGATAAAAGGTATGTGATTGCTCAGGAATGAAAACATGGGTAACATTCAAACAGAGGAAAGCAGAAACAGCAGTTTAAGAGGCAGGGAAATGTAAACCAGCACTTAGAAACGTTTGACTTTGCCTGTTTTTTTACTGTAGAGGTCATGGCTGCATTATATTGAAACAAATAGGAATGACCGAGCAGAAGGTTTTGATAATGTAGAACAGAGCTCTTCTAGGGATACTTCTTACTGTCAGAATTTGTAAGATCCTAAAGCTAACAATACAAATATGACCAGAGTGAACAGCCCTCAGATTTTTCTAATTGCAAAGGAGGCAGCGAGTTTGGGATTTCTCAAATGAAAGAGGCAACAAGAGCCAGAGCTTGTGAATGTGCCTTGTTTTTCGCTTATGGCCCAGGGAAGACCATGTATTTCTTGAGAATTGTCAGCTCTTTCAGCTTCTTTACAAACACCAGATAAAACCCTGACAGTAAACACTTTTAGGTCAACATAAAATAAATGAAATTAAGGTATAAAACTGCTAGGAGGGAGTGTTTTGTTTTAAAACATGAGGGCAGATTCCGAGTGGATTTAAATTAAGGTTGCTCCACTGGAAAACAACAATTTACATGCGGTGGATTGAGTCTGTGATGTTTCTGAGGTATTGCCTTTATACATATCTGATTTGATAAAAGTGCTAGCGAAGCAGACTCCCTGTGTACAGACACAGACAGCATGCTGCTCAGACAAAGATCCTGATTCTTATCTTGCACCAGTTTCGCACTGGTGCAATCCCAGCACTACCAGCCATTTTGCTGGTGATTGGCTCCTGCAGCTCAGACTTGTGTCCGCCTTGGGCTCAAAGTTTCTCCGTGAAAACCAGGAGAAAGAAAAATTGCGAAGAGGGGGGAAAAGGATCAATTTTTCATTTGACATGAAGTGAATCATTACTTCCTTCTGGGATGTAGTACCTTTTCCCACTGTTGGCTCCATTTCCCATAACGCCCTTGACCTCGGAGGTCACCTGTCATTGGAAGATGAAGCTCTGAATAAACAGAGAAGACCCTGTGGTGTCTCTTATCTCTCGGTTTTGCCTCAAATCTCCGGGCGGAGTTTTAAATTATTCATCCACTAGTGCTCTCTGCGATTTACACGTCTCCGTCACCTACCCCCCCTTGGCTTGCCCATTTGTGAGTGAAGGCGGTATCCTTGGGAACCTTATCAGAGATCACAGATTCAGGCTCCAGAAATGAAATAAAAGAGGAAATTGGTTGTATTAGCATAAGAGGAGTCAGCCTGGAGTTGAATACACACATCACCCAGAAGCACCACTGGCTTCTCTTATCAGTAACGTCTGATCACCACTTCTTTATACACACAGGCACACAGGCACACATGCACCACACACATGCGCGCGCGCACACACACACACACACACACACACACACACACGTGCACGCGCTCCACTCTTTAATTCCACCCAGCCCATTCCTTTGTTCCAGCTCATAGGAGGGAACACATGAAATAAGGTCAGATGGCATGAGTTTCTTGAAGCAGCTTTCAACGCTTCCAAGTTTTCCTAGGTGAAATAGCAGAAAACAGCACAAGTAAAAAGTTGAGGGGTTTGGTTTTGGGTTTTGTCGTTGTTTGTTTTGGGTTTTTTTCTGTTGGTTTTTTTTTTTTTTTTTGG
Source organism: Falco naumanni (assembly GCF_017639655.2). Taxonomy (NCBI): domain Eukaryota; kingdom Metazoa; phylum Chordata; class Aves; order Falconiformes; family Falconidae; genus Falco; species Falco naumanni. The sequence continues at coordinate 65,371,864 of NC_054058.1, forward strand.
TTTTGTTTTTACAAAACTGATAATAATTCTCTGGCCCCCACTGGAGGTAAAAAAAGTGAGGATGAAGATTTCAGATAAGGAGGTTCTGTTATTAGTTCAAGTATGATTCTTAAACCAATCTCTCTGTTTATATGTATCTCTCTCTAGTGTCTCAACAATAACATATAACCACGGTTTATGAGTTTTTTTCAGAATATAAAAATCTGATAGCCATATAACATAACTGGACATGTTCTTGAAATTAATACAATGAATAATTTTGAAATTCAGAGGTGCAGTTTTATGTAATTGAAACAAATTATTTTCCTGTGCTTCCTTTACATGGAGACGTTATCTCTTATACTACAGTTGAGGTAAACACTATATATATTGTGTCTTCCCAGACAGAAAATCTGCACTGGAAGGGAAAAGAAAAGTATTGGTTTATATTCTCCATGACATGGTGAATTGGAATTTTCAAATTCTGCTTTCCTTACGAATGCTGGGACATTACTGTGTGTATGGCTCCATATCTTGCTCTATGCAGCTTTAGTGATGTACATTATTCTTAGAGTTGCAGTTGACAGGGTGGCATCTGCTGCCCCTGTTACAGTTGCATCTGGTAACTGGAGAAAAAAAAGATCAGAGAGAATTGATACTACAGACAGTGGAAAACATGCCCAATGAGATCAACTTTGCTCACATTTTAGAATGTTTTTCCTCCATATTGATAAAAACAAGGGAAATTAATTTCCCTTCTTTTGAAAACTGTGATTTTGTTAATACTCAAATTTGGTAATTTCTCTGCATGGTTTTACATGTGACAATATCACCATAGCTCTTCAAACTGAGGGTCCTTTGTTCTCTAATGAATATTACCAACATCCCCTAGTAAATGTGCACTGGCTTTACACAGTATGAGTGGTGAACTAAATTTTATGGCCTTTAATTAAGCAGACCTTTACCTTTTCCTTCAGTGCAAGATGGAATCCTGTGGTTTTTCATTTTTGGGTGAAAAAATGCAAAAGAAAAAAAAAAGTAGTTGTCATGGCTCAAATTCTCCTCTCAGTGGAGCTTTTACTTGTGTACATATAGTAATAGTAAAAAAATTCCATTGGCTTCATTTATGTTGCCATGGATAAAAGATAAGATGATGGTTCAGTAATCTTTTCCCTATGCTCAAATAGTGCCATGAATTCCTAGGAGCATCTGCATCATTTCCCCTTCAATCTGTACAAAGTCCTCCTGATGTCCTTGCTAATTAAAGTAACAACCATCTATGCTTATAGGTCTTTGACAACATTCAGTGGAAGAGATTGTAGTTACATATAGAACCAACCTTAATTGGACTTTGAGTAGGAGGCATGATATATTAGTTTGTAACTGTATGCAGGACTGATGCCAAATTTTTCCATGAAATGACTCTGTGGAGCTACTGAAGTTGTTGGCAAAACAGCCATTGACCTCAGAAAAGCCAGGCATACACCCTTAATATCTACCTCTCTGCTCTTGCAGTATTCATCAATGTAGGAGGTCATAATATCACAAGAGGGTAGCTAGGAGGAAGATGAGGGTGATAAGAATAAGAGGGTTCACTTTTAGTTGTAACATGCAAATCTTCAGTTCCTTATTTTGATATGTTGTACTAATCTGACCAAGAGAAAAGCATCTGCTCACAACGTCAACAACAGAAAATGAGAAGTATCATCACAACTTCTATTTGTGACACGTCTGGAGGTTGAAAATGAAAATCTATGTATTAATCAAGAAGCTTTACAGATGATACATATATAAAGCAGAAAGAAGAGCTGAAGCCATGGTGACTTATATTAAACAGGACTAGACTTGTTTATTTACTAATTTAGCCCATCTAATTGAATGAAGCAGCTGTAGGCCTCCTGCACAGTCACTGGAGTTAAATATCAGTTAGGTCAACTCTGCCCTGGAGGTGCTTGGTTTTGTCCATGAACTGCAAAGAGAAATTGGGGTGGGGTGGTGGGGTGGTGGGGTGGGAATGCTCTTTCTTCCACTACTATTTCAGTACATTGGAAAGAATGAAAATGGACCAAAGATCCTAAAGGTAACACTGTAAAGGTATCAGTAAAATTCATATCAGTAGCATGCAAACCCAGCACTTAGCAATATATAACAGAGTTTGTGTGAATAAGACATATTTTGCTTTATTTTAATTAACCCATTTCACTATTTTATAAGTTTACTACCCCACCTCCCACACCCTGCTGCGGGAAGAAGTGATCTCAGAAGCTACTGAAACTTATGACAAAATCAAGGATATAACGTAGACAATAAGAGCAGTTCCTTCTTCATATGAATTGACTAGATACTAGGTTTTTCACAATCGTCAAGGTCAGTGTTTCATTGCCTGGCTTAGTGAAAGCAAGGTTTAAAATTTGTAGATATTCCTGAGGTCAGTGGGAGCTTCCCAGATAAGAGATTCTGTCCTTCATTCAGACATTCTAGTATTTCTAGCTGATAGAGTTATGACATTGATTAACATTCTTTTAAGACATGGAAAATCCCATAGACTATGCAGACTGGTAGAAATCACCAGTTTAACCCAGTGTTGCAGCACCATGGGGGGGAACTTACAAACCATGCCATATAGTTGGGCTTCATTCAAGTTGTAATATGTTAAAGATTTTACTTTCTAAGTAATTGTTGATTATTAAATATGATTTTAATTAAAGATATTTACAGAACAGCTTATAGTGCTTGCAGATTTAATGGAAAAGAGCTTCCCTTCATGTGAATTAAGTGGGAGTTTTGCTGTTTAGAGAATGTTTCTCTCTTATAAGACATCATCCCCTTTAACCCTTGGCGATGCCAAATTTTTCCTGATTACAAATTTCCTGATTCTTCAAACACAATTTTTTTTATACACAGACATTTCCTTCTGTAGCAAATTGGGACTTTTAAGAGCAGAAGTACCATGTCTTCTGCAATTCCATGGTACTGCAGGTTCTAAGTTAGCTACCTTAAATAGACTGTGCTGTACTCATCATGCCTGAGGCAACTCTTTCTTCTCCAAGCCTTCAACTTTCCTGCAAATCCAGGCTGTTTCCATGTACTAGCTCAATATAATGCACGTGGTCAAGCTTTCTTTCTTTTCTCAACCTGCATAACAAGGTATATATTAATATTTTTTTAACAAAAGCTGATACGTTTATGCAATCACACACTAGTTTGGGATTCAGCGTTCTGGCCATATGCCTAAAGGTAAGCCTTTCAGTCAGCCTTGAACATGGCTCTACAAAATGTTTTTATGTCAGTCTGCAATTCCCTGCATGAATTGGTGCAGTACATCTCCACTTACTGTGTAATAAGTGGTTGCTTGTCTTAGCACAAACTGAGCTAGATGCATAGCAATCTGGAGGGGCAGAAAGCTGTCATCTCCCCTTTCTGCAGTGTATGTAATGTATTGTGACAGGTCAGCCATCTAGTATTTACCCTACAGCAGAAATAAGAGCCTTATTTCAAGAAATAACTAAGACATAGCTTCTTTACCCCAGGTTTTGGAAGCTGGCGTTTCTATAGCGAAACATTATGGCAAATCTGCACGTGTTCTGCAGCTCATAAATTCATTACATCATCCTACTGATAACAGACCTCACTCTACAGGATTTCTTAATTCTGAACACCTGCTGGCTTTTGAATCTCCCCTACCTCTTGGATCTATTCCCACTGCTTTGGGAGTCTGGTCGGCCATTGCTTTGGAGTCTGATTTATACTATTTGTACCTACAGATCTCAAAGCACGGGGCAGAAGGTGGCAGTTGAAGTTTGCATTTCTCGGCATTTCACTGATGATCCCTTTGTTTATATGTGTAAAAATGCCAAAAATATCCTTTTTGTCTTCTGTTGTTAAAAATCGATTAGCAAATGCATTCGGTTTGTGACTTATTTAAGACAGCATTACAATATGCCTATTTTATATGCAAAAGAGCAGAGGCACAGAGACGTTTTGGTAACTTGGTCAAAGCCATGCTCTGTATTCAGAGCTATACCTCAGAGTTCCAGTTTCGACAGGATTTGCATCATCAGCTGGCTTTTGCATTTTGGTAGTGTCAAGGGATAGTATCTGAGAGCTCTCTTTTTCCAGGGGGACCAAGATCTGCATCTATGCTATGAATCACACAGCAAGTACATGGATACAGAACAAAAGAAGTCCATGAAGCTCTCTAGAGATGATCATCTTTATATTTCTATTTTATAATAAAGGCTTAAATGATTTCCTTCTGCTTTGAAGAAACAGATGTCCAGTTTCTTATCCAGATCATGTCCTTGCATGAGACCGAAAGAGCATCAACATGTTACTTCTGGAAAGGCTCACACATTCTTATGTAACCATTACCTTTCTGTGAAAAACTGATTTATAATTACAGCTATGTAAGGCCAATTTGGTGATGGAGCTGTTTAGAAGGTGCACCAGAACTCTTTTTTCATGTACCAGAACCCGCCTCAGCTGTTTTCCTTTGGACTGCAAACAACCTGTCTCTGCAGTCTTAAGCAGAGTGTTTATTTTCCCTCTCCCTCAATTAAAAGCCTGTATTCAGACATGTAACTACCACTTCTTATAGGGAGCCTTTAGCCCCAAACTGCATTTCAGAAAGTTTTAGAGACAGTCATATAAAAGAGGTTTTAAATACGGGACTTCATCAATGCACACAAATTCGGAAAACCAACACTTACCTGGGAGAAGTCAAATATTCCGTGTTCAATAATTTGGGTAAGACATACTATCTTATACTATTTGTGATCACTTTTGAAGGTATAGAGGGCTGCAATAAAAAGACCCAAGAAAAGAAATGCTTTTCTTCTCCTAGAGACCTCTAGACATCTTTTTGGATAGCAATGGATTTCACTTGCTACTAATTTGGATAGAATTCAGACCAATGTAGGAAGCACACTGGTCATGTCAAACTACTCATGGAAATTAAATTCTGTATCTGGTCCTATTCTTCCACTAAGAAATTCAATAGGATAAAGGATATTACAAGTTATTCTGTATTCAGTTTTTATTTAGGTTACTATTTCCTTGCCATGTGCTGAGCTGGGACCTTGCAGCACTGATTACAGAGAGAGCTGTAAGAGTTTAGTCAGGTGGATTGGACTGAGTATAGGCATACATCTCCAGCTATCTAACACGGCCAGTTTTTGTGGGGAGAAGACTACAATGGTACCAACAATATTATATCTGGCTAAGAAAAAAAATATTGAAGAAGGCCCACTCTTTTTTCCTTCATCCCAACATTCTACATTTCCCAAACCTGCCAACAATGAGCCATAATTTATGCAAAGGCTTACACGAGCACACTTTAACCTACTCTGCCCTCATGAGTGCCACCCCAGAATGCTGCTTCAGATTCCAAAAACAAGCGTAGGTTGGAATTTCGTTATTTAATACTCCTGGGGTGCTTTTCTGGGGGCGAGGCTTGGTTGGGTTTTTTGTTTGGTTTTGTTTAAACATCAGTGGAGATCACCTGAAAATGCACAGCTCATGAGCTCTCCATGTGTATGTACTGGGCACTGAAGTAAGGAAGCAGAATTCTTATAAAACTGTAACCCTGTTAGACTTGTTCCCAAAGCTCTCTATTATTTTCCTCTGATATGAAATGTATTATTTCTTTAAGGCGTTTTTCTAAATGCTCTGAGCTGTCTTTGGAGAACCTTAGCTGTCTACACTAACTATATGGAGTACTATAAGGAAAGGTAGCAAAGTAAATCTGGCCAGGAGACTCAGCATGTTTCTAGCTACCTAACATAGATGGCTTAATTAGGCATCTTGGGCTGAGTTGTTGTGAATGTAACCCTTTTGCTACAAAACCAGATACCAGATTAATGGAGGATGATGCATTATGGCCTTCTTTTGTATGTATTTTAACACATAGATTGTCATTCAACATAGCATGTGATTTTCTCATTGGGTCAGATTATCTCCTTTCTCTAATCAGCAAGTAGTAGACATTTGAATTTTAAAAGTTTATGGAGAAAAGGATTAAATTTACCTACTCCAGCTTGGTATCATAAACTAAAAACACAAATAATTTTAAGTCATAGTTAAAAAACAGAAAAAAGCAAAAAAAGAAAGAAACACAAGGTTTATCTTCTAAAATATGCAAGAATCTTCTAAAAGTATTAAATGTATAATACATTAGTTAGGACATTTCAGTCAAATCAGTAGGGTGCTTTACTGATGACAATTCTCTACTCTTGGGCACTGCAAAACATCATGATTAACTAGCAATATTATCTTAGTGCTAAACGTCTGAGGTTCTATACTAATTGGGAAAAAAAAAATTGTCTTTAAGTTCAGAAACCATAATCTCAGAACCACTTGTGATTTATATAATTGGTGATGCTGTTCTAGAAAAGCTATATTGAATTAAACCAGGTAGTCCTCTGTGTATGATTCAGGCGCTACAGGTAAATACAGTCGACATTGATTTTAAGGGCATAATTGGAAAACAGAAATAAAATATGCAGTTATTGTTGAACTTAGCAACTCTCACAGCTATCCAAGCTTTATTGTATTCAACCAGAAAAATATGGAAGTGCAGATAACCAGACCACCCTGAAAAAAACTCATTTAAAACTGGACTTTGAAACTCCTAAGGGGGAGGGGGGGGGGGAGAGGGAGAAAAAAAAAAGAAAAAAAAAGAAAGGAAGACTTGTTTCTTTTCACCCACAATGCTGATGTCTATTCCTGCTTGGCTTTTTCACACCAGTGCATAATGTCTTTGGACGCTTATCACATTAGCCCCCTTGGTAAATGAATATTTTTATTGCAGTAGCCTTTGGAACTTTAACAAAGAAAGATGGGTAGATTCCCACCCACAACATTAAAGTTTTCCTATTCACTGACACCAAACCATGTTCTAATGTTTAAACAAACCCAAACGCTTGGGAAAATTTAGATTTGACCTCTGTGTGCATGTTAAACAGTTTACATTACAGCAAACTCTAGTTTTCCCTAATGTGCATAGCACTTTGGAACTTTGTCAAAACGGAACAATTTCAAAGCTGTATGATCTTCACCCGGGGGCCTAATTGAAGCAGCATGAAAAATATTTTTCTTTACTTTTTTCTTTACTTTTTTTTTTCTTTTTTTTTTTTTCCTTATAAAGCTGGATCTGAAGCTGGGTACTCTCCAAAAAAGCTTATGAAGCTGACAAACATTTACCTCCTGGTTCTACAACCCTAAAACTTCCATTGTAGACATTCAGAGCAAAGGTCAGACAGGAAAAACATATTAGAAGAAGCATGACAAGCCAAGTTTTATTCTCCTTGAAAAGCCAGCTTTTTAAAGTTCTTTTCCTTTCATATTGGTTGTTTAAAAAGAGATCTGAAGAAAAGTCGAAATCCCCATGTAAATGCATATATTTTCAAACGGGATGATACCTATGCAGATGCATATTAAGCTGCATCTAGCTTTGGTGGACAAGCCATGTTTGAAGAGCATTCCTAATGCAGTTGATGCTCATGTCATTTTTGAGTCCACATTGAAGTTCAATTGCATCAAATTGAAATGAATATATAAAAATTAGATGTTTAATTTGTGGTTGCCGGTGGCATAAGAAATATGCATATGTGTTATTTTCTTGCCAAGCAAAACACTTTTACAGTAAATGTTATATATGTATAGCTCTAAAAAGTATTGTATATTCCAAGATTTATACCATAATACTGGATTACGTACTATATATATAGTATATCTTAGTGGATGGCTGGCGGCTTGGATCCCCAGAATATTGTCAGTCTAATCTAGACAATTGACCAAAGCATCACATATATATTTATGTGATTTAAACATAAACAAGAGTGTAAATGCATAAACTTTGCAAAACCTTTTCAGTGTATATTGATTCAAGCATCCTAAACCCAAGACAATCTAATAAAGGTTTAATTGAGGAAAATCATAGATTTCTGCATGTACCTATGCAGACATGGTACATAGTATACATAACTTGAGGAGTCCTATTTATGCTCCCATTTATTCTAACATAGTTCCATTATTTTTTCAGGGTCATTCCTCTTCATCATTTTTAAACTGGACAGTGAGAGGAAGGATGAGGGAGAACAGGTCTCCTGGTTCTTTACAATTTTCTGCAACCAGGTATTGCAATCTTTCTTTCATCTGATTAATTGCATGGATGGGGTATTTCAGTTCAGCTCATAAAATTAAATTGAGTGAAGATTATTGGATATGCTTGCAGAATTAATATGAAATTTTAATCATCCAAATATATGAGCTTCAGTGTGTTCCTACAAATCAAATGCAAATAATATACAGTTCCTTTGTCAATTTCTCAAGTGGGGAAAATCAACTAATCTGATCTATACCAATGGAGTATGGGATCTCTGGTTTAATCTGTGCTAGGATTTCCTCAAAGAATGTTTTCCAAGTGTAACATTCAAGATCCTGAGAATTTATGAAATTCTTCATAATGTGAAGATTCCCTGAAAATTTGAGAACATATCTCAAACTGTGATTCCAGACTTGAAGGATATGAAATTAAACCCTTTACAGCATTTTCTGAATATCTATCTACCTATCTATCTATCTATCTGTCTGTCTGTCTGTCTGTCTGTCTATTTCACTACTACCAGCTCCACAACATATTAAGTACTTGCAGCTACTGTTACTGTCAGAAATTAGGGTCATGGATTTTGTTTCATGTTGGGGCATCTCATGTCAGATGTAAATGCTTCAGATAGAGGGCACATATGATACCTTTATCCATTAACTGACCAGACTTTTCAGTATGTCAGATTCTTAAGACTGATTATTTAGCATTTGTCAATCCAGATGTACTGTATTAGTTTCAAACAGAAAAACTCAGTGTCTATGATATTCATTTTCTCTCACCCCCAGCAGAGGTTAAAGAAATGTACAGTCAATAGAACCCTGTCAGTTGGTGTGTATTTGTTGATAGAATCATAGAATCAAATGGGCATTATTTTTTAAAGATACTGTATATCCAATCTCGTGGGGAAAAATCTGATGGAATATTATAATGATAAAATAAATAGGAACATATGCACATTTAAACAGATGCTACAAAAAAAAAAAAAAATCCAAAAGCAGTTCAATCTAGTAGAGATGGACTCTTACAAAAAATGTTCTCTTTTATCACTTAGTTTCTAATAATTTAAGAGTTAATTATAACAAAGACTTTAATGATTTTTGCCACTTTTAGCACATCTTATTGGATTTACATGGCAAATGAAAAGAATTTATTTGATTGGTTTTGATTCTTTGAAATGGTTGCTTATCTGAAAACATTTAAAAACAATATATAGTGAAAAAACCTTTCTCTCAGCAGATCCTAAATCCTAGAAATGCTTCAGTACATGATAAGAAGACTGCTCCTGCTTATGCAGAGCCTGACACACAAAGGTGTATGCAAGATTAGGGATTCCAAAGGAATTCTGATTTCTGGTAATAATACCAAAGAAGCACAGCTACATTTGCAATTGGATTTCCCCTTGGGACACTGGTACCACAGAAAACAGACTTTTTACAGCAGTACATGAAGAATTAGGCATGTAACTAGATAAGTAGTACACTGTTACAATGGTAAAATTTATGCACTCATGCACCTGGAGGCTTCTAAAATATCTGAAAAACACTAGATGGCTTCCACAGAACTCAGGAGAAACTTAAAGAAAAAATGTTTGAAATATTTTATTTTCCAACCCCTGTTTTTAGTTTTTATTTTTATCTTTATTTCCATCCCTCTGGATGCTTTTTCTGCTACATGTTAGAGGAGGAATTCTGTACTCACAGTGGCAATGATAGTAATAAGGAACTACTAAGCATCTGATAAATATTAGAAGTAATATTTGCCATGGAATTTTTAAAGCAAACTTTTATGTGGGCAGAAATTCTTCTTTCTCATAGTAACTCTTAGTTTAAGCAGATGGACAAAGGAATCTTGTTCCTCAGTTCAAGCGTTCTGTTTTTCTTGACCTTTTATCTCACACTGCCTACCTACATTTTCTCACGATTTAGGATCCCAGTCAAGACTATCAGATAGCCACTGTCCTTCTCACACCTACATAGTGTTTTTTGAGTGTTGCTCTTATGTACTGTTTGGGATTTTAGTGCTGCAGGCTGTAAAGCAAATTATATGGGAGCAATCACTTCTTATTAGAACTTCAGCCCACAGTGCCAAGGAGTTTACTGATGTGATCAGTATTAGCTGTGATTATCTCTTTTTTCAGATATGTTGGCCCATGCTAAATGATTTTTCATATATTGTTTTTCTTGCTCAGGGTTTTGTCACTGTATGAAAATAATTTCTGAAGGAGGGCAGCTATCGTACGTATGGCCATTACTTGACAGAGTAGCATGTAGAACAAAAGTCATTCTGTGGAGACTAATCCACTGAAGGAAAACAAAGTCAGCTATTCCAGACTTCAAAGTGAATCCTAATAGTGTCATCATTCAGCTAAATATGAATATCTTTGTGCCTTATTAGAATAATGAGATTATGTCTAAACAAGGTGACTAAGTTAGTCCTTAGATAAACCAGTTGATTTTGGTTTATTTTTACAAAAAGGCTATAATTTATCTTCACTGATCAAGGTAGTACCCCTGGAAACATCAAAATTTGGTACTATCTGTTTAGTTTGCTAAAGTATTACACTGGCCTCCTTTCTGAAATATAAAGTGACAAAGTGCTGACTTGAACTCCTCATTATAGTGTCTTGAGCTGCTACTGTGATTCCTAATGCCTGGAGAGAAGTGTGATCTCAAGGTATGTCCCATCTCACCTTTTCCCCAGCTTTTGCCTAAAAGTCTTCCAAAGGAGATTCTATCACAGTAATTCAGTTCATTTCAGTTATGATCATGTGGTGGCATATGAAGTTGTGGTACACTACAGACCATGAAAATGCAAATGGAAAGGTAGTTCTTTGTCCTACAGACCTTAGAATCTCTGTGGAGGACAAATGGAAACAGGAAAATACTTCAGCGTGGTAAGCAACGTGACTGCCCTGCTCTGCATGGTGAGAAGCACTTTCAGTGCATCAGGCAGATAACCATTCTTTGCTGTTCAAATTCTCATTCTTGAAGAAAACCCATTTTCAGCTTCTCCTTTGTTTTTGAAGCTCCCAGTATATTGTTTATATGCGGGCTTAAGTTAATTTTCCCAGAGATTCCTGACCACACAGCAGAAATTGTATTGCCTTAAAGGAGATAAAGATCGTTCCAAGTCAATGCATGATCTCTGCTCTCTCCTTGTTTTAATGATGCAACCGTGAGTGAAAACACCCAAGAAACTGGTCAAATGAGTCAAATTTCATGGAACATATTGTTCTTTTCCAAAGCGTACATTTTAGTATTAAAAGTTAAAAGTGGCTAACTGAACCGCTTGTACTAGAAGGACAGAAACATAACTGAGGAGTAAGAAAATGGATCGTTTTCTTGCCGTGCCTACTGTGTCCTAATGGCTAGTACTGCTCAACATGGTTTGCAGTGTCTTCATGAGATCAGTCTTCGGAGACCTTCACCATCACCTCTTTCCTGGCTTCTGGGTTTCTGCCACATAAGCATGGCATCATATGTGTTTGTTTAGGTGCTGGTGTTCTGTAGTTTGTTCTAGTACTCCAGTTATCTTTGACTACTTCAAGCAAGACCTTCTTGTACAGCCTCTGCTTTTTGACTGAAACTCCTGGATCACTTGTTTTGTTTCTGGTGGTAATACATACTTCTTATCCTTTTTCATGGAATCTATATGTCCATGAGTACTGAGGATCCCCTTGCTGTTTCTAACCTCTGAGGTCATCTCACATTCCCCTACAAAAGGCAATCCTTCCTATGATAAGACAGTTGGCACTAATTACTTTCTGGTGTGGCTATCTCTTTCTATTGATTAAAGAAGGAGCTTAAAAAGCTAGCTCTGCCTAGGCATCTGATTTTATACAGGGTGGAATGGAATTAATATCATTTTAGGTGCCTCATTTTAAATGGTTAATATTAGGAAGGAAGGAATTCCACCCATCCTATAGAACTAATCACACTTCATTAAAATGCTGATTGCAGGGGTATATCAGATTTTAAATACAGCTTTCCTTGCTTCCTGTTCAATATCAGAAACAAACTTTTTTTGCTCTTTGTTTTCCTTATTCTGGTCCTTTTTCTGTTATACCTTTTTCTTACACATTTCTGGCTCTATAACTAAAAACCAACTGCAAACCATGCCACTGGTACTAAATGACCTCATTTTCGTGAAAGTTACATCAGAGAGATTGTAGAGATAGGTGATGTGATCCCCTTCTGCATCACCTCACACCATATGCTAGTTGTCATCTCTGTTGACCTGCAATACTGGATCGACATTGCTGAGTCTTCTGAGCTGAGGACATCGTGTTCTGCTGGTAAAAACGGATGCTTTTTCTTCTTTTCTCCACTAGAAGCTTGTGCAGAAATACCATAGTTTTCTCAGCTCTCTGACAAGGTAGCAAAGTGACATAATTGGAGATGTATACAGTTTTCTTGTCAAGTTTTGCCAGCTATGCTTCACCTCTATTACTCAGGTATAACTTCATCCCACACTTTTTATCTTCAACTTCTTTTTTCAAGTGCTGGGCTGCATCAGCTTTTTTGTGGAATTCAAAAGAAAGAAATAGAAGGAAAAAGCCTACAGATTTTCTGGCAATGTTTCCTCTAAGATGGAGAAAAGAATGGATGACACTCATAAAACATGACTTAGAATCTATTATTTACAGGGAAGAGTGCTGAAACATAATACAGAGAGTGTACATTTATTACCAAGGACCAGACAGGATCACATGCACCTTTAAAAAAATAAAAGAAAGGACCGATCAAAGATTCTTATATTTAGGGTGGTAACATGGACCTCAGAACAGCTTTCTTCATCTTCTGTTCTTTCCACACATTTCTTGTACTGCCTGAGAAAGAGTTTCTCAAAGACCTTTCAGTAGCAAAGTTTCCAAATGTCTGTGAGACAGTAAAAACAGTGTTTTCCAACATCACAGGGGACTTATACATGATAGGTGTGAAAGGTAGGCAGATAATGTCTTGGCAGAAAAAAACCAGCAGAACTCAAAGACATAAAGAAAATATTTTTTCTTGCAAAATATTTTTCATTGAGAAAATGCTAATTATATGTATCACAGTCATAAGAAGCAAAAGAACAAGATCTAGTTCAACAGCATTCACATATTTATCATGCTTAGAGAAATAACATGTTACTTATTAATAGCGTTTGGGATGTTTTCCATCTGAGATGATAAAACTAAAGTTCCTTTCCATAATAAGTGTTGAAAATGCAGAGAAAAATACATTAATCATCTTCTAACAATCTCAAAAAGGCTTTCCAAATAGGGGCTTATTTTCTTTTTCAGCAGGGAATCCCTTTTGACCCTCTTCTGACCTCTTCAATGAAGAATTAATTGTTTCTTATTGCAAACATTATTACAGGCACCTGATTCTCCCCTTGGTGACACTGATATGTTTCAGGAATTACTCCGTGACAGCCAATGAATTTATTCCAGTATAAAACCAGTGCACATGAAAGCAGGATTATGCCTCTTTTGCTGCCTGTAGTACAATATGGAAAAAAATAGTCACATAAGATCTTTTTCCACTGAGCTATATCAGTTTCTACTGGTAAAGACTTTGGTTGTATATATCTTTAAGACTAATTTAGAACTACGTGGCAAGTATGTAACAGCAGTAGACTTCTTGTCGTATCTACCAGTCCCACATGGTAGCCTTCTTACTTGCAGGATGTCTCAGATGGTACTAAATGCCAATACTGAGGCAACAAAGTCATGTCTCAGATGTCTGGGAAACCCTCAGGTCAAAGAACGAAGCTCTGAGGAACAGATTCATCCTTCCTATATACTGAGAGATTAAAAAAAGAAATACTTTTAAGTTAGGCTCCTGAAGTAAGGTGTGGAGGAATGAATGTCTTGGGGCATATACTTTCCTGAACACGGGATTTTGAAGCTGAAATTTTGAATCCTCAGGTGTGCAGAGACTCTCAGTCCATTCCTTCTGGGGATCAGAGGCAAAATACAGGGGAACACAGACTTTTATATTCCTGGAGTTTTCATCATCATTATTTTTAGCTCTTCACAGTCATTCACATATTTTCTTTTTATGGGTAGAGAGATAAAGTTCCTAGATTCAGAACTCCAGAAATGCTTGGAAACAAATTTTAGGATTTTCCACCAGAAAGTGAAGAGCCTTCCTCAGACTAAGAAACCCATAGAAAACAGAAGAAGAACGAATATGGTTCTCAAGAGTTGTTTGCCTCTACTTTAAATGTCATGAGAAAGAAACCAAGAAAACCAGCAAGAGTTATGCCCTTGACAGAGCTACTGACTCGATGGCCAGGCTTTGGGTAATCTACATATATTCTGCATGCTAATATCCCAGTCTTAAAATGTAGATGATAGTGATTTACATTTCCTAGGATGGATACATATCCATTCAGATTTTATTGCTATACATAATTTGTACACTGTTTACCAAACAGGAGCAATGGAGTTAAAAGCTTCTTTGGAATTAAATAGAAAACTGAAGGATTCCCTTAAGGGTCCTGACTTTAACCACAATTGTTTCCTTGGACAGCCTCAGTCTAAAAGTGTATAAAAAATTTAATTTTTAGGTGGAATAGGGAGAGGGGACAAGAATGAAAGAAACGTGTTATAACATGGGAAATGCATGGTATGTGTGCAAAGAAGGGATAAATTAACATAGGATATTAGCAATGGGTAAGGAAAATGGTGCAGATGTTAGGACTAGATTGACATGAAGTGTGTAGCAAAGCTGCCAAAACTGTGCTTTGCTAGTGTTTCTTCCTTCTGCCTCTTTGGGCAGTGAGGAGTGGAGGAAAGTCCTGAAAAACTCATGAGACTCTTTCAGTTGAGCATTTTCCTTACTTTTGTAGGGATCCACAAATGCCATGTATCATCCAAGTGCCAGCAACTTAATGAGGGGCAAACTTACTTGGAAGAACTGTTGATTTACACTTTATGATCTTCCTGATGAGTTCCTCCTGCTCTTTATTTGTGTGACTGAGTTTGTGCATGGTATTTAGGCTCAGACTTTACATAGGGAAAGGAATCACTGTGCTTCTGTCCTGTTAGCTGCATGCCTGGCAAAACTGGATTTGTGTTGGAAGTGGTTAAGAGCTCAGATTTGCTCTCTGATCACAGCCCTTTATATATTCTTGTACTGAAAGACACAGATGATCTTTTTCTGACTATGTGCAAACCTGTCAGCATGGCCAAGCAAGGACATTTCAATAGTTAGGCTGAGGACAGCTTGCCCTTATTTATATCTATGAACTAGAAGTGAGATATAAGGGGCCAGAAAACAGAAAATTGGAGTAGGGGGGGTGTTGATGCTGGCAGGCTTCCTTGCTTAAGGTCTGTGTGATTGATTTAGCAGCAGACACTAGGAGCAATGCAAAGGAGTAGGGTGGGAGGCAAATGGTTTGTAATGATCAGGTTATCAAGACCCAGATGGATAACAATGGACAGTAAAGTGAGGGTTTACTATACAGTTGTATAGAATATAAGGGTTTACAACAAACAGGTAGAACTTTGGATGATATCATATCTAACAGCTAGCACAGAAGTAGCCAAAGAGACAGACTAATTCAAATTTCCACAGTACTGGAGTAAGTGAGAATAATTCTACTGAGCTCAGTAGTTTGACTTTAGCAGGTACCTTGCCAGAAGAGTCAAATAGGCAGAATACAAGCAATAACAACAGAAAGTTCATAAGCTGATTGAATATGTATGTCATAGAAAAAACTCACACATCTAACATTCTTTCCAGGAAACATACACAAGAATAATGATTCAGATATTAACTTATGAAATGTTGCCTACAGTAAGTTACTGTTGCATGTCTTTCTACTGTAGACAAGATGAATTGGAGGCTTTGACTTAATATAATGAAAATTTTCTGTATTTTTCTCAGTTGAGAAGCTTCATTGAGACTTTATATTAATGTTTCATTATATATGAGATGGGAGAGAAATCTACCTGCTTTTCTCTGCCAAGTCTTTTATCAGACGAGAACATGCATTTCTGCAGTTGTGTGAAATTGAGAGTTGCAGATGTTCAGAGACTGCATCCAGAAGTCATCCTTTACTTGAAGACCCAACACCAATTTTCTGTCATATCTAGCAACAGCTACTTTAAGGCTGTCAGGGACAAGTTAGAAGGAGGTGTCAGAGCAATGTGTTGTTTTGGCTCTTGCAGTTTTTAAAGTGTGTGTGAAAAAACCCTAAAAAAAAAGCTAAACAAAAATGGTTCTGCTTAAATTTCCATAACTGCAGAGTCATGCCCTGAAGATTATGAAGACAGTAAGAACCAGCAGATGAATAAAAATATGGTAAATTAAACCTCATTCATACCTGACAAAATCTGCCTGGTCTTAGTCATATTAAGAAATATTAGTGGTTCCTCACTAGATTGAGCAATGTATGATTTCTTCTTCAGATCAGAAAAAACCAAAACAAAGTAACACAAACAAAAAAAAACCAAACAAAAAACCCCAACAAAACCTGCTAAATATTTTCAAACTCTGCAAACTACATGGTAAACTTAGAGTAAACTTCTTTCTCTCAGACTTGAAGCACAGGGTAGACAATAACGTTGTGGAGCTATCTACATAAATGATATTAAAAGCATTTCTTAGGCTACTCATTTTCATCTGCTGAACTGTAACTGTATTAATGGAAACAAACAACTTCATGTACCTAGCTTGTATTTCGTATCTTTTTGTATGGTCTGAGGTAATAGCTGATGGGATATACTATTAATAAGTAAATACTGGGGTGGAAGAAGTCACTCATACTAAACTCATCACAAACAGTTTGTCAAGATGTTGTCAATTTTTGTAGTGTGGTTTGAAAACTGACAGAAAAATTGCTTTTATGTGAAGGATATGGTTTTTGTTCTCCCACAAGCAGTCACTCACTTTAGACCTTCCTGTGGTCTTCAAAACCTCTGATTTGGTTTGCCAAGCTGTAAACGATGAGGAGTCAGGAGCTGCTTTACAAGACCAGTCTTCAGTGAAGCGTTGGACACCTCGTGTTCTGTAGCTTTTATCAGTTGTGCTAGAAACACCAATACTGTTTGTACACCAAAAAGTTAGATACCTCAAAGTAATTTAAAACCAGGTCTTTCATACTGGAATTTTCAAAGTGTCCAGGGAAATTCAGCATCCAGATAACACATATTTCCCTGTGTTGGATTTATATGGCAAGGTTTTAGTAACAGAGGAGGCTGCAGGTGTGGCCTCTGTGAGATGACACCAGAAGCTGTCCTTATGTTGGACAAAATCAGTTCCAGCCAGCCCCAGGACAGACCCACCGCTGGCCAAAGCTGAGCCAATGAGTGACAGTGGTAACATATTTAAGAAAGTGTAAAAAAGCTGTGGAACAGCAGCTGAGAGAGAAGGGTGAGAAAAGATAGAAATCCTATTGCTCTGAATAGCCACTGACATTCGAATTCTTTTTCACTGGAGTGGTAACTACAGCATATAATGTGTGTTGTACCATGGAGAGGAGCCCACGCAAGAGCAGGTTTTCTGGCAGGACTTGTGACCCCATTGGGAACCCACACTGGAATAGGAAAGGACCCATGAAAAGGGCCCATGCAGGAGTAGTTTCTGAAGAACTGCAGCCCATAGGTAGGACCCACATTAGAGAACTTGGTGAAGAACTGTATTTTATGAGAGGGACCCCATGCTGGAGCAGGGGAAGATCATAAGGAGGAATGTGCAGCTGAGATGAAGCATTACAAACTGACCACAACCCTCATTCCCATCCCCCTGTGCCAGTCAAAGGGAGGAGGAAGAACCACTGGGAGTGAAGCTGAGCCTGGAAAGAAGGGAGGGATGGCGGAAGGCATTTTTAGGTTTGTTCTTATTTCTCATTATTCTATGCTGTTTAATTGGAAATAAATTAAATTAATTTCCTTAAGTGGAGTCAGTAATTGCTGAGTGATCTCTCTGTCCTTATCTTGACTCATAAGCTTTTCATTGCATTTTCTCTCCTCTGTTCTGTTGAGAAGGGGCAGTGATAGAGCGGCTTGGTGGGCAAGGTCAGTCAAGGTCAAACCCACCACATTCCCTTAGAATTCACTGAAATCCCCTTCTCAGTCTTACATCTCCCCCACGTATCTCCAGCCACTTCCCTGGTTGAGCCAAGCAAGACCCTGCTTGCCCCAGGAGCCCATACAGCTGCTGAGAGACAGATGTGTGATCTCCAGGGTGTGATCCAGCCTGCCCAGGACTGCTGGGCAGCTGCACAGGGAATGCAAGATGACTGTGCTCCCACTTCTGGTGACTCATGTAATTGCCCAGAGTCAGAGAAGTGAAACTGAACCTCAGTGCTTTCATTTGCACCCCTTGAACTTTCACAGGATACAATATTAGTTTATGCCTGGCACAGTCCCACAAAAGACACCAGCTGCTCCAGCCCCTTCAAAGGCAGAGAGGAGAGTCCCATGACTATTATCGAGCTTATGATTTAGGTTGCAGGCGACGGCAGGATAGTGCCTTGCATTTTATTCCACCCGTGTATTTTATGCAGTTCTTCCATTAGCTGCACTCTTAAAAGATGAGGGGGCAACCCTTACCCTGCCACAAATACACATTTTCTGGTCACTTATCTGAATGACACTACAGTATTTAATTACACATTTAACTATTGTATCTCAAATAAAATACAATGCCCAGCATCACCAGAAGGAAAGCAGAGCACATCCAAATATCAGTGTTCATCTACTAGACCAAAAATTGCAGGGCTTGGTTTGTCTGGTGTTTCTGCCAGCAACACAATGAACATGCTGCATTAACATA
Organism: Falco naumanni; assembly: GCF_017639655.2. Taxonomy (NCBI): domain Eukaryota; kingdom Metazoa; phylum Chordata; class Aves; order Falconiformes; family Falconidae; genus Falco; species Falco naumanni. The sequence continues at coordinate 65,390,719 of NC_054058.1, forward strand.
CTATCACTAAAAACATAAGGCATCTGATATAATGGGAATGTAACTATTAATCTTAAAACCTGTCCAGGTCTTAATATAATTAAATCATTAAATCAATCTCCGTTTTTCTCTTTCAGGAGGTACTAAAATGCATGCCCACCAACGTGGATGTGTTAAGTAAAAGAAAAAAATATGAAATTTATATTTTCAAAGCCCCAAAGGAGACATTTAATGCTCGAAAAGAGAGGATAAATTGCTGATATTTCTCCCCCATCCCCCCCCCCCCCCCCCCCCCCCCCCCGAAATGGCTTGGAGTGTTATAATGTATTTGATTTTTTTTTTTTTTTTCTAGAGGTAATCTTAGATGTGGAGTGAATGAAGTGAAGTCTGTTATCAATCCATAACATCTGCTGCAGTGTCAAGTGATGAAATGGGTGACTCCAGAGCCCAAGACAGCTGGGATGGCTTTCTTAATGCAGTAGGGTATTGTGCAAACAAACAGGCACTGATACCGTCTATGGTTGTCACAATTATTCAAGCTGGTGATACATCTTCCTGTATTAGCTGCTTGAGAAGCCCTATTTCTTTTAAAAGTAAACTACTGTGTAACAATCACCCATTCTGTTCTCTAACTCAGTTGAGTGCAACCATAATAAAACATTGGGAAAAAAAAAATAAATTAAGATTTACCAACACAGCAATAAAGCATAAAATAAGTATATACAAGCTTGCAAAAAAAAAAAAAAAATCTACTCACGGTTTACAGAGCTAAGATGTATACCTTTGTAGCTGAATCTATACTGGCAAGATTATTCTGCACCTCTGTCGTGTCTCCCAGTTACTGGGAAATCTAGTACACTGTTCAGAGAAGTTAAAGATCAAGAGTTAAAGAGAAAAGACAAATATGGATCTTTGAGAACATCCCTTTGCCATTGCAGGGTGAATACTGAGTTCACTTAGGGGATTTTAGATCAAGGGCAATATTAAAATGTTTCAAATATAAGGAAAGAAAATTAATCTAGATTTAGGATCCTACATACAAACAATCACCAGCCTCAACTCAACAAAGCATTTTCTGCATATGGAGTATATAGGAAACAAACCCTGTGAAACAGAGGTTGTTGTTAGAAACGAGTAATACTTAGCAACTGCTTTTCATGAAAATCTGAAAATTATAACTTGGATTTGAATTATGGAATTTATGGACAAAATGTAATTCCAGAGTCACTTTCAGTCTCCAAAACAAGAAACGTGTGAGAGAGAAATGTGTAAATTCAAAGCATCTTCTGTTTTATTATTATTTTTACTTTTCCAAAATGAAATGTTTCAACCTTCAAGCAAATAGAAACACCATTTGCTTTTGGAAATTGAGCTACAGTTGTGATATTTTAATGAACAAGGTCACTAGAACTGAAAATAGAATTTTTCATTTGCACTTAATGTTATCATCAACCTAAATACTATATATTTTTATATATATATATATATAAAATGTATATTCTTATGTATTATATTTAGGTTGAGCCACAAGGTGTTTTATTTTATCTCAGGTATCAAATGAATAATAGTAATTTTTAAAAAATGAAACAAATGTTAACTGAGTACCAAGTGTGACTTCAAGCCCTGAATTTTAGAATCAGATTTTCAGTCCAAACTTCCTTCCTTCCTTCTTTCTCAGGAAAAAAAACAACCAAAAAAACCCCCCAACCCCCCCCCCCCCCCCAAAAAAAAAAAAAAAAAAGGAAAAGGAAACCTGGCCACAATGAACAGGGCATTTGACTCCCTCTTGCACATGTAGGAGAGAGGGCATGCAGACTTGTGGAACTGGTTCCAATCTCACTGACGATGCTGAGGTTGTGGTGCAGTGTAAGTTGCAAAACTAAGGGCTAAAAGGTAAGCAAAAGATGAAAATAGTGTGCTTGCTTGGATGTTCTGCCTGGTGTATTTGCCACTGCCTTTCTATTGCTCTGAATCAGACCTGCACAGATCTTTCTGATTGATTCCCCTGTCATATCTGCAGACATCTCAAAAAGATAGCTGTTCTAAGAAACTGGGGTTGTTTTTTTTCTCCTTAACTGAAGCTGGTGAATCGTTTTGAGGTTGAAGATTCTCCCTTCTCTTTCCCAAGATGAGAATAAATTACTAAAATGCCAATTTTATGTTCTCATGCATTCCTGACTTAATAAAAGTCCCTTGTTTGCCTAGATGCGCATATTGGTTATTGCTTACCAGGAGGTTGGAAGAACCCAGAGAAAGATGAATAGATTGTGCTAGTTTAATTTCATATCTGATTCTGTTAGATCTTCTCATTTGATTTTATTTTTTGAAACAATGAGTGGAGAGCGCAATTTCCCAACCTATGACCAATCAACAAACCTTAAACTGCTCCTGAAACGCCAAGGTCATCACATATACATAGTGTGTGGCAATTGTCAGAAAAATTCATCGAAGGACTACACTGCCAGGAGTCAGGCTGTGTGGCTCCAAAATTGCAGGTCATCTTCCTCCTGCCAGGGAGACAGGACTTAACAGTTTTGGTAGTGGGACTTGTAGGGACTGTACACAGAAAATGTTAAGGACAATATTCAGGTCTGTTAAGCCCAGTTACCCCGAAACATTTTAACATCCCTGAGTGAGTTTCAGACTGCTGACTACTTTGTAGGCCGTGAAAAAAATTTCCATTTTTCTGAAGTGGCAACATTATTGCTAAAGCAATGCATTAGCAAAAAGCAGTGAAGGAAGATGCACAGAACACGCTGAGTAAGGAAGGTGAAAGTATGGCTCCATACTAGAGTAACTACAGAGAAGCACAACTCCTTCAGCTCATCCATGACAGAAGAAGAGCTCCTTCAGTGCAGAAAGAGGAAGGACCTAGCAGACATCTTCAGGGAGGTAAAGAACACCTCTCCCAGATGCCAGTGAAATGAAGCAGTACCAACCTTGCCAGCATCAAGAGAAACAGAGGAGCTTCTCATTTACTAAAAACTGATCCTGCACTGAAGGAATAGTCTTGGTGTAGGAACCTGCAGACAAAAAGTATTAATCCTGAATCTTGTGTTCATAAAGAAATAAGCTTCATGTGATCATATACCTTTCTCTCTTTCTGTTCCTCACCTTCTCTTCCTTTCAAAGACCTTTAATCTTAAAATGTGTCAGCTATATGTGATAGGGAGAAATTTCAAGTGTGTTGAAATGCTCAAGGTTTCACTGAAACTAGCAGCATGTAGATGAGTCTCTATGAGGTCACATATTAGGGACCTCAGTTAGGGAAAAACAAGATGGAAAATTCAACAGCTGCTGCATGTAAAACTATAAAAATCCTTTGGTAATACTGTTTCTGAAACCATTTATCTGTTACAGCGACTGGGAACTGAAACTGAGAGTGTTTCAGGTAACTTCCATTATTCACTTCATTCATTCCAACCACTTAAAAAAAGACTGAAAGCTTTAAAAACAGAGCCATAACCTGCCTCTTCTGAGTATGTTTCCTACTTCATTTTCAAAGCTTGACTATCCTTATGCAAAAACAATAGCTAAGGTAATTCAGACAGAGATGAAAACATATGATTTTGCAGTACTTGTCCAGTTCTGTTGACGTGCCACACGGACCCTCATAAGCATGTGCTGACAGCACAGCTGCTCCCACCTTGAGAAGGCATACAATGGATTTTGCCTGTTCATGGTGTGAGAAACTGCATAACTGAAGTATCAGATTGCTTGTTCTATCTTTCTTCTCCAGTTTAGCTGCCTTAAAAAACAAATTAAAGGTGTCCTCAAAGGCCATTTCCAAAAATACAAAGAAGCTGCAAACTTTGTGCAGAATTTCACTGGCTGGAAAACACCAATGAGAATTACAATGGTCATTCAGTAATTCAGGCTAGGGACAAAACTTGAATCAGTTCTGGAAGTACTCCTCAGGTTCTTAATTTCCTCATAGATGCTCTCCAGCAAAACACACCTTTGCTGCTGAAATTTTCTTGTCTGTTGCATAGAGGGATGTTGATTTGTATTTTTCAAGACTGTGTATAAGTTAATTCATACTGATCATGAGAAAAAGAAAAGCATTATTATTAGCAAGCTTTTATTGTGTTTTCATCATTCATTGCTGTGGAGACTTAATCAGATTGAGCAGACGATCAACTTGGGTAATTAGTGAAATGACTGAATAAATTGGAAGCTCATCTGTTGTGAAACCTGTACACAGAGGGTTGGACTATCTTGTATTCTGCATTCCTTTTGTACAAGGGTAATGAGACACAAAGTGAAACACATCGTAAGATGGAACTGGGACAGTGAGACCAAGATGGTCTTAAACTTACTCCCATGTTAGTCCCCTTGCCCAGTTGCCTACTGACTCCTCTACTGTTGACTCAGAAGTTTGTCATCTCTAGGTTCTAATTTCCCTTTGTCTCTCTTTATAAAGTTGTTTGGGGATTTTTGGGTTTTCCCCTCGCAGGAATTGAAATATATTTGTACTGCTTTGTCATTTGAAAAAGCCTTTTAAAAGGTGTCGTGGTTTAACCCTGGCCAGCAACCAAGCACCATGCAGCCGCTTGCTCGCTCCCCCCACACCCAGAGGGATGGGGAGGAGAATTGGGAAGGAATGTAAAGCTCAAGGGTTGAGATAAGAACAATTTAATAGGTAAAGCAAAAGGCATGCACACAAACAAAGCAAAGCAAGGAATTCATTCACCACTTCCCATGGGCAGGCAGGTGTTCGCCCACTCCCAGGAAAGCCGGGCTGCAGCACATGTAACGGTTACTCTGGAAGACAAACGCCATAATGCCAAATGCCCCCACCTTCCTTCTTCTTCCCCCAGTTTATATACTCAACATGATGTGGTATACGGTATGGAATACCTCTTTGGCTAGTTCGGGTCATCTGTCCTGGTTGTGTCTCCACCCCTTGGGCAGTTGATTCCAGGTGTATTGGATGCCCCTCCAAGCGAAGGCAAACTGTGGCCTGCATTCTGCAGCCAAATATCAATAGTGGCATACCACTTAGGATTCCTTCTTCTTCCCCCAGTTTATATACCCAATATGATGTCATATGGTATGGAATACCTCATAAAAAACTTGCAGGCAGTTTGTCTCTGTAAATGCAGGCTAACCAATATTGGCACAAGGAGAAGGAGTTAGAAATTAAAAACATGGATGTTACAGATACTTTACTAGTAATCGAGTTCATGTGCAGAACCTTTGTTTTATTATTTATTTAACATTATGCAGTTGCATGTTACTCAGCAGGACCAGAATAAAATAAAACTGGGTTTATATTATACAGACTGAAGAAATCTGGTAACTTTTTGGTGGACAATGGAGACTTTCTAGGAGGATTCATACATCAATTAAAGTCCTTTTATTTGGCTTTCTAGTGGAGCTGAAAAGAACATTGATATGGTACTTTGCATACCTTATGTATTTCAGTTTTCCTGTCTATTAAATGGCACATTTGAGGACTGGATATTTTTTTTTTCCATAAGAAATCTGTTTCACACAAACTGAAACTCCTAAATTAATTTCATGAATTTGTACTGATTTGTTTTGTCCAAACTCTCACCTCCAAAAAAGTCCCTAAAAGCACCAAAATGTGCATCTTAGGAGTTGCAATGCTTTTGTTTTGAAATTTACTTGAAATTCATGCAATTTAAAGTAAAGATTTATTTTTTGGTTTAAGTTTGGCTTTTCTAAAAAAAATGTCAGTTATTTTCATGACTTCAGAAAACTTCAGAGATCCAAAGGATTTAAAATGTCAGTAAGAGACCAGTGCTAATATCTCTGTTCTTCTGGTGGATTTTATAAGGTTCTGGCATTTTAGCTAAGGTTCTGAGATTCCAGCTAAATTTTTTTTTACTGCAACCCTGATGTTTGTGGCAGAACCATAGACATGCTTTCTACCTCTCTACCTTCCAGTGCATGTACCAAGATGCATTCTGAGAACATGACAATCAGACAGGTTCCCCAGAGAACAGGACAGCCATGGTTCTCATTTTCACTTAAGTCAGTGTAGGATGGAGAAATGATCTGGCACTTTCTGATTAAAATTATTCTTCTTTTGAGGCATCTTTTTGGCTGTATGTCTACAGTTCCAGTGAGTGCAACAGGTCTAACTGCAGGTCTAACTGCAAAGTAGGATTTGTCTCAGGGTGGATATACTTGCAAATACAAATAATGCTTTCAGTTTCCCTTGGGACACACTTATTTATTGTAGCAGAGTTACTTCCAAAGCTATTTGTTCAGTTTATCCACTTACGGCCTTTGAGCGCAGTGCTATAGCTCATGCCGCTTTTGAAAGACAAGAGCTTCCCTTCATACTGCATATCCACCTGACCCTTCCTCCATGGCTCCCCCACACAGAGCTGAACACCACTTGTGGGCTGGCAGTATAATTGTATGGGCTTGATATTAATGGGCAATGTTTTGGATTCACATACATCCATGCTTCCTCTATCACTCTCAAGTACAAGTGATTCATAGAATCATTGAAGTGCTTAGGCTGGAAAAAAACCTTTAAGATCACAAAATCCAACCATTAACCCAAGCACTGCCAAGCCCACCACAGAACCATGTCCCTAAGCACCACATCTATGCAATTTTTAAACACTCCCAGGGATGGTGATTCCACCTCTTCCCTGAGCAGCCTGTTCCAGGGCTTGGCCATTTTTTCCATGAAGGAATTTCCCCTCACACCCAATCTAAACCTCCCCCAGCACAACAGCACAATGTGAGGCCCTTTCCCCGTGTCCTGTCACTTGTTCCCTGGGAGCAGAGACCGACCCCCCCTGCCTACAGCCCCTGCCAGGCAGCTGTAGGGAGCCACCAGGTGCCCCTGAGCCCCCCCTCTCCAGGCTGACCCCCCCAGCTCCCCCCGCCGCCCCCCCCAGCCCCTGCCCCAGCCCCTGCCCGGCTCTGGACACGCTCCAGCCCCTCTGCGTCCCCCCTGCCCTGAGGGGCCCGACCCTGAGCCCAGGCCCCGAGGGGCGGCCGCCCCGGTGCCCAGCACAGGGGGACGGGCACTGCCCCGGCCCTGCCGGCCACAGCGCTTCTGACAGCGGCCAGGGCGCTGCTGGCCCCCTTGGCCACCTGGGCACGCTGGGGGCTCCTGCCCAGCGGCTGTGCCCAGCCCCCCCGGCCCTTTCCCCCGGGCAGTTCCCAGCCCCCTGACCCCAGCCCGCAGCTGCCGGGGGCTGCTGTGCCCCACGGGCAGGGCCCGGCACTGAGCCCCGCTGCCCTTCACACCGCTGGCCTCGGCCCCTCGGCCCGGCTGCCCAGAGCCCTCTGTAGAGACAATTTCAGACTTGCTCCTAAATAGTCTTATTTAGGCAAAATACCAATTAAAGCAAAAATAATGGATGCTACAATGTTAGAGGCTGAAATATGGGGGCGTTTCTTGCCAAAAGATGTATAATTTGCACAGTGGATAAGGGTTTCTCAGTTTGAGCTCTTTCTCGACAAAGGGTAAATCTGGTGAGAAGTGAAGGTTTCCTTTCAGGATACAGAGATAGAGAAACTGCTTGAAAATTCAGACTAAATATTGTGAGTGGCTTTGGCTGAAAAGAAAATAAAAGTAAAAAGAAAGAGTTTGAATAAGCACAGTATATGCTTTTACATTTTTCTAAATGAATTCTTTCTTCTAAAAAATGCTAACTTGTCTTATATCAGTATCAAAAAAATAAATTTCCTGACATTTTGTTTCAAAGCACTGTATTTTGCCTAAAAATTACCATATACAGGAAGTGGGGAAAATACAGATTTAATCACCTAGAAGCAAATGAACTATTTAATTGAACCTCAAACATAACATTATGGGCCTACCTGAAATTATGTTTTTTAATTATTATTTTCAGAAATGAAAAGCCAACACTGAACATCTTCTATCAGTTTGAGTTTCCCATTTTTCCGCAGTTCTGTCCTGGCCATTAACATGTAAAATCTACTATGGACCCAGCTTTACTTTGGGTTTCCTATATAGCCTCAGTCTGACAGGCGGCAAATCCTGTTTGTCCTCTCCAAACAGGAGTCCCATGCTACCATCACAAATTCCAGGTTTTACTGATAGATGTGTCATTTAGGAAGCAGGAGGTAGGTGCTGCAATTTTATTTGCTGCAACATTAATTGACACCCCCACTACAGGGCCATGGAATCACAGAATTGTAGAATGATTTAGTTTGGAAAAGGCCTTTAAGATAATTGTCTGCCTATACAAAGTCATCCCTAAAAAAAAAAAAAGGGGGGGGGTTATTATTATATTTGTCCCTCATGGGCATAAATATGGTGTTGTCTTAGAAGAATATCTAGATCCTAAGTTTGTGTGTTGAGACAAATAAGATAAAATCCAACTAGGGTCTCCCTTTTTGCAATATTCTTCCTTCTGCTCTGAGACCTGCTCCTACCCCTTCCAAACCATCTGGCAGAAAAAGCAATTCATAAATATAAATACTTGCCCCTACTTTATAGTAGATGTCCGCTGATGTGCTATGACATTTCAGTTGATCGTGACTAGGAGATACCATTGTCTAACTGTGTTTAGTTGTAAAGCAGCCTTCCTGAGCAGTAAATCACCTTAGTAAGAATTCAGATGGGCATAATATAGCTTCCTGCAGTGAGAGCAGAAAAAAAAAATAATTCTTCTCTCCCACCAGAAATATAACATTCAGTGGTCACTGGTACCAGCATTTCTCCATTTCTCCTGACCCATTGTTCCTTTTTGTTCCTCATTCTGGAGCCTTACACTATAACACCTCACAAAACAGTTAATGCATAAGACCTGATTCAGGAACCATCCTCAGCACATTTCTAGTCTAGGCAACAAAATTACAACAAAGATAGATTTGTCTGGTGGCAATGATCAAGTATCTTTAAGAACTCATCTTGGCCTGCACAGAATAACTTATTGCAGTTATAAGCTTCAGCTGCATTAGTATCCAGCAGTCCTGGAAAATATCTCCTTCTGTTTTATCAGACTAGAAAGCTACCAATGAAGATGAATTCTTGTTCAGGGTAGCATCCTGGATTGAAAAAGAATGTAGGGAGAAAGCATGACATTTGTCTTCCAATCAGAAAACCAATAAGCACACAACCAGGGGAGGCAGGAAAGGGAGAAATAAACATAAACATTACTTTAAGAGATCTTCTAATGTGCAATATTTATATACAAATAGCAACTAGTGTTATATGCAGTATGCTCAGGTTTGTGAAATATATCAAAGCACAGCAAATTGGAATGAGTCCTGAGTTTCCATTTACTTTATCTAACCAGACTTATCAATTCTTTTTACTCCAGGCTGATAAAGTAGAACTGCAGCAGACAAATGAGCTAGCAGAGCTGACATAATGTGTTGTCTCAAAGAAATGCTGGATTAAAAAAACCAAAACCGTGACTTTGATCACCTCTGAAACTCCTACTTTACTCAACCCAAATTAGTTGTTTACTCATTCTCCCGGGAATGTTAAATATTACTGGGAGGCAAGCAAAGAGAAAAGAAGTGTGCTTGTGAAGGGAGTTTACTTCCATTTTTTTCTTCGGCTTTTAAGGGGCAAAATGGAAGGTGTTGGGCCTTGGTGCTGGTCCTCTATCATTAATAACAAAAAGTCATTTTCTTCAGCGGGAATAGGATTGACTGCTTAAGTTTACAGGCTTTATTCCTTGAATTCAATGATGCCTTGCATGATGCCTAGTTTAAGTAATGCAAGTAATAAAGGTCTGATTTGAATTCTAAAACAGAAGTGTGAGACATGTGCTGGGTGAGAACTAGAAGACCACAGCTCTGGGGTTTGCTGCCAGTGGTAAGGGAGGAAGTGTCTTTGACCACTGCCAGCATGTAAATGGGAGTGTAAAGTTATAATCCAATTATACAAAATGTCATTGTATCTGGCCTTCTCAGAAATTTTTGTATGTTTATAACTACAAATATTTTTTTCTACCTGAAAATATCATTACACCCATTTTACTTACAGGGAGCTGAGCCCCAAAGGATCACAGTGGAAACCTGGGGCAGAAATTACAACTAACTTTAGGATAGCTGCACAAAATGAATGGCTGGATCATCTTTTTTTCTCTCCTTAAATACTATATGCCACACATACAGGTAGTGAGAACTGATGTAGTCCTATTGAGATTAGGACTTTAGAGACAGGAGATATCATTCACTTCTTAGATCCACCCTGATTAAGATATAAAGTAGGTTCCTAAAAGGAGCTAGCAGGTGAATGAGAAATAGAAAACTTAAAATTATGAACCATGTTCCGATTTTTTATTCAAGTGTAAAACAGTTAAATCAACAGCGGTTTTGTTCAAGGAAAGATTATTGAATTTGGCAGCAGTCATTTAAATCAAAGTCATCTGCAGTATCTGCTGTGAAGCATCACTATATCTGAGTGCTCTTCTACAAACTGTATCTACTGTTTTAACAGTAGATGCAGAAAGGTTCCTGTGAAGTTCTGCTTTGCTCTTTCAGGTACTGGGTCTCATATATTTACATCCATACTTCAGAATTCCTTTCTTCATCTTGAAGCTTTCATGGCCCTTCCAGAGAAGCAAACACTGGAGACTGTGAAATAGAGTGGTATGTTCCTTAATCATATTCATAAACAATGCATTGAAAGACATTTTAAAGGAGATGGAGATTCCCATGTTTATATGTAGTTCATCAGTGTTTATCTAGGTGCTTCTCCAGGCTGTTATTCATTTCATGGAATTGCTTGGAGGAAATTTAGGGCTCTTGGCTCACTGAATATGATGAACAGATAACAAAAAACACAAGAGGTTTTGCACAGCTCTGGTCCTCCAGCACAATACTGTAAGATAACCCATCCCTTCACTCAGTGACTACAGCTGTCCCTGTTTTGGATTAAAACAACCAGAAATCCCAGATTTGTATCTGGTTTGGGAATGGTTTCACCTGGAATTAGCAATCTGAAACTGTGTGAGATAGAAATTCTCTTAGAGTCACAGGGGGAAATGATGGTGCAACCTGTATTAATATAGAGTAATGTAGGTATGTAGCAAAGGTGGAATGGCCTGAGACACCTCCCTGAAGTACCATCTGTGTTGATTGTCGAAGGGACTCGTTTAGCAAAAAAAAAATCACATTGATAAACCCTTATATTTTCTCAAATCAAGAGAAGGGGGTGTTTGTCACCTGATACTCAGTCATGCAATTTTCACATGAGTCTGGGACCCTCATCAGGATGAGAGACCTGAAGAAATACACCAAATGCCATCAAATGTACAATAAAATCTCAAATTGGGGAACTGGCTAGCTGCTTAGCAAATTACCAATTTTCAGCTGCCCAGTGGTAGTGAAAGGCTGCTAAATAATCCCCGTATTGAAATAAAAGGTTCAACCCATCTCAAAGAACAAACAGATCCTCCAAATAAGCCTTGTGCATAGATAGATAACTTGCAAACAAAACAGCGTCTGTGTCCTCCAGTGGATTAATTGCTACAAGTACCTGCCATGTTCTCATTGCAGCTTTGATTCTGTAGCCTTAAGGGAAACAAAGCTTTCATTGCCTGCAGTGATGTCTGAGACGGTGTGTTTGCTAGTGTAAGGAGTGAAGGATTATTCCTGGAGATGCTTGCTTGCACACGTGTAATGGATCATGGATCCCTGTTAAAGTTAGCTAGGTAATAAGTGTACAATGTCCATCTCAGTCTGATGAATTCAGATGTGATATTAAATAATGAGGTCCAATAAGAAACCAATGAACGTTTGTCTTCAAAAGTTGCATTTTTGAATGTTTTGTTGCTAAAAATGGGTGTGTTTAGATGCAGATAGACAGGACTATTGATTGTGCAGTCACACCAGGCTAAAAGGCAGATGATTATAGCATTGTTTGACCTGCAATATTTTGTTGTGAAAAACCTCACTGGAACTAAATGGACAATGAAAGTGACTCAATATTGCAGCTTGGTTTGGATACCTGAGTACCCAACCAATAGAGAACCATGAACTCTGCTGAAGTTGGTGCTTTCAGTGATGAAAACTCACTGAAGCTAAGGGAAACTGAATGGAAGTGATATCTGTTCTTCCATGTAAAAAAATGAAGTCAACATGTCTACTTGGATTGTGCATATGGATACTGACATGTTTATTATGTTGAGCACCAGCTACTTTGTTCATTTTTACTGTTTTTGATTAAACTATGTGTTTATGAATATTGCAAACCCTAATGGCAAAGACTGAATTTGTCCCCAATTTTTCAACGACTATATTCTAAAGTCAACTCTGACATCCTGTGGGCAAAAAGGAAATGATAATTTTTTAGCTACTGGTATTAAAAGAAATGTTTGCTGTCAGAGTTAGCAGTATTAGTAACTCTTGCACAAATATATATGCATATAAAATATTTTGAAATAGATGGTATACTAACAGGAACTTAATGTTTTTTTTTGGGTAGGAATCTCAGAAACTTTCTGAACATCATTTTCATTTTTCGCAGCTCATAGTATTCCATTTCTCTATGGCAGCTGTCCCGTATCTTTTGTCATACCAGAGAAAGTAAGCAGATAAAGCATTGGGTTTACTGTGTTGAACTTTCAAGTTTCGTCTATAGAAGCAGAGTCAACAGCTTCATTTCTCCAATTAAGGCAAACTCTTTAAATAGTAGAATGCTTTGAGTTGCATGTTTGACCGCGTTCCATTTTTAATTAACTGAATTCCTCCAAAGATACTGTGAACAATCACTGCCAGCAAACTTACCGAGAATAAACTATAGGAAAGGCTGACATCTTGTGGAGAAAAATAATTACTTTCCTCATCTGATGTTACAAGTACTGAGAACAGGCAGGTTTAGTAGAGAATTCAGTAGACCTACAGAATTCAGAAAGTGTATAATTCCATATATACATGAAATTACCTTTATCTCACATGCTAAACATAAAGTGCATCTATACATATATTTGCACTGCACACACACAGAGAGGAAAAACAGTACTTTTAATATTTAGTTCTCTGTGGGTTTTTAAACAGTTTTTACTGCAACTTGTCATTAAGTTTCTGCTAAGTTTATGAAACCCAGTGACTAGTCGCTGTGATTCTCAACAGAGCTAATTCAAAAATTTCTGCTTTTTTCCCCCCTCCTTTTTTTTCTGCTTAACAGAAATACATGATATACCTTTTCTTCTCAGAAGGTATGTAAAAAAGCATAGCATTGAGTAAACCAGCAGAAGTATACAACTGAAGGAGCTAGTCTGCTGATTACATAGGGTGTGAACGTGCGCTGCACATTGAAATTAAAAAACACTAAAAATTTGTTTCACAGCCTGTCGGATATTTCTCTCCATACCTTGTACTTCAGTCGTAAAATAGATAAACCGTTACACAGCAGTTCACTGATGGCAAAGCAGATGCGTTGTCTGCCCCTCGGTGGCATGGAGCAGCAGTGGCACCTACAGGCCACAGTCATCTCTCAACAGCTAAAATTAGTAAAAATAAACCTCCACAAAGCTGTCTTAAATACCTCCCCCCACACTAGTAAATGCATGACAGTGAAAAACCTTCATCCTTCTACTCTTGGTGCCCGGAGAAGCCTATTGCAGGCATGTTCTGGTGATGCAGATGGGCATGAGTGCATTTAATATATGTATTTCAAGAGCAATGGAAATAAGCCCTATCACTAGTCCCAGCCAAGCAATCCCAGCTCCAGAGTTTACAGGCTATGCGTTGAATGGAAAGAAGGGATGTCCCCTTCAAAACAGACATAAAAATGGAGAGTTAGCTTTTGTTGTATATGATCTGACAGGAAAATACAGATGTATTCAAAAATATCAATATCCAGAATTATCCAAACCTCTTTTGTCCCAGGAAAAAAGCCTTAGCCTCTAAGTCAATATTTCTGTGCTTTGGAGTTTGTTTCTTGAGATGTCAGGGAAGAAAATTATAGTTAAAAAGCTGTGTATTATCTCTCATGGAGTGGTCTTGGCAGGTGCAACAGTCAAACACATAAACCATGTTGGTTTATAAGGTTTAAGTTTTTAAGGCAATAAAAGATTGAGAGGTCTGCAGTAAAGACAAACAAAAGTAATGCAATGGCAAAAATATAAAGTCTTTCAGGGTATGGGCCTGAGATTTATCCCTTTTTTCTTTGCTGTTCTGTGAGGCATCACCACTGCACTGATGCTTCAAAATTTACTTTTTTTAAAACCATAGTGTTTCACCAAAGGATGAAAAAAATAATGGTAAATTGGAATCAATTATTGGATTCACCAGGTCCACAAGTACCTGCTTTTCAGGTAAGGACAGTAGTCCACAACCCAGTGAATTTTAGAAAATGCTTAGAGAAATAGACTCCTATCTTAATTTATGTGACTGTTTTCTTGAGGACTACTCAGGACCTGGTCTGTGTTGGAGCTGGTAATACAGCTGTGTAGTGAGAAGCTCAGATGTTGGGCCAGAATCGCCTCTTGTCTTCATTAGCCAACTTTTGCAGTGATGTTAGGACCAGCAGAAAAGCAATGCTGCCTGTTTTTCTCTGGGCTGAACCTGAGATGCAACTGGTATATGGGAAGTCAGCTGCATCTTTCTGGAGTGTAAACAGACTGTAAAGCTGCTAGTTGTTCTGCTGGTTCTTCTGAGGTAGGACCATCAGACAGAAAAAACAGACAGTCGAAAAATGATCCTTGTGTGGAATCCTTTCCAAAAAGTCTCTCATGTCATAAAGAGCCTAAAAGGTCTCTGGTGTCACCCTTTGATGAAGGTTACCTGCAAAAAGTAACAGAAATGTGATGAGCTGTGTCCCCGGAGTATTTTGCAATTCTGGAAAACCAAGGGGGATTTACACAAGCAGCCTGTGAAGATTTACTGTGTGCCTCATAGCCTCCAAACTCCTGACATACAGCCTGGTACGCATGCAAATTCGATGTTCCAGTTTTAGGTAAGAAACTGAGAAAATGTGAAAATGTTCCTTGCTGTTTAATGGTGGGACACTTAAGAAGGTGCCTTTGCGAGGGGAGTTTTTGTTACAAGGTTTCTGGAAAGAAACTGTTTCCTACAAAGTTTGACTTAGTTCACCCAGTATCTTAGATATGTATTTTATGATGTGGGCTAAAATATTGATTTTATTCTTTTGGCTAGAAAATAACATAGGTATTTAGTTTTCATGTAAATATTTACTTTGGCGATATCTATATTTGGTGTGATGAATCCTACTTTAGGTGTCAGGTTAGTGTTAGTCATTTAGATCTTGATTCAGCCATGAGCCATTTGATAGCCTCTGTATCTTGCTTTGAGAGGACACCGTTCCCTGGTTAGTTCAAGGGTTGTGTTCTCCAGCAATGTGTGGCTTTCACAGACAGCTTGCAGTGTCTCCAGGGACATTAGATGTTTATGCCTAGTTAGCTGAATGGAGCCCTTATCCTCCACAGTCAATAGAGAGGTACTATCAGAGGAGAGGTCAGAAATTTAGCAGGTAGGATGACATGTATGATCTAACTCTGTTGTTACTCAGGTTTACAGATTGAGAGTTTGAGGGACGGAGTCCCATGACAATTAATAATGGGGGATTTTGAATGGAAGACAGATTTTTTTGTTTGCTAAATATTAAGGAAAAATAAATGACTGAGCATAATGGCAGTAACACTGAGTCAAACCAAAGATCCTCCTACCCAACCATCCTGTCTCCAACAGTGGCCAAAGGTAGATAGCCACTCCTTACACAGTTGGGTTGAGCTGAGTTGTTTATAACACCCACGCAGTACCACACCTTATGTTATGAGTGTATCTAGGAAGGCAGATCATAAAAACAATATAAGAGATGGGTAAGTGTGTCGTGATATTTTCCCAGAATACTCTCCCATGCTGCAGTAATCTGTGGTTCTGACGCTTCTTGAGCTTTAAGACGTGATTTCATGCATACCCCCCGCCTCTACCCCCCAAAAAAAACCCACCCGAAAGCCACCAAAAAAAACCCAAACAACAAAAACAACGCCCACCCCACCCCCCACCCCCCAACTCTAAAATTTTTAATTTCATCTTCCATTAAATTGTCCAGTTGGTATTTGAACTCATGTCAAGAACACAACCAACCAATGAAACCCCAACAGGATTTCATCGGCATTTGTTCACTCAGGGTAGAATTGGGTAAATACTAAGAAAACATTTCTGGCAAACTTTCATTCAGATTTCAAACAGGTGCTTTGTGGTTTTCACTCCTCTTTGCACTGTTGCTCATGCAGAGAAATAATTGGAGAATATTATGGGAAACAGCTGCATTCACATGCAAACAAGGGTATTTGCTCATGAACCCAGGTAGTCATTATCACTGTACAGTGAGTGTTCTCCCCAACCCACCAAGGCACTTCTGCTTGTGTTTAGTTTACATCAAAGGGATCATTTCTGTTTTAAAGCAAAGCATGGATATATTTTGCTGGATGATGTTGCTTGTGCAACATAACTCTTTGTACCAGCAATATTCTTCCACTGTTCCACTAACCTTAGTGGGCCAGTCACCCAAAGGAAAACAGAAGACAGACGAGCAGCAGATAGTAACCCACCGCAGTCTTGACTGCAGGGAAAGCTTGTGAATCAACATAACTGCTGGTTATATGACCTCTGCTAATTCAAAGAAAAAAGGAAGAGTGACATCATAAAGCAGAAATCCCCTGAACTCAAAAATATTTTTTTCCTGCACAGACAATACACCAGCCTTCTATGTGATTTACATTCCTCCAACATTAGATGCCTAAAACTTGGTTGTATAAATCTGTGTTAGTCACCTGGGTGGTTTGTACTGTTATAAGTTAGCATCTTCCACATAGGAAACTGTTGTTGAAATGGGTTCTTTGAGGGAAAAATAAAAAAGTAAAATTCTTTAAGACAATAGATCAAATACCTTTCCTATAAAATATTTAATGTGGTAATGCCTAACGCTCCATCAGAAACTATGCCTTCAGTCAAATACATAGTCCTACCTGCCTATTCAGGAAGCCTAAGCAGGGCATACTAGCAAGAGCCTGACTTGTCTTGTTTACTCTAATTGCACATTATTTGATTTCCCCCCTTGTGAACAAACTTACTTGTAAATGAAGTTGCTGTTATCATTCCCTTTTCCAAATTAGTTACATTAACATGTTTTTTCTCTTATGGGATGCACATGTCTTTGTGAGATGGAAAATTTTGCGAAAAAAAAACCAAAACAAACTTACATAGTGATATTTATTTTTTCTTCAGCTCTTCCCATAATCATGACAAGTGTCCAGCATCCTTCCCTTATTTACATCTCTCTTTTCACAGGAGGGATTAAGAAAGGTTAGGTAAGATTTAAATACTTAATCTTAAAGCTGTTGGTAAGTACAACCACAAAAATAAAGGTGTGAGTTTGACTCAGTTGCCTGAACACAGGTTCTATTACCGTTCAAAATAATCTAGGGAAGCCAGCATGTCTACGTGTATTTGCATGCAGAACACAACCCTACGAGAGATCAGTTTTCTTGTAGATACTACGTTTATGAAATGGGATCCTAACCAATGCGTGTATGCATGTGAAAGAGAAGAATGAGGAGGATGATAGTGTGCCCCTTAAGTTATCATGAAGATGTTAAATATGCTATGCACATGCTTTGCAGGAGGGAAAGTGAATTCTTTGTAGAATTCCAGGTACTGCGTGGTGTTGAAGGTATACCTGTTGTCAAAGCTTATAAAGAAAGGTGCTCTTGGTATCCCTTCTACTGTAACCAATGGAAGGAAATAAATATCCCAAAGGATAATCTGTTTTATGAGATTATTTTAGGTGTTCATGATTTTTAGGAGGTATTTCCCATTGGAACTGTTCAGACTTGACCTCTGGAGCAGAGCCTAACAGGAACTTAGACTGCTGACATACATGAATTGACTTTGGGCTCAGCTAAGGTGGGATTTAAGCCAGAACTATGGCCCCATGTCTAAGTGCCATCTGAGAAGCCACAGCCACTGATAGCATCCATAGAAATGTGATCAATGGGATAATCCCTTTGAGAGATCAGCGCCCACCAGAGCATAAGTATTAGGACAGGCAAAACACCCTGGAGTATTTCAACATGCACTAGGTGCCCTTGTGTAGGGACCTGAATTAAGTCTTTAAGGCACCTGTGTTTAGAATCTGTGTGTGGGTGTTTACTGGCTCTCTGGGTGTCCAATATGATGCGGATTTGGTCAATATCAAAGGAGCCTAGGACGTGACTCAGTTTACCCCACTGTGGCTACTACCTTATGTAGAAACAACTACGTGTAGGCAGCAAGACCTCAAGTCAGTTGCTGAAACAAAAGCATATGAAACAACCTATGGTATCCAAAACCACAACATGGCAGATACTACAGGCTCTTTGCATGCAGGAACTCTCGTGGAGCAGGAGCTGGAGTCAGCACACTCTTGGACACCCTCCATCTGTGATACATAACACCTACATTTAGGCAAACTGTTTCAATTAGGTGTTTAAATTATAGACAGTGCTAATGTTCCAAAAAGATATAATTTTTTTATCTATGAGGAAGAGTGTTCTTTAATTATCATCTGGTGGGATTTTTATAGGCACTTTGAGGAAGAAGACTTGGAAGAGCTCCCACATAGCAGTTAGCTTCTCCATTTCAGCAAAATTTTAAGAGGAACAATTTATTCCAATAACTCTTTCTTAAATGCATTGGTCACCCCATCTCTAAAAGCAATGTATTCAGTGTGAAAAAGACAGCAGTTTGTTTTGATGCTGAATAAAAGACATTGATGTACTACTATAGTATTACTGTTTACTTGACCTTTTTCTGTCAGTTTATTATGTACAGTTATAAACTCCTTCAGCAATACTTTTGGAACATTGTTAGTGCAATAAACTTCAGTAAATAATTAAAATACTTTCACACAGAAGTGCTCTTTAGGCAATGAATTAAAAATAAACTTGTGAGCATGGAAGAGATCCTAAATGCATGCATCTTTTGTGTCTCTATGTGTTTTGGTTTGGGGTTTTTTTGATTACTTGTTGTTGGTTTTGGTTTGAATATTGTTATTGTTTATTGAAAAATACAGTTCAGGGGCAGCTGTAACTCTATGATTTTTTGTCAGATTATTCACATAACTTCAGCCATGAAAATTGCTGACCTTGTTGAAGAGATCTGTTGTGGTGCTGAAACAACTGTTGATAGCCACATTTAACTGCTATTAGATAGCTGGAAGACCTGGAGAAAAACATCCTTTAGCCTTCCTGTGTGCCTTAGCTACTAGGTTTCTGTGGTCTGTTTCCATAAACAGAAAGTTATTTATGCCATTTACAGAGAATATCCTACACTCCCAGTACCTCCAAATTCAAAAGTTTATTTGCTGTATTCTGGAATCAACAGCCTAATGTTCTAGATTTCCCCCTGGATTAGTGAGGCAGAAGCTGTTCTTCCCCTCAGGATAGATCTGATCAGCTTTGTAGCATCTAGAGTTAATTAAACTTTGGTTTCCATTCCTTGTGTTATACAAAGCAACCTTTTTGGCTAAACCTTTTGTCTCTAAGTGGTACAGATAGTTGCAGGATTTCCATGATAATGTTGACTTTGACAGATATAAATGTTAAATTTGATCAATATATTTTTATTTGGGAAGACAGCTTATGAGTGGTGCCTTGAGTCTGTGATATGACCAGTATCTTAAGACATGAAAGACTTCAGTATGAATAACATCCCAGAAAAAGGACTGGAAACAATCTGAGACGTTGTCACCTTCAAAGCAGCATCAACAGTAACTATCTAGTTCTTGACAGATAATTGTTTAACCTGACTTTAAAAGACCCCTGTGAAGGAGATTTCATAGCATCTATCAACAACCTATTGTGATTAACTTCTCATTAGAAAACTTTCCCTAATATGTGAGTTAGAGCTTCCTTGTTTTTTCCTCTATTCCTAGAGATCAGACAGCACAAGTTGCTCCTTTTGTCTTTGAAATATTTTTAGCCACATTTTTAAGCACCAATTTTTCCATGAAAATAACTATCTTGCTTTTGTCCCCAGCTGAGGCACAATTTTTTAGAATTTCTCCTGGCTTGGATTTTCCAAAAATCCATCCACTCTGGTGAGCACTTTGGGAAGCATCATCCATTCAGGAAGGTGTAACTAGCCAAACGTCAATGAGAGCTAACAAAAATTTTCCTCTGGAAATTGAGTAATGTGTTGTTTACTGGAGTATGAAATCACTTTTGGTCACAATTTGTAGAATCACAGAATCACAGAATCATAGAATAGTTTGGGTTGGAAAGAACTTTAAAGGTCACCTAGTTCCAGCCCCACTGCTGCCACAGACAGGGACACCTTCCACCAGCCCAGGTTGCTCCAAACCCCATCCAACCTGGCCTTGAACACTGCCAGGGATGGGGCAGCCACAGCTGCTCTGGGCAACCTGTGCCAGTACCTTGCCACCTTCACTGTAAAGAATTTTTTCCTAATATCTCATCTACATCTACCCTCTTTAACTTAAAACCATTCCCCCTTGTCCCATCGCTACAGGCCATAATAAAAAGTCTGTCCTCATCTTTTTAATAAGCCCCTTTTAAGTACTGAACTAATGAAATATTATTAGTTATTGAATGTATCTGATTTTATGGTGTGCTATTATAATTATGTTTCCTTTATATTATGTATATGATGTTATTTTATAATATTTTTTTTGTGAACAATAATTAATTAGAATTAATTATTTTCTTCTTTATAACTTCCAGGTGGCAGCAGAATGGTACTACTGCTTTTAAAGACAAGTCATGATGAGAAGATCTAGTGTAGTTCAGAGAGCGGAGTGTTCAGAAACTTATTTACATTTTCAAAATAGCCAATATCTTTATGCTACCTATATCTTTCCAGAGCCATGAGACACTCCTTCCAGCAGATGGTGACAGAGAACTTCCAAAGACAGACAACTGCTGCTATGGGCTTCCCTTGCCTTTGTGCTTGTGTGTGCAAAAGGGGACTCTGACCCCAAATCAACATTGAATTAATAGGACATTTGTTTAGTTGTTTCATAATGGGACAGCTTGTTGGTTTGTGAACTATCTTATGCTTCCTTTAGGAGTCTGGTTTTGCTCCCTAAAAGTACAGCTTTACAGCATAATCTGGAAGGAAATAAGAAGCTGTAATTATTACTTTGAAAATTTTTTGTCCCAGGTCCTCAACTCCATTTTGGGGAAATGGAGCCTCTTCTCCTTTGCGCCTGAGGTGATCAGATGCTGTAGGTTAGCAATTTCTTAATTTCATTTCAATTTGAATTCAGAGTGTATTATGGAAATATTATCTTTGCTTTTAGTCCCTGTCTTCATGTAGCATACTTCTAAGTAACTGAAATAAACATTTAGAAGTTTCAAATATGTAAGAATGAAGGAATTAGATTTAGTAATGCAAAATTCTGTAGCCATCTCAGATAAACCAGTGACGTTTTGTAAGGAAAAATGTGAATTTTGGACATACCATATTTTACAAGGGGACAAAAGAAAAAAAAAAAGGAGGGGGAAAAAAGAGAGTAAAAAAAAATCTACTTTTTCTTCAGTAAATGTTCCAAAATGAAAAGATGTTTACATACAGGATGAAACTGGGTTTTCATTTATGTCTAGCAATCTCTTTTGAATTTACAGGGAAAAAAAAAAGAAAAAGAAAAAAAGATTTTATGAACTTCAGAGGAACCATTAAGTTTTGCATGAGCTCAAATTTTGATAAATGCATCTGAGATCATCTCTTAAACATTTGAAAACTGTCTGCCAGAAGTAATGTGGCTATATGGGGCATACTTTAATGATTATAACACTGATGAGGATGGTGGAAAAATACAGGCTGAACCTCAAAAAACTTGTGAACCATTTCATTTACATCTTAAAGTCACATCAGAACAAGGTATAGTTGACTGCAGTGAGGGTGTGTGTTGCAGCCAAAGTATCAATGCTGCCCTTCTGGTTTTATACTCACATGGGAATGACTATGTCTTTCTACATTTTGTTATTGTTCATAATGTTGAGAAGGCATTAGGTTCTCACAAACTTTCAAAGGCCTATTTCTGAACTTCTATAAAATCATCACTGTGAAAGAAGGATGTAAATTACTGTGGTTCTCTGTAACAGAATGGATTGAGAAACATGATGGAGTTTTAGCTTGCTTTTCTGAAAAAAATAGCTGAAAACTGTTTCATGTTCGTACAGATTTTCCTTGGAAACCTAGAGTATTTTTCTCCCCCTGAAGGAACTTCAGTAATCTCACCTTAAATCACTGTGATTTGGAAAAGATTATGGGAATACTTCAAAACAAAGATAAGATCAAAATAAGACCAAAATAAAATGTCTTACTTTACTAGCCAAGCAGAAATGGTTTACTTAAGGTCAGTCTAACACTAATCTCACTGTGCCTGAGCTAACATTTCAGGATTATGGGAACTGTTTTTCATTGCCCTGGCCTTCACTTCTATATCATCGGGTAGACTTACTAGCAAAATTGTATCTCCTAGGTGCTGCTCTCTTTAGGTATCTCTAAGGACAACAGCAGGTGGTAGAAGAAAAAAAGTTTGATGGGAAAATGTTGACCAGTCAGACTCTTGGTATATTTTCTTGGTGGTCTTTTTTGTTGTTGTTGTTGTGTTTGGTTGTTTTTGGTTTTTTTGTGTGTGTGGCTTTTTTTGTTGTTTGTTTGATTGTTTTTTTTCTTTGTTTGTTTTATTTTGGTTTTGTTTTGTTCTGTTTTGTTTTTAAAAAATCTCATTTGCCTCCAGTAGTCTGGACATGAGATTCCAATTCAGGGGGTCTGCAAGGGTAAGAATATACCTACCATGGTTCCAAAGTAGGCAGAGAGTTGCCAGAAAATGATTCAGCATTATTTTGAATTGAGTATTAAATGTCAGGCTAAACCAGCTGAAAAACTTGCATGAGTAAAACCTGCACAAAATTAATATAGCTATTTTGCATTCCTGAGCAGATTTGGAGATTGCTTTCAGAATTCCACCCTGAATTATTAACTCCATATCTGTTTTGATAAAAACCAAGACCAGACACTCAGTTTTATTGTCCTGGGTTTTAACCCTAGCTTGCCACCTTCCAAGCTGCCCAAGTGATAGGAGAGCACTACTGGGCGTGAAAAATGTGATGATCTCCCTGCGCTGAACATCTTCATTCTCTTCCAAATTACCATAGGAACATTAATTTGATTGTGTACTTCCTACAGCACTGTTAATTAGTTATATTAATTATAGTTATTACATACACACCTATCTATAGGACTATTAGGCAGTTTATAGAAAAAAATGTGAACCGAGATCTTCTTGGTGCAGAGCAGCTAATCAGCTAGCAGCTGCTGTTGGTCTCAGAGTTGCTAGTTAACACTTGAAACACTGTACAAAGGGATATTTTCAGAATTCCAGCTAATAAAAACGTTTGCAAGTCATTGCTAAACAAATGTGCTCTGACTGTGTGCTTCCCTTCATCTGCTAATATAACCAGGGATCAGAATTAAATACTAATATGATTAAACAGCAGTATGAGAATCATGAAAGGGATTGTGAGGACATATTACCAGGGAACAAAGAGAATATGTTTTAGTAGAGGAAATGCAGTCTTTGCAAATCTATGTCAATAAACTTATATTTAAAACTATAAAATATGATTTAAACTAGTTTATCTGCAGTCTGTGAGTATGTGGCAGGTTTTGACATGTCAATTCAATAGCTGCAAAGGGAAGGAGAGGGCCAGCAACAGAATTCCTTCCCGGCACCTTCTGTATGGAAGCAGTGGCTAGAGAAACATTTCTGTCCTTGCCATGATTTTATACACTTGGGTGGGTGATGGGAAAAGACAGTCATTCTGCCACATGAGCTGTCATACAACATCCCCAGAACAGGATTTTCATCAATAGGCTTTACAGCAGTGCATCCAGCTAATGGGTGGTTCACAGGGGTGCCCCCAAACCAGCATCCAGAGGGTGATGTTCCTCCCCATCAGCCATGAAATGCATTCCTTTGTTTCACATAAGAATCTACAAAAATTGGCAGACTTTGTTCAATGTCACGTCTCTGTTTCATGCTTTGTTAAGTGGCCAGAATCACAGATCAGGTTCCTGTTCCTTCACGTATTATACAAAGATGGCCTGATACAAGAATCATGCATTCTACTCCTGTAAAATTCATGGTCATCAGATCTCAGTGCCTGTGGTGCTTGAGATTATGAAGCATTTGATGACAGATTCACTGGTTTAAAGACCAGAAGAAACCATTAGATCATCTGCTTTAACTTCCTCTGAGTTGGAGGCCAGCAAGTTTTACCTGCGGACTCTTACATTGATCCCATCAAGACAGCTCTCCCATAAAAGTATTAATGCGGCATTGAAAGCCATAAGGATCCCACATCCATTTTTCTCCTTTTTTTTATCTTCCCCTCTTCCCCCCAAAAAGCTACTCACCTCCACTGCCACAAATGCTAAGCTTCAACATCCACTCTTTGGGTCTGGTTCTGCTCTCTCTGCTGTGTTACAGCCTCCCATCACTCTCCATCTTTCCTTTCTGTGAAGGACATGGACCAGAGTCATTTCATCTTCACAGCACTGAGTCTCTACTAGAAAGCATTTTTTGAAACTCTTTTTATTTTTGTGGCTTTTTTCCTTCTTACAAGGTGATTAAATTGTTTGCATAAACAAATTGAATCTCCTGCTTTGTTTTCTATGCAAATCAGAGCTCTACCATGATGGAAATCATATTTATACTTATCACTAAATTCATCACACAGCTTCTAGCCTGGAAGCTGCATTGCCTTCCCACTCTTCAGCAGTTCCTGCATTGCCACTATTGCACACTTTATTTTTGTGTATTGCCTTGACAGATCTGATAAGAATTATGCATATGAAACGAAACATGTAGTGTTTGAGGTAAAAAAAAAGACCACAAAATTGTTTAAGGAAATGTGGAATTGTTTGGTTACACTCTGGTCCAAGGCCCAAGCAAATATCCTGGTTATGTTCCATGGCTGCCAAGGAAAGTGAGGCCAATCAGGGGTCTACAGTTATATTGGGATCTAAATCGGGGTCTAAATCTGGGTCTAAACCTGCAATAAGTCTAATTGTTATTAGTTGAAGAATAGAAAGAATGACCAGTATTTGACATCCAGGTCCACAACTTTATCAGCTCCTCATGAGTTTTGGAAAATGTTACAACTTTCTGACTGTCAGAGCAATTTGTCCTCCTTACTGTATTAGTTGTTTGTTGTAATTTAAACCATTCAAGTTGCTCTTCTGAGAAGGAGATAAATACTATGAGAATTTGATGGTCATCAATTTACAAAGCAACCTATGAGCTGATGTTTGCTTTTGAAAAAATACTTAGAATGCATCAGAAGAACAATTTTACTAAATAGCTCAAAATTTTGTTGGTCAAGCCGCACACTTTGCTTTAATTACTTCTGAAAGCCCAGCCATCAGCATTATCATTCTTTAAATTAAAAAGAAAAAAGAAGTCCTTTAGGAAAAGAAAAACCTTTAACTTGTACTAGTTTTGAAAGCAATAGCACTCATTACAAGGGGGAAGTAAGAGGGAAGAACAGGCAAATTGCAAGAAGAATCTATCGGACAGACAAATGTTGTTTGATCCAGGTTTCCTACTCTTTGAATCTGTATCTGTTTCTTCCCCCTGAACAGGAAGAAAATCTGAGTGATTTCAGTCCTATTTTATGTACATACCTCAGGTATAGGCTGAAATGTAAATGGGGTAAAATCTGCACTAAAAAGATGCATAAGGCTGTTTACGTCGCATCAATTTCTCTCATTCCTCTCAAAGCCAGTCCTCATTAAGAAACCTATGTTTAAGTAAAATATGTTTAGTGGTATTATTCTGGAGCCATAACCCCTACCTTTAGCAAAATTAATAACAACCTTAACGAGGAAATCATGTACCAGGGGTGTACAAGCCTTTTAATTGCTCATGCCAGAGAATGACTAATGCAGCTGAATGAATGCAGATGTAAAGTAGGCTGTGGGCACCATGCCTGCAGCAGAGTTCATGTCATGTGAACTAACTGCCAATCAAAGAAGGGATGGATTTAGGAGGCTGCACTGGAGAAAAAAAGATAATTTCCTGCTGGTCTCTGTAGGTAAATATTAAAACCAAGCTTGCATAAGTTACTGAACTGTAGGGACATTAAAAGTGGGCTAGCAAACAAACTTGCAAGAAGATTTTATAACAACTTTTTCTAAGTTGTCATATTAGATGACCAAGTTAGGCTTCACTGACCTTGCCGCAGATATCTGTAGTAAAGGGAGGATAGTGTCTACAAGGATTAACATCATTAATGGTCAAGCCGTAGATGGCAAAAAGATTTCTGGGTAAGTATGAAAAAGTGTTAAATAGTTTAAAATTCCATGTTTATTCTCATTGGAGAATTGCACTAGTATCCAATGTTGTCTGGAGATATTGACAAAACCAGCTTTGTAGGTAGAAGTACTCTCTCATACTACATCTGTTAATATATTTGGGAAAAAGAGATGACCTTCTGAATATACAAGATCTGAAGAATAACATGTGTGCCCAGCAGTTATTCTATTTTCTATAATAATGTCAGCTGGAGAAACTATAAGATAAGTTTATGACCTATATCCCTACAGGATATAAGCTTCTCCCTATAAGAATTGCATCATAAAGTTTCCGCAAAGAGATCAATTATTAATTTTATACAGAGGTATAAATGCATTGCTGGTGAAGTGGTATGAAAAGCCCAGGTAATTTCAGTGTATTTCATTATATAAACAGTGTTCTTAAACAAAAAGTTTAGGTGAAGGTTGCCTCTGAATACATTAAAAAGCCACTGCAAGATTTAATATCACACCTGACATTCTGAGTGTTTAACTGGTGTTTAGATGGTGCTAAATATCCTTATGTGAGTTAATTAAGCAAACCTGTGGATTTTCAATAAAGGTTTGATTGATTGAGAGAACATCAATTCAAGCATTATTTCTGAGAAATCTAGGATTCTATGATGATGATTTTAGAGAAATTTATTAGATGCTAATATAATCAATATCAAAAGCAAGTTGTAAAACCTTATTCTAACAAGCAAGAAATCTGATGCTCAGACCTTTACTTCCAAGAAAGTAGTCACAGCTTTCTTACTAAAGGACAATTTTTTCACTTTCCTATAAAAGATAAAAACAGAATGAGAGAGAAATGAGTGAAAATAAATTTATATTCTGTTCTCTCATCTATCATTTACTTCCTTTATGTTTTGAGGCAAATGTCTTAACCACACATGCCTTTTTTTCTAATAACAAAATAACCAACTTACTTTGCAACAAGATATGAGGCAGGTGAATGCCTTGTCTTTATCCCACGATTCCCCAGGCACACCTGGCCTCAACTCTTAGGTAAGCTGTCATTCAGGCCCTCTTCTCTAACCATGTCCCTTTTCAGTCAATGACAAACTTTCCAATGAGTAAACTGTCACTATAATATTTGCCAAATTTCAGTTTTGTTCAGTCAATTAACAGTAGCTTCATTCTTGTATTTAAATTTATTAGGCTAAAATTCCAATAGTGAATTTCCATTCTAGAGGGTATAAAAGCCCCCAGACACTGAGTTTACATGCATCTCATGTATCTCTCCAGACTGAGTTGCTGTAGCTAATACACTAAAGAAAATGTTGTATTAAGTAAACTGAAAAAAAAACCAACCCCAAAAAACAACAAAAAAAAAAAAAAAAGAGAAAAGTTAAATAGGTAGCTTTCAATTTGTTAATAGGAATGGGAGAGAATTATTTTTTTCCCTCCTAATAATAGCAAACACCTTTCTGTAAGTGGCTTCTTGCAGATATTAAATGTAACAGATACAGCAGGGAGTGCTTTTGAAATAGCTGATGAAGTGAAAAAGCTTTTGAAAAAGCTGATGAAGAAAAAGGAATAGGAATGGGATAGGAGACAAGATACTTCAAACTAACTATATTGCAGACAGAGATATAACATATGGACAAAAAATATCTCTCCACAAACTACATTTTGCTTCATACAATGCAGAACTCCCTTCTCAAAACAAATAAAATGCATCCTCTGTTATTTTATATACTTTATTTTACTTTCTCACATGCAAAATAAACCACAGTTGCAACCTCTTAAAAAAAAAAGCAGGAGAGAATGTAAACTATTGCAAAGGCAATGCTATGGAATCCTGGATTTAAGAGAATGAACAATAACCCCAGGATGAAAGCCACTAGACAGAAACCATTCCCAAAACTTTGTTCCGATTTAAACAGTATAGAAGTTTTCTATTCATCAGGGAAACTTCCTAGCACAATACTGTGTCCTTTCAACCCAACCAGAAGGAGACAGGATGACTTGAAATTTCTCAAATGTCCATTTTGGAATACAAAGACAGCAAAAAAGTTTGGCTGGTTTTAAGTTGATGAGGCTTAAAAATTCAGCCCAAGTTTCTTCTGCTTTCAAAAGCAGAATTATTCTTAAGAATAAAAAGGAGCACCATTTAGTGTAAGAATACAGAAGTGTTGATCTTGTACCGCCCTGCTGTTCTGATGTAGATCCTTAGTTTATATAGAGTTTAAACTCAGTTTGAAGTTTCTTTGGAACTTATCCAAACACAAAGGAGAATAAACTGACAAAGACAGCAGTTTAATAAAGTATTCAAAAAAGGTCAGATATCCACATCTGAAACATTTTCATATGAGATTATTAGTGTTAGAGTTAGTGTTGTGTTGGTTTTTTTGTGTGTTTTTTGTTTTGTTGTTTTTGGTTTTGTCCTGACATTCTGCTGTCATTTGTGCCTCTTGACTTAATAGTAGAGAACAACATAAATTAACTTCTACTTACAGGGAGATTATAACAAGACCTTATAGAAGGGTTTAAGGTATTTATGAACTGAAGGAAATTCCAAACCTTGAAACACCATTTTCACAGATTTCCACTGCACTGAGGCTGGATGAAAATTACTTTTGAATCTAGCCACACCAGCTGGTTTTGTATGATCTTTCATCTCTGAAAATGACCTTATCATATGTAGTTCAGAATGTATGTGTGGTTACAAAAGATGAGTTCATATAATGAGCTCAGATAGCTAAACTGCATGTGTCTGGAGCCATCATCATTTCATTGTGAAAAAGTGCAAATCTTGTCTTCTACCTATAGGAAATCATAAAATCAGCGAGCCAGAAGGACTAGATTTTTAAAGGACACCTTATTTACCCACTTGCCAACACATTGCTGATCTCTACAGCCAAACTAACTGCTAAATGATTGTTTGCTGTTGTCCTGTACAGGTTTTCCTGACAAATAAAAGAAAAAAGCATATTGTATTTTAAAGTCAAAATGTAACACCTTCTTAGTGTTATATAAAAGTGCCTAAAACGAAACAGGATTAAACCATGAAAAGGTTTCTGGTTTGGCTTAGATAAAAACATTTTTCTTGCATTTTTTTCAAGAGTTGTTTTATTCTCACAGAAGAGTCTGTCTCAATGACCAAGGTAGTAAAAATCTGATGTATCTGTTTCTTCTTGGGAATTATTTGGCTCAGTTTTACAAAAGTGTGTAGGGACAAAAGTATTAATTCAGATCTTAATATAATCAAACATATTTACATATCTATAAAATATAACATAAAATAAAAAATGCTATATCTGAAACTATATTGGAGAAGAGCACATCCTCAGACCCTTTGAAAGTGCAGATTCAGATTTTCAACTAAAGTATAATGGGGTCAATCCCCAGAAGCTGATGGAGTTTCTCTAATTTCCACCCATAAAAAAAAAGAAATGCTTTTTCCTCCTGTCTTCTTGGGTCACAGGAATAATCTCCTTTTTAGAGCATACCTTTCCGGTTAAATTATTTCACATACTCTGTCTCACCCATCTTAGAAATATCTCACTAGCCATTAGAGGCACTTTCAGTATGTGGGTGGACTGCATGCCTAATGTTCATCTGTTAATATTCACACTGTCTTCTGTGGTGTTCCTGACATGTTGATAAAACCTGCTTTGAATACCATTAATTCCATTTTATATTTGGAGTTGTTTTTAAGTTGTGATTATCCTTTATAAAAATAATGCTGTATTTCATTCTGTGGTTGCTGGGCATGGTCTTTATGCTGAAGACTCCTCTCCCATCCTCCTCACTTCTTTGCTCTCCGCTGCTTTCCTCTGCTCTAATCTCTTCTCCTGTGCTCTCCTCATCTCTCCTCCACTATTATCATATGCTCTCCTGTGCTCTAGTCTCTTCTCCTCCACCCTGCTCCACTCTGCTCTGCTCTGATCTCTTCTACTCAGCTCTCCTCTGCTCTCCTCTGCTCTCCTCCACTAAAATCTATTCTCATCTGCTCTCCTCCACACTCCTCCACTCAAATCTCTTCTTCCCCACTCCTGTCCACTCTCCTTTGCTCTAATCTCTTCTCCTCCACTCTCTTCTGCTCTCCTCCACTCTAATCTCTTCTCAACCACTCTCCTCCACTCTCCTTTGCTCTAATCTCTTTCACTCTGCTCTCCTCCACTCTCCTCCGCTCCCCTCCACTCTAATTTCTCCTCCGTCACTCCGCTCTCCTCCACTCTCCTCTCCCCTGATCCCCTCCTCCACTCTCTTCTGCTCTCCTTTGCTTTTCTTCGCTCTAATCTCTTGTCCTCCGGTCTTTCCCACTGTCCTCTGCTCTTCTTCACTATAATCTCTTCTCATCCACTGTCCTCCACTGTCCTCCAATCTCCTCTGCTCCCCTTCACTCTAATCTCTTCTCCTCCACTGTCTGTTACTCTCCTCTACTCTCTTCTATTCTCCTTTGCTCTCCTCTGCTCTCCTCCATTCTAATCTCTTCTCCTCTACTCTCCTCCGCACTCCTCCGATGTAATCACTTCTTCAATGATCTCCTCCGCTCTAATATCATCTGTTCTGCTCTCCTCTGCTATCCTCCGCTCTCCTCTCCCCTCCTCCCCTCTCCTCCCCTCTCCCCCCATCTCCTCTGCTCTTCTCCACTTTAATCTCTTCTCCTCCACTCTCCTCTGCTCTCCCCCAATCTAATCTCTTCTCCTACGTTCTCCTCCACTCTCCTCTCCTCTTCTCTGCTCTAATTTCTTCTGCTTTGCTCTCCTCCACTATCCTCCGTGCTAATCTCTTCTCCACTCTTCTTGGCTTTTCTTAACTCTCCTCCACTCAA
The DNA here is from genome assembly GCF_017639655.2 of Falco naumanni. NCBI lineage: Eukaryota > Metazoa > Chordata > Aves > Falconiformes > Falconidae > Falco > Falco naumanni. Next base: position 65,421,788 of record NC_054058.1, read on the forward strand.
ATATCTTCTCCTTTGCTCTCCTCTGCTCTAATTTCTTCTCTGCTCTCCTCCACTGTAATCTCTTCTACTCCGCTCTCCTCCACTCTCCTCTGCTCTAATCCCTTCAACTCCACTCTCCTCCACTCTCCTGCACTCTAATCTCATCTCCTCCGCTCTTCTCTGCTCTCCTCCAATCTAATCTCTTCTCCTCCACTCTCCTACGTTTTCCTTCACTCTAATATCTTCTCCTATGGTCTCCTTTGGTCTCCTCCACTCTTCTCTCCTCCACTCTCCTCTTCTTTCCTCCACTCTAATCTCTTCTCCTTCTCTATCCTCCACTCTCTTCCACTTTCCTCCGCTCTAATCTCTCTTCTCTGCTCTTTGCTCTCCTCCACTCTAATCTCATCTCCTCCGCTCTCCTCTGCTCTCCTCTCCTCTAACCTCTTCTCCTCTGCTCTTCTCCACTCTCTTCCACTCTTCTCCTCTGCTCTCCTCTGCTCTAATATCTTCTCCTCTACTCTCCTCTGCTCTTCTCTGCTTTAATTTCTTCTCCTCTGCTCTTCTCCACTCTCCTCTGCTCTTCTCCACTACAATCTCTTCTCATCCACTCTCATTCACTCTCATCCACTCTCCTCTGCTCTCCTCCACTCTCTCCCACTCTAATCTCTTCTCCTCTGCTCTCCTATGCTCTCCTCTGCTCTTATCTGTTCTCCTCCACTCTCCTCTGCTCTTGTCCGCTACCCTCCACTCCCCTCCGCTCTCCTCCGCTATCCTGCGGTCTCCTCCTCTCTATTCTCTTCTCCTCTGCTCTCTGCTGCTCTCCTCTGCTCTAATCTGTTGTCCTCCACTCTCCTCCACTCTAGTCTTTTCTCCTACGTTCTCCTCAGCTCTCCTCTGCTCTCCTCTGCTCTTCTCCGCTCTAATCTCTTCTCCTCTCCCCCAGTCTTCTCTTCTTCTCTCCTCTCCTCTGCTCTCCTTCAATCTAATCTCTTCTCCTGCACTCTCCTCCACTCTCCTCTGCTCTAATCTCTTCTCCTCCGCTATCCTCCACTCTAATCTTTTCTCCTCCACTCTCTTCCACTCTTTTCTGCTGTCTTCTGCTCCCCTCTGCTCTCCTGTCCTGTCCTGTCCTGTCCTGTCCTGTCCTGTCCTGTCCTGTCCTGTCCTGTCCTGTCCTCTCCTCTCCTCTCCTCTCCTCTCCTCTCCTCTCCTCTCCTCTCCTCTCTCCTCTTAGATTCTCAATTTATTTAAGGGTATGTTTACATACAAGAAAAGGTTACTTCAGGTTTTGAAAAAGCTTAGAATTTGTCTTGTAAAAGGATGAAATTTATGTTGGATAAACTGGATGTATTCTTCTCCACCACCTACTAGTCCACCTACTTTCTTGCTTCTGGGAGTGGTTGATACTTGTTGGGTGCTGAACAATGTGAAGAAGAGATATGATATGCTTGATATTTTCCCAATGAAAGAGTAACTGAAGAATCAGTTTGGAAATAGGTGGGCTGAACATGTCATCCTGGACTTTGATTTTGAGGTTTTAATGGTAAGGAAACAAAGGATCATTGTATTATGCACTGCAATGGTTATCAATAATGAATTATTCCTTCCTTGTTCTCCTTCTGCTCTTTCAAGCTGACATCAATACTCTATGAATTGCCTTTTTCATATTTTCTCAATGACAGGACAAGAGCTTGTGTGCAAGTGTCCACAACATTAATTTGTGAAATATGAGCTGTAAGTCCTTGTTTTGCCATCTTGGCTGAGGCTTGGTTTCTTTTCTGCCTTCCAAGTTGTCTCTCTGCTTCTTCAGCAGAGTTGCCATTGCAGCTTGATGTCTGTAGCCTAGTATCAGTGAGCAAGCCTTGGCATTCACAGTAGACAATTCTGGATTGAACCTTTCCAGAAGCTGTGAAGAGACACATATGAGAGCCAAGACTATGGCATTGTTACAGGAATCTGAGCCTGTTCTGGAAGTCTGGAAGCAAAGACTTCAATCTGACCGTGTGAGTGATTTATACTGTTCACCTAGCAACTTGGATGCAATATTTTTTTCCATAAAAGATAGATACAAAGGATTGCAAGGAGAAGGAAGAACAGTGCTTTTGGTCATTGCATCTGCATCACTATCTTTTTGCCAGACTGCTCTGCAGGTCATCCAGAGAAACACTCAGCTTGGATTAGATACACAGTGAGCTGTATGCTTTCACTTCCAAGAACATAATATGACCTTCATTTGAAAGGTGAAAAATTATTCAGAAATACCTTATTGCACTATTATAGTTGTAGCTATAGGTAGGTTTTCCAAGAACATTCATTGATCTGACTCAACACTCATTGTTCTGGCTCTGTTCCTAATTACATGAATGGGAAGGGATTTAAATCAGAATTGTGAATTTTAGGAAGGAAAACACAGGGTCCATTTTGGTAAATGGGATATATCCCTCTGCCCTTGACTGTCAATATATTTTTTCAGCATGTCTGTGAATGTGTGACAAAAGGCTTGCTAGGGAAGAATCATGCCATTTCAATCTTTGCACAGAATCTTGCAAATTAATTTCCCATTAGTACAACTGACATGTTGCTATGTTAAAAATATTTACTGTTATTTGTATAGAATAATCAAAGTGCCAAAGACACCTATGTTTTCTCTTCATCAGATACATTTCACATATTGATTTCCTTCAAGGGACTTTTAACATTTTGGGAAAAGATTTTATTTTGATTGCTGGTTTGCTTTTCCCATGGCAGGCTTGTGGTTTGTTCTCAGCTGTTCTATGTAGCAGATGTAAAAACAAGGACAATGTCTGACACATGAGCTCTTTAAGGTTTGCAGTCTTCGTGTCTGTGGCTAAAAGTAGGTCAATCTGAGTTTAGATTTGTATTTTTGCCACCCTGTTCTTCATTGCCTCATCAGGCTCAAATTTTAGCATAGGTTGAACAATGACATGACCTTCCCTGACTGGACAAGAGGAAAACATTATTCACAAGGGTTTATGTATGGTTTCATAAAAGGAAATTAAAATCTTCCTCCAAGATGTATTTTTCTTTAACCTGTCTAAATTTGGTGTGGGAAAATGATGATGTCCCCTAGGATCCTGCTAATAACATGCAATGCAATATTGTTAGATTATGTACTACTTTGTTGAGAAAGAGTTATTTTGGATGAGAAAAGAACTGAACACTTTCCTGTAGCTGTGCCATGTAACCTTTCTTTCATCTTTCTAGGAGCTCCCTAGAAGCAGAATCTCATGCAGCCCAATATTGTTCCTTACCACAAACCTCCAGATGCTTAATTAAATTAATAACCTACACTAAGAGAGGTTTATTATTTATCATAAAGTCTGATGTGTCGATGTTGATACACATGTATTTTTATTTTTTTAAGTTAGACTTATTATTCCTATCTAACTTTAAAGAATTCACTTATAATGAGATCTAACCAAGTGAGTTTAGGAAACTTCCAGGTCAGGTTTTGTTAATTTCGTTATTTTTGGATATCATCTACCTTGTTTCTTGACTGGAGGTCTAACCCCTTCTTAAGATCTGATCCTGTGACAGAAATTTCCTAATGTATTCCCATGCTGCCAGAAAAACAAGTGGATACATGATAATTTCTTTCCCATGTGCAGATATGGAGATATGAAGGGACATGGGCCTAAGTGTTCTTTAGTTGATGTTGATAAAGTCACGGAGAATGGTAAAGCCCTAAAGCAAGTATTTTGACTTTGCTTGCATAGGAGGACAGAGGGACTCCTGTCCTCCATGGGGTTACCCACATTGCAGATGGCAGTGAAGGACAGAGAGCAGCTCCCACAGAGCTTCTGGAACTGTTCTTAGTTATGCGGGCAATGACATTGTAAGCCCTCTGCCATATGTATCAAAAAGAGTAATTTGAGCTAGCTGAGGTGAACGAACCTCTTTTTTGAACCTGGTCAAGAAACACAAGCTTCTTGGTTACAGCTGCTATGACTGTACTGAGAATGAAATGGCCTGTCTCCAGTCCATCGTCAAGACTCAACTGCCTACAGTTCCATCACCCTCACAGCTAGCCTAAATTCAGATTGCCTGCAGTTCCCACCTGTGGCAGGTCTAGGTAACACTGGGGTCTCCCTAGAGATGGACTCCCACCACATATCTGCCCAGAGCTGGGTGGGTGAATCACCACAAGGACAGATGGGGTGCCTGGAGGACCAGAGGGCTGGCACAACATGTGAGAGCGCTCTGCAGGTGACTGCCCACCTGACTGTGCATTAAAGCAGAGGAAAGACTTGGAGTATTCTTCATGTTGCAGGGTGTCATGACCCTTCTCACACTGAGGACTTTCGATTTCACTTGTGACCCCACTCTCCTACCTTCACCTATGCGCCCTGGTGCTGCTGTGGTGTTTTTACCCTTGCATACGTTACGCTGTTGTTCTTGCATGTTGTTTTCATGACCTTGCACTTGCAAATCCTGAAACACAGATTTAGTCAAGTTTCTCCCGGAAGCAGTTGTCACTGATTTGAGAATGACTCTTTTCTTTCTCCTTCTTCATCTGCCATTTGTTTTGTAGCTTTTAGTGTATAACTTTGTAGTAGAAGAAAAGAAGACTTAATGAATGACTCAGTACATAAAAACTATTCAAATAGCCAACAGTAATTATCTAAAAATATATGTGCACAAAGTTTAGAGGTTAATCAGTGTGTAAAGTGTGATCAAAGCTTGTTCCAGGGAGTGCTAGTAGGACCATAGGCAGGAACCATCAGCTAAGATTGTGCAGAACGTGAGGGATGAGGGAGTATCTGCTGCACTGGAGAGGACATCTAGAAGAGGTTTCCCATCCAGGAGACAGTACTGTTTCTTTCTGGGCTGGGCTCTGGGGAGGAGTTTTCACTTTTCCATTCTATCTCTCTTTCTGTTTACCCCCTGAAAGTAACTTCTCCTTTTGTCAGTGTATGCCACCAGCTAGAGATCCCATGAATAAAACTTTGTCCATATAGGCATCCCTCATCATTCTTTGTACAACACTGTCAGCATCCCAATAGGTTCAAGCTAAAACCAAATCCAAACAAGAACCTGTGAAAAAAAATCCAGATAATCAACCAGTTCTGCCCCAAGCCTGGCCTGGTGATTGCATTTAAAACACAGTGAAGAGGGAGCCAGGGGGAATCCTTGTGTGATATTGATGCATTTGGTCCTTTTTGGAGACTGGGCAAAGCTGCAATCAAATTCAATGTTAACAGCAATTTATACCACTTTTGCATCTATCAAGTCATAAGCTTATATTTGTGCTTCTGATTCATGCTCTTGGGGATGTATAATTTGCAGGGTTTCTGAGTATACATCATATGGTAAAAAAAATGAAAATCCTTTATTTTCTTTTCCCTCATTTTTAAAAGACTGTGGTTAAGATGTGTATTGCAGAGTGCCCAATAGTTGTCATGTCAACGTTTTTTTTTTCTGTTATGTAAGATATATTCCTAACCTCTCTGAATCTATGGAAATAGAAGTGTATGCTCAAACTATTTATATCTCTGAACACATCATTTTTCTTATCAAGTTGTCATTGCATTTGCTGAGTTGCTTGACTGGTTATTGCAGACAAGGTGAAAATATTCAGCTGCCAGGCATGCCTTAAAAACAAAACAAAACAAAATGAAAAAACAATAATAGCATGTTGTTCTAATAGTCTACAGTTTTTGCCCTATTCCTGCTGGTTACTGACAGGATGGTTCTGTTTTTGAAGATACATTTAATCATACTTTTAATCTGCCAGCTGTAGTGCAATGCATTAGAACATTTTTGCCAATGAGTTTTTTTTCCTTTGCAAATATATTCTACCAATGTGATCTTGATGGGTTGTCTTGTAGGGTGGTAAGAACATTCTGCCTATCAAATTGGCCACCCATTCATGAGCTACCCTAGATGATACCTGAACTTTGATATAGATATTAACAACCAGTGGGAACATACTAGCCTGTGGCTAATTGGAAAGAGATTACAAAATTGCAAGGATTTAAAGATCTGTTCCATGGATATTCCTTATTGATAGTCTTTTACATTGAGTTGATCATCAGAGATAGCACAGTGAAAATTCTCTTAGTCAACCATATTTGCACTTGCTATCACCATATGCTAAGTCGCTTGTGCAAATGTTACTCCTACACTGAATAAATCACCTGGGTAATTATTGTATTAACTGTTAGTGGTCTGAATTTGCATACTCTCTTTCATGCAGTGTTAGTTCATGGTTAGTAATATTTGCCTGTTTGATTTGTTTCCTCACAGATTAGAAATCTCTTCCTGCATCTGACACAGAAATCTATGCTATGATAAAATAATCACTGTTTCAAAATGCATAAAAGTAGAGATTTCAGTAACCAGGTAAGCAAAAAAGTAAAATCACACTCTTTCTTCAACTAAACAGTGTTATTTATATGTTATCAATTAGCTGCTCTGGTTTTGCTGCAAAATCTTGTCTTGCAAAATGAAGCAAATTCTACAAGGGTTTTAGGTGCTTGGCAGATCTGTGAGATAATGATCACTGCAGCAATAACTGGCCACAGCTGAGCTGCACTTCAAAGGAGCCAAAAATTATTGACTAGAATGAAAATATCAAGAAATCACTTCAGATATGTTGTTACTGATCACCATCTAGTCTGACATTTTACCAGACTTCACTAATTGCTTATTCCATTAAAATCAATAGAAGTTTTGCCTTTGTGGCCACCGAGATCAAGACTTGCCTATGAGTTGCGCTAGTACTGTCTGGATTATAAATCTTTCCTGACAGGTGCACTACTGTACAATATATCAAGGATTGGTAGAATTTTTTAAAAAAATGGTACATTTTATTTTATGTCCTCATTATCTTACCAGTAAACTCTGCAACTGGATTGTTACTTCCCTTTCACTGTTTTTCAATAGTTAAACATCCTTACTCTTAAAAGAAAATGTCTAACTCTTATTCACTTTCATCTGGTTGGACCTTTAAATTTGCTCATTGTATCTTTGTGAGAATAAAGAACATTTTGGCACACAGCACACTGTCTTAATGAAGTTGTTTAACATGGTAAAGAGGTTGCCTCTTCTTCTTGAGAAGCTAAACAAATCAAATTCTTCAGGTCTTTTGGTGTAAAACTTCTCCAGCCCTTAAATCACTGTTAATAATTTTTTTTCAAAATAACAAGATAAACAGTTGCCCTGCAGTAGTATTTGTCTCGGTGCAGAATCCTTTACAGATCCCACAAGTCAATCTCTTGTTCACAGGTCAAAAGACTGAGTTAATAGCTTGGGTCCAAGATTTGCCCCAATTACACTGACTCATTAAATTCTTTCAGTTCTTGTTCCCCAGGACATAGGTTTTCTTTTTACAGGTATGGTCTTCATTGCCTCTTCCTCATTGTTTAACATTGTGCTGCCTGTGTGTAAACACTTGAATCCATGTTACCCTTACTGGGTTATTTTTCATTTGCAAACTGATCTGACTCATCACAATTTCCTACACTTTCAGTTGTGATGTCACCTGCTTTTTTTCTTCTGATTTTCTTATGAAAATACTGAGTGGCATTAGGCCAGTCTTTGCAAATCTGTTTCATTTCTTCTTTCTCCCTAAGCTGACAATAATTCTGTGCTGAACTTCCTTCTGAGAAAAGACAGTTAGCTAGTTCTCAGCCCACCTAATGTGCTTTCTTGACAACTTTTACCAGAAGGTAGTGAAACACTAAATCCTACACTCTTCAGAAGTCTTAGTATGCTTGCAGTTATCAAGCCTGTCATTTTTTTTTAATTTTTTTTTTTTTTGCTTTGATTGCATTGATATTCCTGGGGAAAAAAGGGCACGTATCACCTTTCCAGCCTAATCATTTAGGAATTTATACCAGGATCAGCTTTTCCTTGAATTTTGTCTGTGACAGATATCAGAGAATTGTCCATAGTATCCTAGAGCATCTTGCTTACCATCTCTGAAACAGCACAGTGCTAGGATTCATCCAGCCTGCTGGTGTTTTCCCTCCATCCCTATCTGTTCCTGCTATCTATTAAAAATTCTGAGCATGAACTACAGATGTCCTCCATCAACTCACACAGAATCCATCCATGCAAGTATCCTGGCCTGCTGATTTAAAATTATTTATCTCTGGGAGATGTTTAACACCCTCCACAGTTACTAATGGGCTGGAAAATACTTTATCATGTTCACATGATTCAAATACATCCTCCTGCTTCTTTCAAAATACAAAACAGAAATATTGTCATTAAAAGTTCTGCCACGCCCCTAAGCATCAGAATTCTACTATAGCTATTATTTAGAACCTACCTTATTCCAGCTAGTCAGAGATTTTGCTTTTTGCTGCCTTAATTTCCTAGAACCTATAACTTGCCCTTCTAGTTGATAGCTGTTGCTTCACTTTTCTGTTTGCTAAATACTGCCTTTGAATTTCTAAGGGCAGCTTCCAATCTCTTATTGAGCCTGGAAGGTTTATAACTAATGTTGACCTCGCTTTTAGATGTGTATTTATGACATTTTAGGTACTTCAGTTGTTTTTAAAGAGCTCCCAGATTTTATCTCACTTTCTTCTCTAATCAAGGAAAGTAGCCTTATATATCTGTTTTGACTGATGAAATATGGATGGTGGAGAGGTGACACTGGCCTGTTGTCCTGCAATTGCTTCCTAGTCTGGTGTGTATTTCAGGTCTCTTAATACTGGAGTATTTACACCACTGCTTAGGCTATAAATGTGTAAATGGATGTACAGAAAAATGGTGTGGTCTGAGAGAAAAGACCAAGTCCTACCAGAACCTCTCCCTCCCAGCTACAATTTGTCCATTGAGGTGCACACAGCTCCAGCCATGAAACATGGGGCAGCTGTGAAGCTTTTGTACTTAAGCTATATTCAGATATTAATTTGGGAGATTATTTTTTTTGATTGTTTACCTTAGTTCACAGAATGTATAACCTTGTTTCACAAGACAACAAACAACTTGCAGTACACTGAGTAATTCCTTTCCATCCATAAAAATAAATCAAAATTTCTTACCACTGAAAGTGGGCAAAATGCCTTTGAGAATGGGTCTTTTCTCATTGTAAAAAAAAATAAAATAATAATTGTCTTACACTGAGCATGGAAGCAGTGCATTACCCACTTACCTGCTTCTTGTAAGCTTTAGATGAGGTGTGTTTGCTGTGATGTCTATGAGGAATTGGCCAACATATGATGGTTTGGTTCTGAATCAGCCATGGACCATTAATTACATTTATTTTGCTTGTAAATAGAAAAAAAATTGCCTTCAATAGGGCACCAACTTCTTCAGCAGTTACCTGTGTAATCTTCCTATGTTTGCTGCTGTCATCCTTCTTTCTTATATTCCTGTTATTGTTATTTATGGTCAGCTACTATCTTATTAGCTTATTAGAACATGGCGTTTATCCTTTTATGTATTTGTCTAACACCTACAGGGACAAGAACCATGATCTTGACATGCTTTATAAATAACAGCAGGAAACTTTGTTGTTGAGATCATAGATATTGGTTAAGACCTTTAAAAGGAGCCTGAAGGGTGACCTCATTGCTGTCTATGGCTTTCTCAGAAGGGGAAGTGGAGAGGGAGGTGCTGAGCTCTTCTACCTGGTATCCAGTGATAGGACGTGTGGGAATGGTGCAAAGCTGTGCCAGGGGTGGTTTAAACTGGACATGAGGAAGCATTTATTTATCGAGGGTGGTCAAACACTGGAACAGGCTTCCTAGAGAGACAGTCGATGCCCCAAGCCTGTCAGTGTTTAAGAGTCATTTGGACAATGCCCTTAATAATGTGCTTTAACTTGGTCAGCCCTGAACTGATCAGGCAGTTGGACTAGATAATTGTTGGCAGGTCCCTTCCAACTGAAAATATTCTTCTGAAATATTGTTCTATTGTATTGTGTTCTATTCTATTGTATTGTGTTGTGTTGTGTTCTATTCTATTCTATTCTATTCTACTTTAAATAGATAACAAAGCTATATTTGGCCACTAATAATACAGGTGGTTTTGTCTCCTGTTTCTTGAAATGGTGAATCCAAACCTTGCTACTGATCCCAACAAGATTTGGATCAAGTTCTGCAGAAATACACTAATGAGTGTATTAATAAACAGCAGTGTTTGTCCATTGTGGGTCCCTTTCCTTCAGGCACTTCTTTAATATGAGTCTGTTCCCATTAGAAGGGCCAAAGTAAGAAAACAACCAACAGTCATCTAAGACCTTTTCAGATTTCTTTACAAAAGTGGCAGAAAAAAATGCCATTTCAATTTATTAATGTCTTTACTATGTTAGCCTTGAGAACAAACTCTTGTAACAGTCTTTGCACAGGGTCTGACCCTACATCTCCCACCAGCGCCAGGAGCCCTCTTCCTATCTGCTCTCTAACAGTCCAATACTTGATACCTGGCTGTCCGTTCCTTTGCCGTCAGGCATCTTGTCAGGAGAAAAATAACAACTCACAGCTGCACCTGTCTTGGAAAGCACTGAATCTTGGTAACTGAGATGTCTCTGAGTCTGTGATCTATGAAAAATTGAACAGGCGTTGTTACAAACGAACTGATTTTGTTTTAAGCTACTAGTATGATATTCAGCTGATTTCAGGAGTATGTTATTGAAGTTGGAAGGCCTGTGCATTTTGCAAATCTCACAAAGTATTTCTGAGTCCCACGGCATGCTTACAAATCTCAAAACAGTTTCACCAATTAAGTCAATGAATCCTGAATGAAGAACTCCCTCCCTTTCACTTGCAAATCCTTACTTTCTTTCTACAATACAGGGATAAGGAAGGATTTACAAAGACCATACTGTCAAGTACCGAAGCAATTTTGATTCTCAATATACCTTGTGACTATGTTTGAAATAACAAGCAAGCAGAAAGTTACTGACATGATCTCAAAACAGCAAAGAGTAAAATCCTTCCAGTAGAAAGGAAAAGGAACAGAGGAGGAAGCTGAATACTGCCCATGAGGATTTTTCCTCCCAATGATGAGAGTAATTATTTGTCCACTTATTGGTTATGGCAAGTTCAAGGAATAATGGTATAGACCTCCTTAAAGCTGTTAAAACTGATGCTGTTGTTCCCCCCAAATAAGAGTAAAATTGAATTGAATTGAATCAAATTTAATCAAATAGAATAGAAGAGCTGCAGTTGGAAGGGACCTATAACAACCATCACTCCAACTGCTTGACTACTTTGGGCTGACCAAAAGTTAAAGCATATTGTTTTTAAAGGTGTTGTCTAAATGCCTCTTAAAATTGACAGAGGGGATGTTAAGCTTCATAGTTTTGGGTGTATTGGTTGCTGGGTCTGTGAAACATATAGTCTCAAAAAATGTCTAAATCAGAATCCTTAATTGCAGACAAAGTCTTTTCCACAAGTTATCACTAATTCGAATAATAACAGTATGTAACATTCAGTTTAATTTTAGATTTGATGATTATTGTTATGTATTGCAGTAAATACACATTAAATTGTGCATACTCTTCATCCTTGGCCTATTTCAAAACTTTTTATTGTTTGTATCCCAGAAGACTTTCTTAAACTTTCCATTGTAGTAGACATAGTTCATAGAAAATGAAGCAGTTTTATATTTATTCACTTGAATCTGCATGAAAGCCATGAAAGCAATTTTTGTCTGCCTAATTTTAGGAGTTTCTAGTGCAGCTATCTAGCTATCTGTATATTTCCAGGTATATTCAGTACAGATACACTCTTTCAGCACACTGATTTTAAACCATCTGTGTAATAACAATGCCACAGATTCCTTAGACCCTACTCAGATGAGTACACAAATGTGCCCAGCACTGTTCAAGATGCCCCAGGTATCCTGCCTGACTTCCCATTTCTGCTGCAGAAGGACACGGGGCTCCTGTAAGAATGTTTTCATATCTGCCAGATCAGTCTGGATGTCTCAGATGCCCTAGGCATCTGTGCTGCTGTAAGACATCCATGTGGAGACACCTGAACTGAACCTCAGATCTCAAACCCTGTAATGGGAGCAAAGGTATCAGCCTGACTCATGCATTATACTGAAGACCCATGAGTTAGATGTTCAATGTGGGATTCAGCTGACATGATACATTTCCATTTATTTAGATTAAGCCCATCAAATTTGGATTTAACTGGAAAAACCCAAATCCCAAAAGGAAAGATCATCAGTAGGACTTAATCCAAGCACATCTAGTCAACCAGCAGAGCTTGAACGCTGATTTCAATGGCAAATTTTAGAGGCATGCATGAAATCAGAATACACCAGAATGTTACTAAGTGTTGAAGAAATTTCTTTGTTGACAGGTACACCGTCAAGTAATCAATCATGTGCTTTACACATAATTTTGAAAACATCAGTCCTTAAGCCAGTGGATTCTGACATATTGTACATATTTTACATAGAATCTGTGCTGTATTTTCCAGAATCTCAATTTATGCATATGTTTCTTTTGTTATAGTCATGGCACTGAACCCTTACCAAAGAGTTTTAAACAAATTTACACAAAATCCTGGATCCATGAGGAATGTTAAGTCACTTGCTCATCCTTGTGGTGGAGATGCCAGGTGATGATCATTTTAACGTTAATATTGTGAACTGAATTATTCTTCCAAATTGTGATAACATATGGGACGAACCATTTCCAGAAAGTCAAGCCAAAGGGGTCCAGCACTGCTGGTGAAGTTTAAGGACTTTATAGGTATTCAGAGAATACATGTTATCACACATCCAAATCTGCACTCCATTAGACAGTACTGTTTCATGCTGGTAGTGCAGAGAGATAGGTCTTAACATTGAATCGGTCTACCTTCAAGTGGGTGAACAGGTCATGAGATCCCTGAATGTTTAATTCTGTCAGTAGTTTCAGAATTGCCTACAACTTTTGCTTGTGAAGGTCAGTGTACAAGGAAGGTTTAAAGGAAGGCTAGGATGCGGTAGCTGGCAGTGATAGTAATTCCTCCTTGCCCACACAAGTAACCAGTGCATGGAATTAATACAGTACAAAATACAAGTACCAATCTGGAGCATAAGCTCAACAAAGAAATACATTTTATTTCCTTATACTCTATCAACTACCATTTTGATAAATCTCACAGTATTCCTTTAGGGAATTTACTCATGTAAAAGCATTTCTTCCCTTGTATCGTACGATAATCTTCAGACATTCTCAGCAAGATTAAATAAATGTTATTTTTAATAATGAATGACTAAGTACCAACGTACTAAAAATCAAGGTAACTGATGTATTATTCAAGTACATGATCCACAGCTATTTGAAGCCAATCAGCGTATTGATCTTATCTAGTTTGATGGCTTTGGATCAAACTCTAGTATTTACAGGAGCTTTTATTTGCAAGGCATTTAGAAACAAGTTCAGATAAGAATTTGCAAGTGGCATGAATGTTCAACCTACTGATAAATTTAAGCAAACAGACAATGCATAAATAAACATTTATAGGTCAATGTTTATCATGTTACATAATGCAACTTTGTAGAATTTTCTGTTAAAAGAGTTTTCATCACAGCTATATAATTTAAAAATTGTTTCTACTTATTGCCTAACATCCAAACTGGCAGGAAATTAAACAACAGCAGCAAACCAAAATGTTTTCCTTTGATTAAAAAAAATTATCTTCTAAGAATTTTTTTTTATGTTGCCACAGTGTTCCTACTGGCATTATATTATGCCAAAACCATATGATTGAACTAAGAATTTTCCTGAACAGCATTAGATGGCAGTCTTGGATGTGTTGTACAATGAGCATCGAATGTACCAAAATGTAGAAAAATGGTATGCTGGATTAAAAGCTGTTTCTGTGGTTGCACTTGGCATCCTTATTTAAATGGGTTTAGATCCCATAACTTCTGTCATCTGTCACAATAACAAAGCTCTGGTCTGAATAGCACAAAAAGAAACATTAGAAGAGAATTTTTTCAGACCCATTGGAAAAATATTCTTTAGAATAATGAGGATACTTCTTTATTTACTGTTATTTGGGTAAATGGTTGTAGGTACTTTTCATGAACTTTTCTCTTTGATTTTGATTCTCTTTGATTTTGTAAATAGCCATATATTCTTTTAAGGCCTTCAGAGACTTTTCTGCCACAGCCCCCTAGAAAATCCTATAAATATCAGTTGTGTTGCATCAACCCATTGAAATAGTCTGTTTCCTTTGAAATTGTATTCTTCAGAGTTGTTCATAGTCCCAAATCCTGAGATACCACAAAAGGACATTCAGAGTATAGATGAAGAGAGCAAAGGCAACCTCCCATCACTTTTTTTTTTTTTTCCTTTTTCTATGTGTGTAAGATCCTCTAATTATGGCAGCTGCCAGCATCTGTTCTAGTATCTGGTCATCACATATGGTTTCTGGCCATACCTCTTTATGTGTGGCTAGTGTCCTTGCAATAGTGACTTTGAAAACTGGTGGACTGTCAAGCTTGGGTCCTGGAGGTTGCTTATACTCACAATATGTTCAAGACTGGAAGTACTGATGTTTATCTGTCCTGCTCATTCTTCAATGTAATTCAAGCCTGTGGATCATTCATTCCTTCTCCCTATTTTTCAGGTATTTGAACTTCCTGCAGGATAATGTTTCTAGAAAACACTATTGTCTGGAATATGGTTTTGTGACGTGGTTGCTGAAGTCAGATTTACAGGTATATAGGATGTAAATAGGCATCAGATTGCTACCCCAAGTTAGTAACTCAGTGCTTAGTGCAGTACAAATCAGATGTAAAGGTCTGAAGTAGATCTGATCATCCATGCAGACCTCAGCTTTTGCTGTGGGGTGGTGTTGGACTGTGTAACCTGCACTCCCTATGGATGAAACTCAACTGGAGAATGAACTCCAGCTCACACCTGATGCACTCTAACTACCTGGAGGCATTCAGGTCCTCAGACCAGGCTCAATGCTCATAGTACAGAGGTGACTGCACAACTAAAAGAAGATGAAGAAAAAAGTTGCAAATGTATCACAATGAGCTTGGTTCACTTTTAAAAAATACTGGATAGATATCTGTATTTGGTAGAAAAGTGGTTTTTATTTTCTTATCATTTTATTAACATTAATGTTATTACTAATAATACCTCCTAACTCCTATGCAGAGCTCAGTAGATATCAGTGCTTTAGAAACCAGAATCCTGCCTTTATTCCCACCATACAGCTATCAAAACCAGGCACAGACAAGATTAACTGACTTCAGAAAGGTGTCCTTGCAGGCCTTTGTCAGACCTACATATAAAACCAAGGCCAATGGAATTACAATCCAATACGCTATCTACTAGACCATAATCTCTTTTGGAACAATTCATTTGTCTGGTGTACACAACATAAAATACTTTATTATGGGGATTTATTGTTTTTTTCTAGAAAGTGGAGCAGATATTTGTGTGGGCCAAACTTTTCTGTTATAAAGCACATTGTGAAGTTGTATAAAGAAATCAAAATCTGCATCCTGGGAGCATACAACCATAGAACTGTTGGAGTTGGAAAGGACTTTTAAAGCCCATCTAGTCCAGCCCCATCTGCAATGACCAGGGACACCTTTAGCTAGATCAGCTTGATCAGAACCCCATCCAAACTGACCTTGAATGTTTCAAGGGATGAGGCATCTACCATCTCTCTAGGCAAACTTTTCCAGTGTTTCACCACCCTAACTGTAAAAAATGTCATGTGGGTGGCATCCCGTCCATCAGGTGCGTCAACTACACCACTCACTGTGGTGTCACCTGCAAACTTGCTGAGGGTGCACTTGATCCCACTGTCTATGTCATTAATTAAAATATTAAGCAGTACTGGTATCTTGCTAACAAGGCTGGATTGGATATATTTGCACAGTATGACAGATACAACAGAAAGGAGAATGCTGAAGCCCACTGATTTTTGAAGGAAGAAAAACTGATCCCAAATGCCCATATACATACTTGTAGCTTGACTCCTTGTTGACTGGTGTTTTGGGTATAAAAAAAGCCACGAAAACACAGTACAAAAAACCCCCCAGAATGCAAGTACCCAGAGAGGTTAAAAAGTTAATAGTCCAGCTCTCTCTATGGTTCACTTTTCTTTCCTCCTAAAAGGGGAAAGATGACTCTTTTCTTTATAAAAATCTTGGAAACATAGCTAGAAAGTGATGAATAATGTCTAGATATCATTTTCATAAGTGAAAAATTTCTTTTAAAAGTTTTGATGTAGTATGTTCAGATTAAAAAAAATTTAAAAACACAAAGAAGCTATCTGTTTCAAAATAAACTCTGTCAGGTGACTAGAGACTTGATTAAAAAAAAATCAGACGGATGCTCAAAACTTTAAGTGACTTTTCCACCTTTAGGTTGAAATACATACAGAGCCTGTGCTGCTCTGGAACTGAAGTACAGGTTTGACTGAAATAGCACAAATTTGAAAAATGCAGTGAATCCCTTTTTTTCTGATGCAGCATCCTTTTTTGGGGGTGTGGGGTGTGGAGCGCTGCACATTTTTCAAATGGAGTTTTTATTTAACTTCTCAACAGGGAGAAGGGGAAATTCATGGTATCCCAGCACTTTCCATGACTTCCTGAATTTTGTGTGGTTTTTTTTCTTTTTTCTTCCATTCCATTCCATTCCATTCCATTCCATTCCATTCCATTCCATTCCATTCCATTCCATTCCATTCCATTCCATTCCATTCCATTCCATTCCATTCCACTCCCCCCCCCCCCCCCCCCCCCACACACCCCCACCCACCTCTTACTATATTATCAAATAGTTTATTGTATTTGCCACGTTCCAGTGCTCTGTGATGGCTGATCCAAACTGCACTTCAGAATACTTTCACCATGGATACCAACAGCTTTCAAACAAAGCATTCACAGGCTACTTTCTCAAAATGAAGATATAGGCAAGACACTTTTGAAGACAGTCAACTTTTCAAATGACCAAACATCCTTGATTACATGGAAAACAATATCTAATTTTAGTGAAGCAATCCTTCTGTGTGATTTTAGGCATACAAATAAATAATAAGGGAAGCTGAGAAGGAAAAGTCCTGGTCAGTGATATAGCAATTATGCCAGTGTAAGAATAGAGGAGAACTGTGCAGTAGCAAGGCTGATCAGCAAATATGGAAGTCTAACAAGGTGTCAGTAGACTATGCAGTAACTCTTTTTGTGCTGCCTCACATCTTACCCAACACAGGACAGAACAATAGCTCGATGAAGATCAATTAAAGCCGTTCGAAGATCAAACTTATCACAAACTATATATGGCTTGGCCGTCACATCAAGATGTGAATTTCTCTGAGCTACAGTGACCTTTAATAAGTTGGTTTTGTTTTTTAGATTCCTAGTTTAAACGTCTGGTAAGCTACATCTGAGGGGAAAAAAAAAAAAAAAAAGAAAAAAAAACAAGGAACAAACCAGCATTCTTGTCCAAATATTACAGATACAAAAAAGTTCTCAAGGAGCAATGAGGGGAAATTACTTTCCCCTTCCAACACACAGACAAGTATCAAACTCTGGTTTCTAATAATTTTAACTGCCTTCATGGATACACCAGTACAGAAAATTCCTACTCCTCCATTGAAGTCTGTGTCTACATAGCAGAAGCATCTGATTCAGCTTCCTGATGCAGTTTTGACTGTGGAAGTAACACTAGGTTTTAACATTAGATTCAGGGGCTCTGGGCAGCCGGGCCGAGGGGCCGAGGCCAGCGGTGTGAGGGGCAGCGGGGCTCAGTGCCGGGCCCTGCCCGTGGGGCACAGCAGCCCCCGGCAGCTGCGGGCTGGGGGCAGGGGGCTGGGAACTGCCCGGGGGAAAGGGCCGGGGGGGCTGGGCACAGCCGCTGGGCAGGAGCCCCCAGCGTGCCCAGGTGGCCAAGGGGGCCAGCAGCGCCCTGGCCGCTGTCAGAAGCGCTGTGGCCGGCAGGGCCGGGGCAGTGCCCGTCCCCCTGTGCTGGGCACCGGGGCGGCCGCCCCTCGGGGCCTGGGCTCAGGGTCGGGCCCCTCAGGGCAGGGGGGACGCAGAGGGGCTGGAGCGTGTCCAGAGCCGGGCAGGGGCTGGGGCAGGGGCTGGGGCAGGGGCTGGGGGGGGCGGCGGGGGGAGCTGGGGGGGGTCAGCCTGGAGAGGGGGGGCTCAGGGGCACCTGGTGGCTCCCTACAGCTGCCTGGCAGGGGCTGTAGGCAGGGGGGGTCGGTCTCTGCTCCCAGGGAACAAGTGACAGGACACGGGAACCGGCCTCACGTTGTGCTGGGGGAGGTTTAGATGGGATATTAAGGAAAATTTCTTCACTGCGAGGGCAGTCAAGCCCTGGAACAGGCTGCCCAGGGAGATGGTGGAGTCACCATCCCTGGGGGTGTTTAAACAACATGCAGATGAGGTGCTTAGGGACCTGGTTTAGTCATGAATTTGGGGAGTCCTGGGTTAATTCTGGGATCTGATGATCTTAAAGGTCTTTCCCAACCTAAAAAACTCAATGATTCTATGTATGCATTTGCATTAGCTGTTGGAACAGCATCTAGGGTCAACAGACAAAACTAAGAATTTCTGGGCATGATTTGTCTTACCCTAAAGTAGACTTCTAAAGTAGAACAGTTAAATCAGACCCTTAAGGTGCCTGTTTGGCTACCTGTATTAACATTAAGGTCTGATTGCCTCAAACCCAAACACCTACATAACAGACAGTTGATGTTACATGAGATTAATTCCACTCATGAGTTACCCAACCCTGAAGCTATAGTGGGATGGCATGTTATTTTTGGACCAAAATTAATCCATTATGTACTCAAGTTTTCTTCTTAATTGAAATTGGCAAGTTCCCATGAAGGAAATTTTAGTATTGATGTACTAGCACTTTCCAACATAGCTTTTTCTTTTATTTGACCAAAAAGAATCTCTCTTAACTCTTCCAACAAGTATAAAAACAAAGGACTGAGTCACTTTGAATGGACTTCCCAGCCCCAGTGCATACTTTACACACTAATTTTGTGAGTTACTGTAGTCTTTGTAGTTGTGTGGAGGGTGGTGTGGTCCTATATCTAGATGTTAATGAAGAACATTCAGAGATACATACAGTTTTATTAGGGTGGGTCACATATTTTACTTCCCTGATTATAAATTCTATTTTCAGCAAATACATATATTTATAGAAATGCTCTTTATTTCCTTTAAAAAAACCACTATTAACAAAAAATAAATTATTTTTTCACTGTTACTGAAAGATTTTTGTTTCGAGTTTCTGTAAGCACAAAAGGTCATACTCTCAAATAATGGAAAACTTCCAGAAAAATAGAGAGATTTTTTTTAAAAATACAACTTTTAAGTTATTTTTAAATCTTCTGAATTTCATTTGCAACTTAATTTAGATTAAGACTGAAAATACTAACACACTCTGTAAGTTCTTCCAAACCTCGATAATTCTCTGAAATTCTGTGGAAAGGTCCATACTTTACATTTTTTTAGATAGAAATTAACTGAACTCAAATTTAACTTAAAACTTGTGGCAGATTATATAGGAGAGACAATAAACTTCGAAGCTAACTAATGTGAGTCATCCTCAGTTTAAAACTTATATGATAGAATGTAGCAAATGGCCCTTAACCTCATGAGGAACTAAACCAGATTCAAAGAGTAATCCATGACCACCAGGTAATGGAGTATGTGATACTCAAATTATGTCCAAATAGTCTGTTTTGTTTGTTTGTTTGTTTTGTCATAGGCCAATGCTTGAGTTTATCGGTTACAGCTGAGGTCTGTACAGTCCTGTTTTTACCCAGATTCAAAAATAGGTAAATCTCATACTTACTCACATGTCTCAGGGGAGTAAAAAAAAAAAAAAGGTTTTGGAGAGAAGGAAAATCCAAGTAAACACAACATAGAGTTAGATAATCCCTATAGATATGCTAAAGCTTTTCAGATTCATGAACAATAGAATTTTGTAACAATTCTTCATTTGCATTGTATAAGCTGCAATCTTTGCTTTGTTGGCAGAAACACTTTGTATTCATGAACTGTGTTTAGTTTAGTCCTGCTTAGAATTTCCTTTTTCACTCTAAATGCCAATAGAATAGAAAGACAAAGTAGTGATATTAGGCTAACATAACATACAAGCTCTTGTTTTGATTACTCATCTGTCTGCTAGCCATTATGTTTGCCCACCCAACTACTTTATGCTTGTTTTACTTTGTACAGTCTTGTGGAGCCGCCAAAACAGCCAGTGGTATTTCAAAGCGGTTCATAGTGCTGATACTGGAAAATGAAAGCTTATGCATAAAACAACACCAGTGTATTTGAGAGGGGGGAGGCAGACAGTCATAGTTTCAATTGTCATTCATAATGACTTTTAAGGCATAGAATAAAAGCTCATGTCTATAATAGGTTTGTAAAATTACAAAATATTTTTCCAGTTTCATGTAGGCTGATGGCCAGATTTGTAAACTTGCATCCTGGCAGGTTTGAAGTAGGGACTTAAATGTGTTTTGACCATATTTGAAACTCTGCTATTAATTTCTCCTTTGAAAGCATGATGTAAATATTCACAGGGAGAAAATTCTCACTGTCTTTGGTAGGCTTAGTATTTTCACATTGAAATTTTCTAACTTGAGTGCCCCAAATTAGAGATCAAATTTAATAAGTCACATAATTAAAGGATCTGGAATATTTGAAGACGCTGAGAAATTCCAGCTCTTGCTGACTTGACTAAAAGTTTTCTCATGAGCAAACACCTCACATGGGAGAGTGAGAGACAGTCAAGCACCTTGATCTGCTAACAAATTGCCGTGGTTTAACCCCGGCTGGTAATTAAGTGCCCTGCTGCCACTCACTCACTCCCCCCTCACTCAGAGTCATGGGGAGGAGGATTGGAAAGGAGTGTAATACTCAAGGAAGGGCTGAGATAAGAACAATTTAATAATTGGAATAAAATAAAAATTAAAAAGCAATAATAATAACAACAATAACAGTTATAGTGAAAAGGAGGGAGGGAGGAGAAGAATGAAATCCAAAGGGAAGGGAGAAAAGAAAAGAAGTGATGCCCAATACAACTGCTCATCCCCTACCGACTGATGCCCTGCCAGTCCCCAAGCAGCGATCAGCTGCTCCTGGCCAGCCTCCCCAGTTTATATACTGGGCATGACGTCCCATGGTATGGAATATCCCTTTGGTTAGTTTGGATCAGCTGTCCTGGCTGTGTCCCCTCCCAATTCCTTGTGCCCCTCCAGCCCTCTTGCTGGCAGGGCCTGAGAAACTGAAAAGTCCTTGACTTAGTAAGAACGTTACCCAAGAACATTATCCAGCAGCAACTAAAACCATCAGTGTGCTATCAACATTGCTCTCCCACCAAATCCGAAACACAGCACTGCACCAGCTACTAATACGAAAACTAACTCTATCCCAGTAGAAACCAGGACACAAACACTGGATGTGCTTTAAAACCTGAATGGTACAGAAAGGTAATGGTGAAACTGTAGTAGCAAGACTCAAATGAAGTCATACCAGAACTGATTGTCAAGGTCAAGCATTTATGCAAGGAACATATTTATTGTTAATTCATTAGTATTTAATCATGACAAACTGCTTTTTATCAGATACATTTGTTTCAAATATTTTGTGTTTCCAAGAAGTACATTGGTAAGACTGTCCAGTGCTACTCTTGCCTTGCTTGAAATGTTTATTCTGCTGAAAAGCACAGATCTGTTACAGATGATGCTAAGCAGAGAAGTGTGAAGAGTGAATTATTTCTGCTAATAGAAACATCCAATTCAACACAAAACACTTGGCTTTGTTTTGTAGAGGTTCTTAATCCATTAAAAAAAAATAAATTTAAGTAACTATTTACATGGATGCCATCTATGTCCCTTTTTGTGTTGTTGAAATTTTTTTGCCAGTCAATTCAGGTATGTAAGAAATTAATGTTGACTTTTTTTTGGCAAATAATTTTTTTGTTGAGCACATATTGGCTCACTCCTGTCCTGTTTGGAAATTACCTACCATCACCTACTTTGAACACATTTTAATTCACCTCCATATAATCCATTTACTCTTCTGAAACTCAGAGCATTAAAAATATTAAGAAAGGTGATTGAGTAATAATGCCCACATATGAAACTGCAAAATAGTTAAGCTGTATTCGAGTCAGATGTATACTTATGTCATGAAAAAAACAACTCCCATTGCATATAATTCTGTGACAGAGTATACTTAATAAACATAATGACTTAGAAAATTGTCTACAAATCTTTTGTGTTCATTATAAGTAATGCTATGTCAAAGGCGATTGTTAGCTGTGAGGAAGAAAAGTAACAAATATAAAGAATTGGTAAGATGATGTACATAAAAAAATCAAAATTCTCTACAGAAGATTGTAAGTAACATTCAGATACAACTTCCAAGAACTTGATTAAAGTCGCATAGCAAGCTAAGGGTACAGATGTGACTAAAACTGAAGCAATAGAACTGAGAACTGAGGCAAGAGAAAGTCTCTGGTTTGTTAAAGGAAAGCCGGAAGTGATTGGTTTGGGTTTTTTTCTGTTTGTTTTGTCTGGTTTTATGTACTTTCATTCAGTTTCTGACTTCTAAGCCTTTAGGATTAATTTTTTTAAGGTTTCCCTCTCTTCCACTCTAGCCATGAGGCCCCCTTGCTGGCTTTCAAGCTAACTAACATTCTCATGTAATTATAATCTTCCAGGAATTTGGACTTAATGGCAGTGCTAGAAGGTTGGTCTCAGACCTCAGACTTGAGGTTATAATACTAGATTGCCAACTTGCTCCATTTCAGACCTACAGCGAATATAACATTATAGGTATGATTAGCTAATAGAAATAAAAATATCATGATGCTTTTGCAAATTGGCTGCTGTAGTCCAGTGGTAGTTGATTATTTCAGAATCTGGCAATAGGTAGTCTTTTTCTTAAGCTTCAGGAGGCATACCCTGATCCTATTGCCCATGCAGTTAATAAAGGTGTTAGAGCACCTTTACAACTTTCTCATATGTTCATTATTCATTTAACATTACACCTCCCCCCGTACTTTTTCCCCTATAGAAACCAGGTTCCTGTTGGTAAAATGCTGAAGTGTAGATTGAGTGACGTGCAGAAGTTTTTGCTATCGTGTGACCCTCTGACACTCAGTAATGAAACCAGTCTTCAGTGTTTGTATAAAAAGAACATTCAATTTTCAGGGAAATGTCAGTAAGATTATTTTCTTTTCTTCTCTGTATTTATTTTATTTTATTTTGTTTTGTTTGTTTTTTTATCATTGTTTAAGTCCAATGTGTATTTCAGGAGCTGTATTTTTTGGTAACAATGAACAATTCTGAAAAAAATATACTGAAGTTGTGACATTTTTTCTTATCTTTTGAATAATTTTGCTTGTAGATAGGAATGAGGGGGGAAAGGTAAAGGAAATACACGTAAACAATAAAAATGTCTCCCTAGTAGTGATAAACTGACATTTTGTATATGCAGAATACTAACCTATGTGCACTTTCAGGTTAAGGAATATATCTTCATAGCTCACAGAGGAAATAAAAAATGCATGGGATATGCATTAAGGCTACATTCACACACAAACACCAAAACAAGCCCAGATGCACAAGATTCACATAGAGTTATGAAAATGGAATTGATCCTTAGTGGTAGTGGTGACTTTGGTCTGATTTTCAGTGGGTTTTTAGCCATCTTTGCAATCTAATCACAGTGGTTAAAACCTCCTTAAATTACTGATTTTGTGGTGTAAATGTTGAACTGAGAAAGGTGAGACGAGAGGAGAACGACTAGTAAAACCTATATTTAGTTTAGTTGTTTCTTATTGAAGAAAAATCTGAAACAAATAACTGCTCAGCAAAAACTCTATGTTAACTAATCGTAAAAATGAAAGCAAAATGAAGCCTAGATTCATCATGGTCTGCTGGCAAAGACAGCCTCCCAGATGAAAGAAATAGTAGGTCCAAATTTCCATCAGGTTGATGAAGGAAGTAGCTTGGATCTCTTGGCTATGTGTCCAGTATGGTGTTTTTTGTCCACTTGTGGGAAATTTTTACCCTCTTTGGTTTCATCTATGGATGGTGTCCTACTATATGCAAATTAAATATTCATTAGCTTTGAAAGTAAAAAACAGGTGCCCCACTTTTAGAGCGTATGTCCTGATTACCCTAATAAGGACCAATTCTCTTGGTCTCAAAAGACTTTTAAGCATTTAATGCAAAGTAGAACAGCACTAGCGGGAAGAACTGAGGAAGAATGACCTCAGAGCAACCTTGTGTCAGATTCATTCTCCTGAGAAGTCAGATACCTGCGTTCTAGCCTATTTTCCAGGGGAATATGAAGATTTTCATAAAATGGAGCAATGTCAACAGGAGACTCAGCACATCCTTCCATAGAACAGTCTTTAACATGATACCTGTAGGATATGCTCATTGAAGTGTCTTCAGATGGAGGCATATCTGAAGTGCAATGTACCACTGCACTTGAATTTGAGAAGAGCTTCAGGATGTGCAAGACTGCCTTTTTGGGGAGAGGAAAGATGCTATGTGTAAAGCAAATCCTGTGGGTCTAATGATTCTACTATGAGTTGTATTTATTACAGATATTGTTTAGAGTCCCTTTGTTAGTACATGGAGATGCGAGGAATGGAGTCTGGTCTCAGATCCAACTTCAGAAAAATAGGCATCTCTATAGTTTGACTTAGCTGACCTTTCTAAGCTCTCTAACTCACAATGACATGAACTGAGGCTGTTCATTACCTGCCTCCCTTGATTACTCAGAGTAGACACTGTCAGGCTAGATGTTGGAGAAGATGAATCTGGGTAGGTAATGTACACTTCTGAATCCCACAGCCACTAATTTGTCCACAGGGTTTCATCCAGACTTCCTACTCATCTTTCCTTCCATGAGGAATCATTCAAAGCTGACTGCAAAATCACTTCTCCCCCAGCCCTCCCCCACTTTGGAGGTCTGTCCAGTCCCTACAGATCTCTGCTTCTTTGGGCAGTTTCCTGTTGTTGACTGAGGGTCATTATGCCTAACATGTACTTAATAGCCCTATGTGTCTGAAGTTCAGTGTAACAAGAGCTGGCGCAGAAGGAAACCTTAAACTGAAACAGATGAAGACATGCTGTTTCTTGCAGTGAATTGTGTGCAAAGAAGGGATTATACAAGGTGGACTGAGTAGCCAAAAGAAAAAAATAGAAGAGAGTTATAATTGCTGAATAAATAACCTCGCTGCCTTAAGAGTTGAGTAAGGGTATAAATATGCTGCCAATGGGAAAAATATCCTTCCCAGCTCTCTCTTAATGACGCCCAAGAGCAAAAAACAAAAAAACAAAAAAAAAAAAAAACAAAAAAACCCCAAAAAACCAAAACTGTGTTCAGTATTTAGTTTAATTTAAAGCTTGGACACTGCTATAATCCTTATGAGAAGTATCACATTATTTGGAAAAGATTGTAGGCTAAAAATTATGTGCATACATATGTTTCTGAGAAGAAATGGAATTAAAGTTGTGCTTAATTGGATAGTAAACTAGGACCTGGTAGACAGCAATAGGAACTTGTTGTTTAGTTTTATGTGTTTCAGAAATAATGCAGTGCATTTACAATATGACCCAGAATCACTGGAATCAAAGGGAATGTGACTAATAGCTGCAGTGCACACAAAACTATCCATTGAGGGTTGATTAAAACTCATTCAAGTCAGAAAACTCTTGTTAGCACCAAGCTTCAAGCTGTCAGCAAATTGATTAAGAAAATGCCCTTCATTTCATTCTGATATTTCAATGCATTTCACAGAGAGACAATCACAGAACTCATGCATTCATCATACACTGAGGTTCTCAGCAATATAGAAAGCTGCGTGACGCCCTGTGTTGATGTGAAGTACATGCCACAAATATAAGTAAGCAGTACAAACCCATGGCACACAAGTACAAATGCTTTAATTTCATATTGTCACCTTAAATTCTCTTATTGCATCTTATTATTCAGGATCAAGTAAATACAATAATGCTATTTCTTTTGCACGGGGAAAGTAGATTCCATGCAAAAAAGCATATGATAGTTTCATAACTTTTACCTAATTATTCTTACAAACCTGAGCACCTCAGACTTCTATTGACCTTCAGTTAAGAGGAAAAAGGCCCATTTGAATCCTGTGAGGCTAAAAGTTCAGAAATATCTATGGCAACTTTGAAATGCTTTTCTACCGTTTCCTCTTAGGTATTTTCCTCGCAGAATTTTTATATCTTGTGGAATTTATTTTTTTTTCCATCTTGCTTGATCTTTACTAAATGCTTTCCAGAAACAGCAGTATATTTCCTGAATGACCTTTCTTGTGAGAGAAATTTCTTCTTTATCTTACAAGGAAATTTGGAGAGCCATGGTGAAACCACTCAAGATGTATTGCTAAAGTGCATGGAGAGATATCTAAAAAATCATGGGAGAGCTACCCCTATGGTTTATGTATGAGGTTTTCAAGACGGAACTCAACAGAGCTTCCAAAAACTATGGTATGAAGGTACTATGTCCAACCTCACAGGCTCCTCAAGCAAGAAACATGCTTTACAGTTTGAAACATGATTTTAAGTTTGCTTCTAGCTTGGCACCTTCCATACTGCTTTTGATTCAGACATTCAGCCATAGAAATCACACATTTAAATGAGACAGATGTGCATGTGGAAATTCTTACCTTCTGACCCAACCAGATCTAGGAACTGCAGTGGGAATTCAGTGCTACAAATCCTCTCGGTGTCTTTAACATGTATACATACAAACACATATGTAGATACTGTCCCTCTGCCTGTTGCAGTGAATGTATAGAATGAACATGTGTATGATATACGATTCATTCTCAGAAACTCTACCCCAAAACTGTTTATAGGTTTTTTCGTGTTTATCGTTGAAATATCTCAGCACTGTGGAAGATTACAAGGTCATTGCAGCACCTAAGAAATGCTTTCTTTCACCCTTAAATACTTGATTAAATTCTGAAGCTCAGGGTACAATTAGCTGCAAATTTAGGCCAGGATACTCCAAGAGATCAAATTGAGATTTAATTGAAAGCTACTGGCATAGCACAAATTATAGGCAAATGCCTCTTGATGTAACTCTTCTGGTGTATAATTATTCAAAATAAATTTGACAGTACTTATTGTTCAACAATTGTCAAGCTAGTCAAAGCTACGTAGAGATCTAGAGGAAGAAATGGCATACTGTGAATTTAATATCACCCTGATTTTTTTTTTTTTTTTTTAATCCTGGCCTCACAGATAATAAGGAAACATTGCTGTGAAAGAGCAAACAGTCAAGAAAGCTTGTATATAGAGACCTTCATTGGATTTCTGGCACTGACTCTTATCGTTCACTGGGGAGAGGGGAAGGAAAAAGTGGGAAATAAACAGAAAGTGCAATTCTGTCTTTTTTTTGCCTTTATTCCAAGAACTTATTCCAAGAACTACCTGATGCTCTGACTTTCCCTATGTTAATGTGGACTTCACAATCCAGTACTGTCAGTATAGTAATTAACGTCCTCTAACTCAAGATGCAGTTCCTACTAAATGTATCATTCCTTCCAATACTTCTGCAAGTGGTGAGATCCTCGCAAAGCCATTTGCAGAAGCTCTGGTGGAGAAAAGATTTTTATAAAGTTCTTACCAGAGTACCCACTATGCCTTAATATTCCCTGTGGTTGGGATCCTTTCTTCCAGAGTTAAAAAAATCCATTAGGTTTTTATCATGAAATATTGAAAAGGTTAATTTGTACCCTAGGTTATACCACACATGCATCCTAAAATGAAAGAAATAATGGATAAACGGGATTAAAAACCCCTACAAATATGTTCTTCTTTTATAAATTTGTTCCTTCACAACTCTTGTACCAAAGAATGTTTTTTAGAATTGGTCCTAATATTTGTAGCATATTGGACTAGAAGAGTCCCCAGCTCAAAGCCTGTGTGCTTTATTAAGCTAAGTAACTCCGCTTATCATGTGCAGACTATCCTTTGGGTAAGGCTGCTACATAGCACCCAGTGACCACCCTTGTGTAGCGAATTATGAACTGGTGATCTGGGCTCTTTTATAGCTAATGGACCTGTTTTATTTGGTAAAGAAATTTCTATTTCAGTCATTAAGTGTAAAGTGAGAACTGTACCACTTTATGCTCTCCTGAAAGAGGAGACAGGATTCAGGCTCCGCCACCAAGGTGCAGTTAATAATTCAAAATTATGTGATGACAGAAGGATGGAAGAAAGAGTAGAAGGTTGCCCGAGAGAGCAAAAGTTTGAGTTGCATAAACAATATATTGTTCTCAGCAGCAATGTCACTGTACCAGGTTTGTGTGGCAAAGTTTTGGTAGCAGGGTGGCTACAGGGATGGCTTCTGTGAGAAGCTGCTGGAAGCTTTCCCTGTGTCTGATGGAATTAATGCCAGTTGACTGCAAGATGGGCCCACCATTGGCCGAGGCTGAGCCTATCTGTGACAGTGGGAGCACTGCTCGGATAACATATTTAAGAAGGGGGGGGGGGGGGGGGGGGGGGGGGGCGGGAGGAGAAACTGCACAACAGCAATTGCGGCTGAAGACGGGAGTGAGACAGTGTGAGACCAACAGCCCTGCAGACACCAAGTGCAGGAGGAGGGCAGGAGATGCTTGCTCCAGGCACCAGAGACTGCAGCCTGCGGTGAAGCCCCCCAGAGAGGCAGGCTGTGCCCCCAGCCCATGGAGCCCATGGGGGAGCAGAGCCCCCCCCCCCCCCCCCCACCTCCCAAGCCTGAGGAGGGCCCCATGCCAGGGCAGGGGATGCCCGCAGGGGGCTGTGACCCATGGGCAGCACCCGCTGGGGCAGCTCCTGGCCCTGTGGGGGAGGAGCCCGAGCTGGGGCAAGGCTGGGGACCCCCTGGGGCCAGCTGGGCCTGGGGGGCTGCACCCTGCTGGAGGGACCCATGATGGAGCAGTGTTTGACGAGCTGCAGCTGGTGGGAAGGACTCATGCTGAGAAGTTCTTGGAGGACTGTGTCCTGTGGGATGGACCCCAGGCTGGGGCAGGGCAGAGGGTGAGGAGCCCTGTCCCTGAGGGGGAAGGGGCGGCAGGGACAGCGGGTGAGGGACTGACCACAGCCCCATTCCCCATCCCTCCGCTCTTCTGGGCAGGAGGAGGTAAAGAAATTGGAAGTGAAGTTGAAACCAGGAAGAAGCAGGGGTTTGGGAAGTTGTTTTAAGATTCAGGCTTTATTTTCTTGTTACCCCACCCTGATTTGATTGGTAATAATTAAACTGATTTCCCCTCGCTGAAGCTGTTTTGCCTGTGACAGTAATTGGTGAGCAATCTCTCCCTGCCCTTATCCCAACCCATGGGCCTTTCGTTATATTTTCTCTGCCCTGCCCAGTTAAGGAGAGCAGTGATAGAGAAGATTGCGTGGGAACCTGGTGTCCCGCCGGGGTCAATCTACCACAGTCGCACACCACGCCTGCCCAGGAGAGGAGCTAAAAGGAAGCTAAAGGTGACCTCTTTCCCTATGACCTCAGAAGCCTGAAAAAACACAGTATCACAGAAAAACACAAAATGATACTTGCAGAAAAGCCTGAAAAGCTTCTGAATGACATATCCCAGGTGGATTCCATGCCTTCAGAAAGCATGAATTACATGTGTGTTGAGCCAAGAAACCCTCAGTCCTTGCTAAGACATCCAAGAGTCCTTCTTGGATATGAACAGAGGACAGCAGAAGTGCCAGGGTACTGCCATGATTTCAGCAAGTCTCTTCTGCCCTTTAGGGCAGCACTTTGGTGTTCAGGAAAAGCCACCCAGACTATACAGGGAGAAGTGGGAGAGACCTGCAATATCCACATTAGAAGTGGGCAAACACCACTAATTTGTGTTTACCCTCAATTACACCACTGCTGTGGAGATGAGCAGGATATTTATGAGAGTGCCTACCCAGTCCATTACTGCTGTGCATGAAGCATGTGACAGCCTGTAATGGAGATGTGAGGTGAATGCAAAGAGATGTTCTCTAATGAAAAAAGGATTGGATTCCGTTAAGCCTCTGTCAGCACCAGTCTTGAAAATATGAAAAGAAATAATGAAATATAATTAAAAAATAATTTTCTTCTAATGAAACAAAATTAAACGCTAAGCTGGCACTGCTGTATAGGAAAATAAAGCATAAGAGTATCAGCGCCAGGATGGCTTAGTGCTTAAGGGAGGAACAGGGTCAATCATTAAGCTCAGTCATGCCGCTTGCCTCCAGAGCCCCAAGAAGGATGCAGAGGTGAGGTGATGGACCTGCCCCACTGAAGAGAGGTTGGCTGGACACCCACCACCTCCAGCTTTCTCCTTCAGTTTTGCTACCAACCCTTCCCTGTGATGTTAAGCAAACCTTTCCCTCTTTCCCCGTACATCCTACATCTGCCTAGAGTGTATAGACTGCTGGATTGGACCATCAGAGTCCATCTGTATAGAGCTCTTTGCTCTATAGATGCACACAGAAGTCAGAGAAATGTAATTTCTGACAGGATTTGGAGCATGTGATATCCTTTAAGAATTAGCAGCAATGAGCAGAACAATCATGGTGGGTCCCTTATGTCCTCACCCTATGAAGAGCTGAGCTGCTCCAGTTTTTTGTCCTATTTATTTGATTTATCACTTAAGATACAGAGATGGTGATCAGTAATTTTCTAACAGTAATGTCTGGAAAACAGGCACTTTTCTGTCCTTACAGCACTGTATTGTAACATAGCCTTAATCCGAAATAAATCTTTCCCTTTTACATGAAAGCCTGGCTTCTACTCATCATTAATAGTAAATAGTAAAAATAGTAAAAATCTATTTCCTAGGCAAAGCAAGGCAGCTCCCATCAGCACAGATGTGTTTTTTTAAAGGATTTGTTTGATTTTCCTACTTCAGGTGACCTGCTTCCTTTTGAGTAAAATAAACTTTCAGTATTAAAATTATGAGCTTGATAGAGTCGAAGTCCACAAAAAAAAAGACAGTAATTTCTCTGTTCATCCCTATATAACATCCAAAAAATTTCACAGATTTGAAGAGAACCATCTCTCCTAGTGTCTTTTTCACCTCCCAGCTGCTGAACCTATGGGACTTTTCCAGCCTCAACAACATTTTAAATTCTAAAAGGCGTTACTGAGTCAAGATTATTTTTACAAGTCGAACTAATAACACATCCTATTGCACCAATAATAGAAAGGTCAGGCCATTCAGGCAAAAGCTACTCAGGGCCACTTCTGAGGCCAAAATTTGGAAGCAAAACTCCTTGTGTGATGTGCTGTAATGCAGAGTTCCCTTTGAAGCATCATAATCCTCTTTGAGGATGTGGTTTCCAGCTCCTGAATGCTCTATGACCAGGTGAATAAGAGCAGAATTTCAGCCTTCAGTGGGAATCAACTTTCATTTCTGTTCACATCGTTGCTTGTTGCATTTACCAAGACATAAATATACACATATGTATACAATATATATAATTATTGCAAGCTCCAGCTTTCTACATTTCCTTTTCAGATGCTGCTTGTTTGCAGAATTCCACTGTGTTCAGCTGATTCCCTGATGTCAAAGCAACCTACTTTTGTTGAAGAGTTTAACATAATAAGCCAGCAAATCACTCAAACTCTTTTATATGACATGGAAGCATCAAAGATGATGCAGAAATTTAATGCAGAAAATACAAAAACATTGTAGCAGATGAGAACTTACAATTCTAAGTACAGGAAAAAAAATCTATCCAGATGTCATGAACCAATGTTGAGAAACATTATCTAGTTTTTTTAAAAATGTTTCACATTTCCTGTTAATTGTCCTCAAGGAAAACTTTATCAGCAATTTCAACATGAATCTGATTAAATGCATTCAATGATACCTCACTTTGGCCTGATAGTTCCTTAGGGAGAAATCCATGAATTCAATAGTCTTTGAATCGGATTCCATATGGGAATTAGCAAGCAGTCTCTTGCTTACTGACATAGGCTTGAAATTGTGCAGAAAGGCTTTAAGTAGAGACTACAGCTCCCATTGAGTTCAGTGATGTAGGATAAGGCCCTCACACAATATTTCTGGGACTGAGTTAAAAAAAACCACACATCCAAGCCACACCCACAAATCCTTTCCTGAATCTCTAACTTTCGTAAATAAATATGGAATGCATCTGAATTTTTTTTTATTCTTTTATAGGAAATGATGATACAAAAGATATATTCACATAGAAACATATGGTTACATCCCATGTTTTTTGGTAGGGAAACGTATTATGGGAAGTCCTACAATGGAATGCATTTCTGCCTTGAAACATTGACCATAGGAGGAAAAAGAAATATAGGTAAAACCTCAAATTCTAGTGAGAAATTTGATAACTTCTACTGTCAAGAATGATTATGTAAGGACAATACAAGACTCCTGAATTTCAGTTATTGCTGTTTTAATGACAATAGATTGATGAAAAAAATGGAAGTCTGCTCTACAACTGTGGAGATAATACAATCCTGATCCAAGAGGCCTCCAATTTCTCATTTAAATTAAACGAATCTGGTCTTGGATGCCATTGCATTGTTTCTTTCCAGCATGATGGGAAATAGTCCCGATGGCTCTACTGTGTTGTAGACCAAGCTCTGGTAGGCCTAGTAGTGACTCCATCATTAAGATTTCTTTTGGCAGCTGAGAAGGTCTCAGGGGAAGCTGCCCTGCTGATTACCACCACATCTACACAGCCACATTAAGTGAATATTCCAAATGACTCACCAGCCATAGAGATTACAGACAGAGAGGCATTTAAAATTATTTCAATACATAATTTATTATTTTCATAACAAAGTTACAGAATTATCAATGATAAACAACAGCATTTTAACTTTAGGAAGAGTTTTACCTCGGTTATATACAAGACTTGGCCTTACTTAACTTTTTTCAGTAATGATCTGGAGGAGAGAGAAGCATTATGTTAAGGATAATCACTACTCATGTAAAACTAGGAGATACTGTCAGCTCCAGTGAGGAAGAGACATAGTGCAACAGGACCAAAAGGACATGAAGATGTGATAGGAAAAGATATGATTTTCAGATTAGTAGAGGAAGAGAAGGAATAAACCAAAACTGGCTGCAATACAGGAACAGCTACAAAATAGGATTAAAAGTATAAAAGGAGCTTGCAATATTATATGTGAGAAAAATAACAATAGTAATATTAGAAGTAAAAATAAGCAGAGGCATAGTTTGCTTAGCTGAGACTGAAATGTAAAAATGCCTGAGTCTTAAATAGCTGGTGCTTTATAAAAGTTTGTAGGTATAGTTGATGTCTTGCCTCCCTGTCTTTTCTTCCCTCCCTCCCTTCCATCCTCTCTTCTTTCCTTCTCCTTCCACCTCCCTTTCTCCCACATAACCAACTTTTCTTTGGACAGATCTTTTCCTCCTCCCAACATTCATGTATTCTTATCTTCAGCATCAAATGTGAGCAGTCTCCCTGCTCTCTCTCAAGCTGGGGGACCTTGAGGAGGTCCTGGGATTGAAGCGTCACTCTTTTCCTTGATGAGTGCTTTCCTGAGACTCCTGCTTCCAAGAAATGTGTAGTTGTATCCCTCCAACTGATGCTGCAGGCTGGACTTAATGTCAGAGTTTAAGCTTCAAAATGTTAAGTATAATAGATTGCATCTTTCACAGGATACATGCACAAGTGGTAGGTTTGAGCTGCTTCAACCCAGGTGTCCAGTGTCACGTGAAACACTGAGGGTAACCTTACCTGATCCTCAGTGGCAACTCCAGAAAGGTGTGGGGGGGTCTTAGATACTTTGTGGCATCTCAGCTGGCTTTAGGTACCCAAGTTTGGGCAGCTGAATCCCACCCAGTGAACCCCAAATTATTTTAAGTGGCAAATATGTCTACAAATACATTACCATGTGAGACCAGTCCTTACGAGGGTAGACAGTGGGAGAATTTTAGATGTCCACCTGCTTTTCTGCAAGCTAAATAGAGTTTCTGCAGGTCTTTTTTCCCTTTGAACTTCGGTAACTGAATGCTGTCTAGCTTTCACTTCATACTTTGAAGTGATGTTTTGACTCCTCTTCTAGCCTGCCTTTCCATCAACTTCAGCAAGCATTGGCTCAGATCTGTTTGTCTTTAATTAGACCTTGAGTATACTACATGGGACAGTATATTCAGGCAGATGCTGATACTCAGAAGACTATCTTTCAGTAGAACACACATAATTGAAGGATATATTTGGTTGAAAAGATAACTGCAAATATAAGAAAGAGGCTCAAAATTAAAGAAAAAACCAAACATTTCTAACTCTTTATACAGTTTTAAAATATCAGAAGCTACAATCTGCATGTAAATTCAGAGAACAGTAAAGAAAGATGTTCCTAACATAAAAACTTAAGCATAATTTCTTAGTCATTTCTTACTGATTACATGCCATCATATAGAACTAGAATTTTCTAAGTCAGAAGAGAATTAAATTATATAGACATGTTCTGGCATCTCCATGAAAGACAAATCCAAGAATAGTCACAATCAGGTTAAACATAAGGTGATAGAAATTAGGTGAAAATCAATATGTATACATATACAAATTTTTTATTTTTTTCTTAAGGTAGTTCTTGAAACAGATTTATTACTTTGCATTAATAGTTCTCTAATACTACTGCAGAAGGTCAAAAGATTTCCTGTCTTTATGTTCAGTGACAATTATCCACCCAAAAAACTTGAAGGAAAAAATGAATTGTGTGTACTCTTCTCAGTCAGATTAAATCTACCATGTTGCATCAACATTTTAAGAAATAAAGATTCCTCTCTTTAAGAGTCTTTAAAATTTTTTCTCTAAGAAAAAAATCCTTAGGATATTAAAATTCACTTTTAAAGTATTAAATGCTTTATTTTTATTAAAAATGCTGGAAAATCCTGGGTGAACTTCTAAATGTATTTAAAGTACTAATTGCTAAATTGTTCGGAGCTGCTGCTGTAGATTACTGAAAGCTATTTGCTGCTGCAGATTACTGGAAGCTGTTATGTGAGACTATGTGCAAAACTAAATGTGGTTAGAATAACTGAGAAAAAAGTGTGGGGATATGTGTTACATATCTAATTACATTACAAGGGAAAACCCACAGCATAACTATTACAGGGTGGCTTTTGGAAATAGCTTTGTTACTTTGTTTTTATTTCTTCATATAGGGAGGAGTCACTGCCACTGAGATTCTTGTTAGGCAGCCCTCCAAATTCTCAGTCCAAGAGGTCACAAAGTCCTGTTAAGTAAGAGTAAATAAAAAAAAAGGTGCAGTGAAAAAGAAGAATCAAAGCTGTTGTAGTTCTGTATTATTTATGCTGTATAGTCTGCTGAAGTACTGTAAAACTGTTGTGCCAGAGCAAAAGCTAAAGAAAAGAACAAGACCTTTTGGATAGCATAGCATCATACCAGGTGGATCTACATTAGCATTTCATTACAGATCATGGACGTGCTTTTAAAATCATTCTCTATAAACAAGTAAAGCTCGTACCATGCTTTGGTCTGCAACACAGGCTGGTGTGTTCCAGAAATCTGGAACACAAACCAGATTTCTTAATTTCTTTGATGAAATTAAGCCAGACAATTTCCTCCAGATGCTAAAGCACATTCAGTCCACTGGACCAGGCAAAAGCTACTCCATACTAAAATTTCCAAAGACAGAAAGTTTGAACATAATCTCCGATATCTAAAATAAAGAATCCCAAATCTGAAGGCACGTTACAGAAGTAGTTGCTTAACCGTAACTTCTGAAAATAATGATGCTTGAAGAATGAGTGCTTGTTTGATACTAAACACATATGAACTCACCACCACTATTCTGGCACAAGTGAGTGTTTTGCTTTTCTAGGAATAATCAGGTAACATTTTTCAAACCTTCATGCTGTCAAAACCACCATTTTGTGAATATGGAAAAAAAATGGTATAGAAGGCTAATGCATATGACAAAATACACTCAGAACTTTATATGACTGTTTACAAGACAGACCAGATGTGTCTCCAGCCCTCCCAGTCTGCATAACATTTATTTTCTCTGTTATCAGAATAATTCATTCTCCAACTATATTCATACATTTACTTCTCTGATTTGATGGAGACACACCCTTTCTTACATAGATTTCATTCGTTCATGTCCTCAGACCCACTCACTCACAAGGACCAAGGCATATATGTCTGGATGGATGGGTCTGGTCAGGATCCCTTGTTTGACACTGGTTACCAAGCCACCGTCTTATCTCTTGGGTTGTCCTTGACTGGCAATGACAAGCTGATTTTCAGATAAGCCTTTTATTTGGGACCATTGATGTTATTATTTTACCTGACTTCTCATAAGTCTTAAGCAAAATTCCCAAATTTCACTGCTCTTCGGTTTTCCTTTTTGGGTAGTATAAGATTCCAGTTCTCTTCTTCTCACTACAGCTTTGGATCACCTTACTCTTCCTCTTCTTCTTATCTGGCCATTTGAATGACACCATGGGCAGAGTTCTCTATATCAGTTAAGGGATATTATTTCATTAACTTTGTTTGTTGTTTTTTGGGGTTTTTAGTTTTGGGGGTTTGGTGTTTTGGGTTTTTTGGTTTTTTTTTTGGGGGGGTGGTGGTGGTGGGGTGGTGGTGGTGCCATTGCTGTTGATGCTTTTGCACACATGCACATTTTTATTCATACATTCTCCAGACCAGTCTTAATATTCCTGCTAATTTCTACATCGACCTGCCACCTGTCACCTTTCACATGCTACCAAAATGTTTAAGACTCTGCTGTCAGAGTCACTGACTCTTTTGTTCCTCTGTTACATCCTTGATTTCTCTGTGCCCTCTTCCATGCCACCCCTCACACTCGACACAGAACACCAACACAATCCACAAAGCTGCCCCAATGCACTAGTGCACCTTTCTCAGGTAAGCCTAAAAATGCTTAACGACAGTTCCAGTGCTGTGGGGAATGCTATTACCCTTCTAGCTATTGCTGGCTTTTATTTTTCCCATATCTCTTTTACTTCTGCCTCACCTCTCAGATTGAGATTTTTAGCTCATTGGGGCAAGAACAAGTTTTTAAAACTGTGACAGGTACTGTTTTCACAGCCAAAGAGAGCTCTCCTCTGTTGTTAGTTGATAGCACTCCTGGGGAAATTTTTAATGAATATGACTACATTTTTAAGGCTCAGTCTGAAACTTCATATCTGTGAACAGCTGAAATTAATTGGCCACTTGAAATTGAGCTGTTTTTAAGGAAAACATCAGTGTTTAAAAATAAACAATACCTTTAGTTTGGACTAGCCTAATTTAAGTAAGTCATTAGCTAAGTTTTTACTTCCTTCTCAGTCTTAAGCTGTTAAAGTAGATGATTATGACTTGGTTCTTCAACTGTTTTCCTAATTTTCTGGGCATTTCATATAATATGGAGAGGGAGGTTCCTTTTTTTTTTTTTTTTCTTTCAGTTTTTTTCCCTTCTTCCTTTTTGTTTCTTTTTTCTTTTTTTTCTTTCTAACATTTGATATGAAATATTTAGTCTTGAAATATGTATCTTGAATAATATAAGGTGAATTTTGAGTCATGTTAATATCCTCAGTGTCCAAACTACATCATAATTCAAACGTGGATGTAGTGCAGAACTCAGAGATTCAGTCTATGGAGTAATCCTTGTTTTCCATGCCAAGATGCTTCTACAGCCAGGAAAACCAAAATCCTTCCACTAGGCTTTGTTTACACATCAGAAGTCTGTGTCTGAAAAAAGTAGCATTATTTCTTGGACACATTTTTTTGCTTTTGCTGCCTAAATACAGATTTTGGAGCTCTTAAAGTTCTTGTTGATGAAATTCTAGGTCTTACCTGTGTAAAACTTCCCAATAACTTCTCAATTAATACATCATTGAGAATTCGGATCCACCTGCCACAACTGAGATTTTAAGAATATATTCTATACCTGAGGTTGTCGCTAAAAGGAAAGGATGCAAAGAAGAGAAAAAAGGAATAAAAAAGAGTATTCTTGTATTCTAAAACAGGTGATGAGACAGATTTTGTGAATCACCCTCTGAAAATGTGTATTTTTCACTGCTGACTATCAAGACAGCCTAGATTGTCCTGCTCAGATGTAGCTATTAAGTTTTGGATTTCCAAAATGAGGCGAGGTGAACGACGCATTACATGACTAACATGCAACAGTATTTTTTGGATTGACAGAATTCTAAAAATAAGTTGTGAATATAAATGCAGCTTTGAAAATTTCCTGCAAACTTGTTACTGCAAAGTCTGAATAAAATCAACATTTCTGATAATAATAAAATTATTCACTTGAATTTACATTCTTGACAAGGATCAGTATATCCTATACAAAACGTGACAGTAACCTAGAACAGTAAAGTGTAGAGAATTTTTAGTGCTGCCTAGTTATGACATACAGTCATTGGTATAATATAAGTTATTTTTAATTTTTTTTGCCATGTTTAATTAATTTTTTGGCAGAATATACAATTGCTTTACAAGTATTGAAAACATGGAGGTTAAAACAAATGTTAAATGTGCTTCTTTAAGAATAACGTTCTTCCTGGAAAAGAAGAAGGAGGAATTTTATTTGCCCTGAAGTAGTGGATTAGGCTGTATTAGCTCGGGGGTCAAGATTTAACTTTCAATATTTACTTGAAATTCTTCCCTTATATTAGTCTGGTACATGCTGAATAAGACACCAGTTGAGTTGTGACATTTAATAGAATGTTTAATGTAATGAATGGTTTCTTTCCAGCCACCTTAATCTAGGCACTAATTCAAATTTTAAAATCAGTTTTATAATGCCTCCCCCTGCATTAAAGCCACAGGTGCAGATAATCAAGTCATTTTTAAATCACTTCTTTTGAGATACTTTGAAGGTTCTGTTGTGCCACATAAATTTCCTGCCTCGTGCAAGAAATCCAGAATTCCCAAACTTCTTCCATTCCACTTTGCACTGCCAATAGATATCCTCTAGCAAACAACTCCATGCTTCTTTCCATATTAATCTTTGTACTTGGAAAAAACATCCTCCAAAAATGAATTTATCAAGTCAACTCCCTGGTGACAAAATTTATCCTGCAGTCTCACTTTTCTTGAGAAGCATAAGGGGAAGGATGAGGAGTGAACGCAAAAGTGATGGGCTGTCTTCATACAGACGTATCGTTCCCAGCAAGCAAATGTCGATCTTCTCTTTTGATGCCCTGAAATTGTGTGAGGCATTTCAAAAAGCAAACCTGCATTTTTGTCTTTAGCTAGAATTCAAACTAAATTCAATATGACACAGTAAATGTCTAAAGACAGAAAAGAGTAAAAGCAAAAAAAGAAGGTGGATGAAAATGACAGTAATAATTCACAGACACAATCAAGGAGTTAAGAGGTGCAAGATGCAGTCTGTCTGTGTAGCTGAACTTGTGTACTGATTGTAGATAGCAGGAATAACATTTAAGCAGATGTTAAATAAGATTGATACGACATTGGCCCCAGTGGAGAACTTTCACTCTGAATTACTGGCCTTGTCATTAAAGCACACCCAAAAACTTTGATCAGACATCAGCAAACCACCCTTTGGTGCTATTCAGTGACAGCAGTTCTGATATTTTCATCAAAACTCTTACATGGCATATAGTCTCACGTGCAGCTCCTGGATCAATAAAAACCTGCACTAGTCTCCAGTTGTGATTGAAAGCCATTGCCTGTGTGAGCTGTTAGTGTGAAAAGCTGTTTGGTGGTACTGGGGTGAAGAAAGAGGCTTAGTGAAGGGTAAATGGGCTCTTCATTATCAAGTGGACTTGATTCATTATCAGTCATTCAAAAAGCTCATACTCTGAAGACAGGTGAATGTCTAATGTGACTGACTGGCTCTCTTTTTCACTTTGGGTAGAGAATCATTCTCAGCTTTCATTGTGGCTTTGGCTCAAACACTCTTCCTGGGAGAAGTGTCCTAAACAGAAATGTTCCTTCATTTGGCAAAGAAATCCACAAGAGCTGATAGCCACACATCCATCTTGAGGTGCTCTGCTAAATAATCCCCTTTTACCTTAAAACATGTTGGCACATTCAATGACACTTTTACATACCTGCTGGAGATCTGCTTACCCAAAGGACTATTTCAACATGCTGTTAAGAGGCTCTGCTTTTCCAAAGGTGTCGTGCTCCTCTTGAAGTACAAACCTCTCAGCATTTGTACTCCTAGCAGGAACAGAAGCATGCAGACTGGTCTCCAGTCATTAGTTTGTCTATGTAAATATTATACAGACATGCATTCAGTGTCATCTGAAGTGCTCTGAGGTAGCCAAAACCACTTCATAAGACTGGCAGAAATAACACAAGACCTCTGGGAGACCCGTGCCCTACTAGAACAGTGAGTGGTTGCTAAATTTCTAACATTCAGGCAACTGAAGTGAGACCTTGGCATGGAGATCAGCTTGAGATCAAGACACCCATGTTTTGGTGTCTGAGTGCAGATACGTAGAGGTCTTCTTTTAGTCAGAAGAGATCTAGTCAAGGTAGTGAACAAATCCTAGTGAACAATTTAGCTCACGGTAAGATGAACACCTAGGGTTGGATTCAGTTGACTTCTAATGCCATTTGAGAGACTTAAGAGTGTCCAGGACAACATAGGATTGAAGATGTGACACAGGACCCAAGGTACACCTGCTCCTTCTGGAGCAGCATTTGGAAGTTGAGAGGAAGGGTAACAGAAGGAGGGTATTTAAATGTAAGTGCCTGAAGAAGAATCCCATCCATATCAGGTCACCAAGAACATTTTGAGCTGAAGATACAGGACTCGATCTGCACCGTGGGATGCTTTACAGGCTTATAAATATTGGAAAAGGAAAGTGAGCTTCAGCCAATCATGAAAAACACATGCATAGTCAAATAGCTTCAGATTTTGTTTATAGGTGTGTGTTGCCTGTCTTTTATCATTCGTTGCAAAAGCAATACCCTGGGAGAAGTTGCAGTGTCATTTCACTCATTTTTGTTTCTATCCCCTCACAGGTTTTTGTCTGTTTGAATCAAGTGACCAAATAACATGCCTTTCAGAATCTTTCCAACTTTCTCATGGCATTTTTCTAACTCCTCAAACCAGACTATAGTGCCTTCCTCAATGTTTCCTGAACCCACAGTCTCAACCCCATGCTCATCACTTTGACTCCACTGTCTTCCCAGACCTTTCTCTCATCTTTCCAAGCTTGACATGAGAGTTTTCTTACCCACAGTGTCCTGCAGACACCCTAATCTACACGGACAATTTACAGCAGTCCTCAGTCCTTGACTTCAATGGCAGCAGTGCTTGAACGTCATAAGCCAAATCCAATTCCAATACTGCAAATGCTCCAGGCTCCTTTTTTGTGATCTGTACCTCACATGAGGCTAGATTCCACACATTTTCACTGGCATAATAATTATTTTTTTCTTTTTTTTTTTCCTTTTTTTGAAGTATGCAGTCTGGAAATTAGCCATGGCTGAGGTCCAGCTCTAAGGATGATTGATTTTAGGTGGTACATGAGGAATTTGAGGAATCCTTTATCTTTTGCATCTTTTTTTTTTTTTTAACTCCTCCTGAAATGGATAAAAGAACAGCTTTTCAAGTTCTCTTATTGAAAAACATAAGAAGAATGAGATTCACAAATATCTGTTTTCTGTAGTCACAGGAATCTCACCCTCACATACTATGTCCTTAATTCCCTTCTTGTCCTTCAAAATCACTGTAGTTTTAGGGATAACCTTGATCTAGAGCTCAAAAGGAAGAATCAGCGACAAGTTGAAGCCTCTGTGTATCTGCAGACACAAGAAGCAACACCTCAGAAACTTTTTTTTTGCATTCCTCCTTTGCTTTCTGTTGAAGATTTACCCTTTTAACAGCTTGTAGGAAAGCAAATGATTTACAGCTATTTTTTTCCAGCTTCTGTAATCCACTTTCTTAAAAAACCAAACAAACTTAGAGAAGAAGATTTACCAATGAAAGAACCACTTTAATACTGATATGGTGACCTTTTACTCAGTTGTAAAGTAACAACTTTTATGGAAGATCTATGGAAAAAGTAGAGGCAAGACTGAGATGCTCCAGAGGCATCTTGGCCATACAGCTCCCAGCCCTGTCAAATGAACCATAATAGGAATTTATCTCTGGGGTGATTGCTATTGTTGTTGGTTTTATGCCCTCTCTTTTATTTTATGATTTTTATATATTTTAATTGATGTTATATTTTTTATTAGAGGTTTATAGGGATGTCTCAAAGCATATAGGTGTGAAAACAGTGTCTTCAGAAACCAGTTGTAGGACATGTCCCTGTTTCATAAACTACTTTTCATTTTTATACACAGTCATCATATCTCCTTTCTCATCTTAAACTGACAGTGTTTTTAACACTGTCTTATTCAGGCACTTGTTTACTTGCTGCTGGTGTAGGTTTTTAAAGCTGCAGATGTGTTAGGTTACACCAGTTTCTAAATCTGGGTCATTTTGGCTATTCGGGTTTGAAGATGCACACAAGTAGTTCAGGCAGCATTTACAAGAGGATGGGGCAAACAAACTGTAGCAGAAGCATGGTAGTATGCAACTGAGATGAGATGGATGATATAATCTTCTGCTGCCACAGTTTAAGACTGTATCCACAGTTTAAAATGCACATGAGGAAAGAAGAGTACACTTTCAGGGAAAGCTCCTGAAAATCGGTTCTTTCAAGAAATAGTGGCTACACAACACACTAAATTTGATCCTGGTTGTTACAGCCCGGTAAAAGCAGCATAGATTGTTTGCCTTGTTATGATGAAATGTAGATCTATTTTCTTATCTTTCTCATGAAGATTAGCAAGAACTTAAGAACACCATTTCCAATAATATTTCTGAAAAGCAGGTCATGTTAAGACCACTCCTTGCTTGTATGAACATGGGCCCACTTTCACATTGGCCAAATTCTATCAGAATCTAATGTTTCTTCTTGAAGGCACTTTCAGAAGCCTAGAGCACACCTTCCTAGGTATGGAGGCTCATGTGATGAAAACCTAAATCATGGTGACTTTCCAGTTTACTATTATGATTTTTTTGGACTTAATCGGAAGAATATTATTCAGTGATATGAAATAATTTCTGAGAAGAAGATGGAGCATTTTACACACAAATCCTCTGTAAGAGCAGCAGCTAATGAGCTCCCAGGCTCCTTGAGACACACTGCAATGTAGGTGTGATGTACCATGTGCATCTTATTCTCCAGAAAACCTTTCATCATATCTTAATCCCTCCTGAAACCCAGTTTTCTTTGTGTAAAATGGCATTCAGGGGACCCTTCATCTAAATTTTTTGTATACATAGAAGCAGTATGCAGTCTATTCCCAAATTACACCTTAAATTTGAAGATCTTTTCCCAGTATCTTTTTGCAACTTTAATTATTTTCTTCTTGCCCTCCTTGTACTCAAAAGGAAAAGATTTGGTTGGTATCTTAGTGGTGGTGGTAGTAGTAGTAAATAATATAATAATAGCAGCTATCTTCTCAGTATTAAAAGATTATGGTATTTCCTTTCTATCCTCTGGCCTATGTTTCAGTTGCTCAGAGAGACCTGGCACCATTTCAAATGCCTTAGTGATCCTGCCTGGTCTCCACCTCCTCACCTCAGCCTGCCCTTTGTAAATGCTAGGAATGACACAAGGCATCTCCAGTTTTCCTAGGCAGCCATGCTTTGGCAACTAAATAGATTCCCTTTTCTAGGTAAAGTAAATCTAGCTCTTCCACAGCAGTGTTGCTTTCTAGATCTTTCATTGTCCTTCCCTTGATCCTCATCTCTTTATATGCAATGCCTTGTAAATAAGGCTCCTGGTGAGCCAATCACTGTAATTGCCACCTGAGGCTTACATAGGCAATCCTATCAATACAGCCCAGGAAAGAATGTGTCCTTTTTTGTTCCAGGATTACAGCAAGTAAAATTTCAACAACTACTTTTTTTTTTCT
Organism: Falco naumanni; assembly: GCF_017639655.2. Lineage (NCBI taxonomy): Eukaryota > Metazoa > Chordata > Aves > Falconiformes > Falconidae > Falco > Falco naumanni. Next base: position 65,465,647 of record NC_054058.1, read on the forward strand.
TTTTTCCCCCACACTACTGTCTAGCTAGTTTTTTCTCTGTTACATGAATTTGATTTCGTTCTCAGAAGTGTAGCACCTTATACCTGTCTGTAGTAGTATTGAAACACCCATGAACTGGGTTTCAAACCATTTCCTCAATTTTTTTTTGTGCAACTTTCCATTCTGGTCTCCCCAGGACTCATAATCTGTCATGTTTTAACCTCGGCTGGTAATTAAGTGCCCTGCTGCCACTCACTCACTCCCCCCTCACCCAGAAGGATGGGGAGGAGGATTGGAAAGGAGTGTAAAACTCAAGGGTTGAGATAAGAACAATTTAACAGTTGAAATAAAATTACAATTAAAAAGCAGTAATAATAATAATAACAGTTATAATGAAAAGGAGGGAGGGAGGAGAGGAATGAAATCCAAAGGGAAGGGAGAAAAGAAATTATGCCCAATACAACTGCTCATCCCCTACTGAATGATGTTCAGCCAGTTCCCAAGCAGAGATCACTGCTGGCCCACCCCTTAGCTTATATACTGGGCATGACGTCCCATGGTATGGAATATCCCTTTGGTTAGTTTGGATCAGCTATCCTGGCTGTGTCCCCTCCCAATTCCTTATGCCCCTCCAGCCCTCTCTCTGGCAAGGCCTGAGAAATTAAAAAGTCCTTGACTTAGTATGAATGTTACCCAGCAGCAACTAAAACCATCAGTGTGCTATCAACATTGCTCTCCCACCAAATCCAAAATACAGCACTGCACCAGCTACTAATAAGAAAACTAACTATCCCAGCTGAAACCAGGACACATCTGCATTTTACCTTCCTACCAGCTAAACAACAATTTACAATTCCATCATTCAGATCAATATTGAAAAGCATAACTAGGCTCAGGCTCAGCAGAAATCTACTTGATAGTATCCTCCCAGTATGGCAGAAAATCTCTCACTGTAGCCCATTAAGATACGTTGATCAACTGCTGAAAAATCAAGTCTGGCCAATGTAGAGGAAAAGGAGCAGAAAGACATGAAACAAATGGCCTACAAGTAAGCGACAGAGCCCCTTGATGGCGAAAAGTATCTAAAGCAAAACTTAAGCTGAAAACCAAGACTGAATCTTAACACTGCATCAGCTGTCACTGCTTCATTCTTTTATGATTCACTGCTGCGCTGTTGCTGAGAGGAAATTACCCAAAACAGGATTTTGCTAAGAATAAATTTGTACTTAAAGGAAGCTCCAGGACAACTGGGCATCCTTTCAGATGAAATCTATGCAACTGTTCACTTCTTCCAAGCCCAGGCAAACAAAAAGATAATAAATATTAAACAAAGATAACTAATTGTAACCATCATGGTTTAGGACTGCAAATCTTAACAAACACAGCAACACAAATAGCGTGGGCTTCTCTTTTCAACTGTATTTTTCCTCCCTTCCACTCTGTGCTGAACCAGAAATGCTGTTCTGAGATGCATTATTTTGTTGGCTGCCAGTGTTATTACAGAGTCATATTATTTTTAAATTGAGATCTATTAGGTCAGCCAGTCATTCTCCCTCCATGGAAAGGATATACTCTCCCAAGAGGGATACATCCTATATTAAAATAAGACTACCTATTGATTGCAGAAAACCCTGCCCCTTGCTGACATCTACGTGTGTTACAGTTTGCTTTATCTCATCAAAGTCCTGCTGTATTGTCTTCTGAAAAGGTTTTATCACGGGTTATAGGTGTTCAACCTCAGTCCTATAGGCTGCAGGCAGCCCAGCAGGAAAATGAACCCAGACCACAGGCATCTCCTCCGACCACCCTTTCCTGGGGTGAACCATGAACAGGCTGCAAAACCAGCCTCCTAGACACTAATTTGTTTTGAGGTCCATTACATTAAACTTTTACCCATCTCTTACTACATATGTCAAATATGATGGTACTGGGCATGCCGAGTATAGTCCTGCAGCACACATTCTGCATGCTTAGTAATCCTCCACATGGCCATATTTACCACCCATATGCAAACTGACTTTCCCCCCAATTCATGTTCCTGCCAGGATGAATTTCTCACACTTACGCAGTCAGTCTAGAGCTTTGAGAAAGTATAAAAGTGCAACTTCTGGGTTTGCAGTGGAGTTGCAGGAAACTCATTAGTCTGATCTGCACAGGCTGTGATCGTTCCTCCCACCAGTTCAGACATTTCAGCAGAAAGCTCTGCCCGTCTGGAAATAAAACCTAGTGTGGGAACTGCACTGATTGCACCTGCGAGCCAGCAGAAAACAGGCAACCCCCACAGGGCCCTTTGGTTAGGAAATTCCCTGAAAGATGGGATATGTGAGTTTAAAAGTCTCAGCCTTATAGTTTAAACCTTGGGGTCTCACATCTGGGTGAAATTAGGAGGAACAGCAGGGAGAAAGTACAACCCAATGACTTCTGTGTAAAACCTGGGATATGAACAGGACTTATTTGCAACCTACATTCACTTCTGCTGTGAAATGGCCCTCAGGGACTCAGTTGTCAAAATACAGATATACATTCGTTACCAGATGGGGAGCAAAAGGAGCTATTCTGAAATACTCCCCATTCAGCACAATAAACATGAGATAATTCAGAAACGGCTCTGAAGTTAATCTGAAGAGAATCATGGAGAAAACAACTGCAGTCACTTTCAGATTTCTTTACTCTGCCAGAATGGCAGAAGTTAGTTGGTAAAATTTGACTTAAATATGAACATATATCCAAAACTGGAAAAAGGAAATCTGATTTTCATGTGCCCTGTGCTAGAATCAGGTGCCATAAGGTACTGCTGATAGTGCTAATGGACAAATAAGTTCCCTTTTAGTAGAACAAATCTCCAAAGGTAGGTGATACAGTACATTTCAGAACAGAACTGAGATTAAAGGTGACGTGCTGGAAAGATCTCACTTGATCTGTGAAAAAGACAATAAGGCCAGAAGTCAGTCTTGTAGCAGTGCTTAACATTTGTTAGTGATCAGTCACTACAAAGCAATGAGAATGTTGTTTTCCATTGTGCCATCTAGATAAGGCAGCTTACAATGAATTCTAGATCTCACTGCCTTCATTTGCCAATCATCCCACATTCACCCTTTCAAGCAAGTTAGGCTCCTTCATCATATTTTGCATGTTGCTGGGTCTCTGAAGATAATCTGTCAGTTTGCTGTGTTCTCCGCCTAAATTATCATAACTCGTAGGGCCTTCCTTAAATCTTACTCATTTTTGTCACTATCAACAGTCTGCTGCGATTTTCTTCTTAGCACTCTAGCACTGAGAAAGGCTGGGAAATATCAGTTCTGTCTGCAGGGAAAGGAAACGATAGCTGTCAGTCTGCCCTATATTCTAGAGAGCTCTTCTGCACCCCAGAAACAAAGCATTTGCTGGCAGTTTGACAGCCCTTTTCTTTTCGTTCAAATGAAAAATAATGAGAGAGATGAAAAGGCAGTCTAACCTGCATGAATTTTACTGAACTGGAATTACTTTCTTGTGTCACTGCAGGCAGAGGCTCAGCCACAGACTCATACAAGGATTTTAATGCAAGTTTTGGACACAGTTTTGTTATCCAGAGGAGCCATCCTTGGAAGTTAGGGGTGACAGAAGAGGATTAACTGAAAGCTCAGATTTTACATAATTTTGTACACTGAAGAAACCATTGGGCAAGAGACATCCACTGGCATGAGGCAGTAAGCACACAAGCACTTCTGTTTCCATATGCAGAAAGTGTAGGCGGCATTCCCAGTGACCACTTTCTCCTGCATCACTTTTCAAGCCCATCGAGACCATGGGCCTCCTGAGCCTGTGATCAAGACTGAGACCATGGGGATGGCCATTCATAAAGCTAGAGCTTACTACTATGAGTAGTAATTATTTAAATTACACAACTTTTTTCAACTATTAGTAAATTTAGTGGAAAATGGAGTTTTAAGAGGACTGAAAACATCTGCCTGTGCAGTTGGCATTAGGGTATAGTTGCAGCTGGAAAAAGGAAAGAATGCATGGGTATGTGATAAAAATACATTTTCATCAAACAGAAGTTATGCATAAAGGGGGCTAAGAACTCAAACACACGTTCACAAGTCATTTTGCATCAAATACAATACTGTGTATTGATCCAAAACACCTGTTTCCTTATTATGAACAAAACAAAACCAACCCCTTTTTTCTTCACTTCTTTTTACTTTTATGTTTGCTTTATCCAACTGAGCCCCTTATTCTATTTTCAAATATCTTATTATTGTGACAACTATTAACTGAGAGATAAAGCTTTTGTACATGCTTTTTAAACGTGGTACACATCCACTAAAGAGCTTAGTCTGAATAACGTAGTAGAAAGGATATAATAAAGAAGCAGCATCCTGTATAGAAGTGATGTTCCACATCCTTGTACTTTCTCTACATCCCTGATTACTTGGTTCTTTATTTTTATGCTGGGCACAGGATTTCAATCTTTAGAAACACTTTACCAGAATAGCTAATGTTACTAATTGCTTCATTGACCATTGCAAATTCAGGAATAGTCCTTTCACTGGAGAGGGAACTCAGCGTTGTCACTGCTCTTAACACTATTCTTCATCGTTTCTTAGCATTTCACTGTAGTCTGCAGGCTTACAAATATTCCTTAGCTTTCCTGCATTTATTGTCTGCAAACTCTCTGCAGAAATATTCTCCTTAAAGAACAAGGCAAGACACAACATTAGCAGAGGTTAAAGGAAATATTCAGCTGACTGACTAATGGAAGGAAAAATCAATTATATAGACAACTCTTCAAAATCCAAAGTCCTTTATGCTTTTTTTTTTTTTTGGTCCTTGGGGATGTTTTATGTAACATGGCTATTAAAGTACCTCAGCTCAACTGAAAATAGTATTGACTAGCATATTGTAAACTCTTATGGGCTAGCAACACATTTTTCTTTATGTTCAAGAAACTTAATTGTTATTAGGGGCCCTGGATAGTGCTTTTAGATAAATAAAAGTGCACCATTGTAAGACAGAGAATTTGAAAAGTAAGTTCTGAGTATGGCAGGAAATAATGGTAAATCACTGTAACTTGTAGTGTTTTCATATGAAAGCAGGGATGAAAAATGGGAATAAGCTCAGTGAAGGTATGGGAGAACTGCAGTGAAAAAGATTTTTGTCAGTGTTTGATATTGCTGCCCAGCAGCTCAGCTTCTGATCTGTGTTCTTGTAAACACAAATACAATACTAGAATCCTAATGGACACCGTGGAATGAAAAAAATATCATGAAAAAATTTAGGGTCAAGCTTCCTTTATGGTAATTCTCAGGAGACTAATTTCCTTGTTGTCCCTGTTTTTTTCTTTTTATATTTAATCAATTTATTCCTTGAATTCCTGAAATTGCTCAGTCAGTGTATGTTTTCGAAATATTTTTTTCTTGCCAGAAAAAGGCTGAGTTGTCAGAATTACCATAATCTTCCAAAAAACCCACCTCAAAAAAAAATGGTGCTTAGACAAAAAGCTGAAACAGAGTTTTTCAGTCTCATCAAAATGGAACATTTAAATTTTTTCCTTAACATTGCTTAACTAAATCACCAACTATAACATATTTTTTTTTAATTACATGTAATATAAAGTGTAAATAATGTTCCCATGGGTTTTCTGCTGGAGTATTATGTACTTTAGAACATTAAACTTCTACTGGAAAAGAAAACAAAAATTAATAGCCTAGAAAACAAAACACATGAGGATAGAGTGAAGAAAGAGAATGTGTTTAGTTTGGTGTCTCTGGATATGTAAAAAGATTGCTGAAAAGGGAAAGAAAATACAAAACTTTCTGTTTTGATTTTTAATGTGTATGTCATTACAGACACTACAAAAATTACAAAGTTTACAGTAAAGGAAGAAGAATTCAGGTTGAATGTGAAGAAAAAAACCTTACCATTAGAAAGGCTAACAAAGCTTTGGAATAGATTACTTGGAAAGGCACAGAATCTCAGCTGTGATTCGCTTTAAAAATTTGTACAGAAAACCAGAATGCTAGAAATGACAGATGATACTAAACTTGCATCAGAACTCAGGAATTAACAAGTCTTATCCTAGAACTCTTTTTTGCTAAATTTTCTATGATTTGTAAAGTTATTTGTTTCTTATTATAATACATATATGACAGTTACTGTTCATCACAAGCTTTTGCAGTTCGTTTGATTCCATTTATAATATCAGTATTTTCTCTGTAACAGGAGATTCAATTCTGAACCCCTTCTAATGGTGCTGTTAGGGATCTAAAGACAAAAAGAAGGGTCAAAGGGTTATATGCAGCTAAACAAATGAGGGTTTCCAGAGGAGACTTTCTTGCCAGCAAGAGAATTACAAGTCACTGCATGGAAGGTTTTAGCAACTCTTGTTATCCATTAATAATAAAAAGAATATTTATCCCATGCAAACATGGTTAAAAGGTCATGCAATAACACTACTGGGAAAATAATTTTATATATTTATAAATATATCACATTCCATCTCAAAAGAAATCTTTCTTCAGTAGTAACGATTAACAAATGCTTTGACTGAATTCCAAAATTTGTTAGTTTCCTTAGATCACTATATTGTCCCTAAGACTTCAGAAAGAATTACCAAGGGAATAAAAAAGGGAACTGGAGAATGTTAAGAAACAATTATATCAATTGTTCTCTGGAGCCCAAACATTTGCTTATGCAACAAATAAAGTTAGTGCTAATTGCTCCATGAAACAGACGTTTCAAATTTGGATTGTATCCAAAACATGGGTGCCTGCCTCGGTTTGCTCTGCCATAAAACTGGTGCAGTCTTCTGCTTGGATGCAGCTATTAGTGTTGATGCTTCATCTTCCTAAAGACCACTTGGCTTCCATGGGGCCTGGCACTTCAAAAGTTTGGGGAACAGGTATTTTGTGCTGAAATCTCTTAATATTGTGTCACACTGTCTTTAGAGTAGACAGAAAGTGGCAAGGAGAGCTGTAAAAGTGGCACTATTACTCCTGTTACCAACAGTAGGGCTAGAGCTTAAGGGTGGCCAAACCAGGGAGAAGCATGTGCAAAGACAACACAAACTGTGATGCGTGGATAGACCTTAAACTGTCACTATATGCCCATAGTTGATTTTTCTGTTTTCAGGGGAGTCTTATCTTTCAAAATTTGCTAAGTGGAATTTAAGCAGTGAAATTAGATACATTTCCAATTACTCTTGATATTGTGGTAGAAGAAAGTGACCCCCATCAATTAGGAGGCTCCAATGAGACAGGGGTTTTCCAGGCACAGAACAGAAGATTCTCGCTGCCCTCAAACATGAAGCAACGTTGGTATTACACAGTAGTTGCTTTATAAATATGTGGCATAATTTTATTTTTCTATTTGCAGTAAGTGGTAGACAATACCTATATTTTGTCATCTGGAAATCAGAAAAAATAAAGGCCAGCAGTTATTTTTTCTTTTATGTACCACATACACATTGAAATTCAAAATTATTTATTGTAAATGTATTTAAAATACTTTTACTTGTCTTCATGCCCAAGAATGTGCTTCATTTACTTACTATAAAGTTAACAAATGCAAAAATGGCTCTTTCCTAAAATGTTCATTTTATGAAAAACCTGCTTTTTTAGATTACTTTCACCAGCACCTGTTTATTCTCTACCTGTAACACCTAAGTATTAGCATCTGATAAGCATTAGCACGTATAGACAGATGAATCCTTTACTTTCTGTTGTGTATTTGTCTTTCCTCAAAGGCACCTAAGAGTTATCAAGCCTCTTTAATACTTGGACACTAAAGGTTCTGCCCAGATTTTTGCCTTCCTTAATGCCAGCACTCTGAGAAAAGGTATTTTTTCTTTCGTTTTTTAAAATGTAGACCACCATGATATTAAAAATAATTTAAAAGTATATTTCTATATATAAACTTCTCTACAATGTGGCAATAACCCCTCTTCTCCTGGTCTGAATTCCCTCCTCATTACATCTAGCTTATCTTCTGTTCCCTTGTATAAAGGAGCCTTCAGGGTTATATTTTTTTATTATTAGCTCTTTTCATCCACAGGCACAGCCCGTCTTTTTCTCATCTTTCACAGGAACAGACCTCACAGACCTCACTTAGGCCACCACTGCCCAAGCATTCCAACCATATAAAGTTCATTGAGACATGTTTACCTAAACTTGGAAATCTGCACCCTTATCTGGATTTATTTTGCAATCATTGGGGAAAAAAATTATTCCAGATCATTATTATGATTTATGATACTTTCAATGTGAATAGGTGAATCAGGCCCTAAAGTGCCTATTTCTCCCCTTTTACTCTGTCGTGATTCTAGTTCACCAACTGAAGTGGGAACGTCAACCACACCCCTTAGTCTGCACAAAGGGCTCCAAAGACCTGCTGGTTGCTTTAGCTGGCTATAGATCTATACAAAATTAGATGAGGAAAAATGCAAAAAAAACCACTTAACACTTTTCTTCCAGGCTTATTTTATTTTTTTATCATTCCTTGAACTTTCATCAAGATTCTTATTATTCTTCTGCACAAGTTTTGTCTTTGTAATTATAAGGGTGAGCTGAACTCATATTCCCCTCTCCTCAGACATTTTTTTCTTCCTGAGCTGGTTAAGAAATTTAAATGAAAGGAATATTTTGTCATTCTGTTTTTCCTTTCTGCTTCCTCTATCTCTGAGTCTCATGCTCTGCTCTTCTTGACTAATCATAAGCATGGATTACCTTAGTCTTTTGTTATGGCATTTTTCAAAGAAAAGAGACAGTAGAAAACAGATTCATTTATATATTAAAAATTAGATATATTTTCATATTTTTTTCTCTTCCCAAGAGGGAGGTATTCAGTGATTTTGCTTCTCAGTGTAATCTTGTTCATAGCTAAGTCTCTCGGATTCAATCTTTTTTCTCCTCCATCTAACCATGATAAAATAATGCATAGCAGAAGATAGTCAAGAAACATTAGGATACATACTGTTCCAAAAATGAAACTTAAATTCCTAAACCCTGTATAATGTTATCATAAAATTAATGAATGAAGCATGGTAGCACAAGAGAGGTAAAGCTAGAAAGAAAACTGAATTCCAGGTGTGAAATTCATATGGCTTTCTTTTCTTTATACCACACCTTTAAACCTCCAAGACCTTCCTGTCGAGAAAAATAAGCACTCAGAGAGACAGGCACAGTTCAGGTCTTTTAAAGGACATTTTAGCTTTGCTTTTCTGTTTTGTTTTGTTTGGTTTGGTTTGGGTTGGTTGGTTGGGTTTTTTTAATATACTAAGATAACAAGTGAATTCAGCCCAATGTAATTCTGCTTTTTGCGTGGAAACAATATATCCCTTACCAGTGCTTTTTCTATGCATGGCTGGGGATATTTGTGGTTTTTCTGACCAGCAGAGTTTAAAGATGCAGAGATACTTTTAGATTTCCACTTAAGACAGTATGAGGGTATGTAAAGCAGCTGTGCTCCCCAAAGCTGCAAACAGGCTTTTAGACTATCTGTTGCTGAATTCCAACATTTACACTTTTTCTGCAGTTACAAAACTCCTAACATTTCTAAATTCACATTTTTATCTTTCCCACCACCTGAGAATGCCATCTGCTGTTTATCTCAAATATATCCAACTTCCCATAGCACATTTCTTTAGGATGTTCTCAAATTCCATTTTGATTGGACTTTGTTTTTCATTTTGTTTTATTTTTGGCTTATTTATTTAGTGATGAAACTGTGCAAAGTGCAAAGCACACGTGGGTTTTGCTGTACTTTTCCCTTCCATTGGAATCTGTCAAGCAGCGGATTTTAAACAAAAAGGACAGTTCTTTGTTTGAATTGGTCACAATTCATATTAGTACCTATGAAGCGATGGTTCATGGGGATTAAGTCACATTTGAAATGCTTATTCTTGACTTAAGATACAGACAGTGCACAACCAAGGATCGAGATACCCAGGGCAGTTATTATATATTTTCTACATAATATATTGGTTTGCCTAGCAGAATACATTGTGATGCATTTTTCTAGGAGATGCTGACTTCTTGAGAAGGGTTTTTTTTCTAGAAAATTGTGTTCCTTTCAGAAGAAGTCTTGTTAGGTAGCCCTTTCAAGCTCCGTGTGGAAATCAAGTCAGAGTGGACTCTGATAACGGCACACTTCAAATCAGAGTGAAATGTTGATGAGTGCTTATGCCCCTAAGGCATTTTAATGTGGACCCTTCCTCAATCTATTCTTTTAGTGATAGTTCAATTTAATTCTTTAAATAAATGTGAGATTCATCTAATCTACGTATAGTTTCTAAAAACCATCTGCCTAACCATAGTAATCAAGGCTTCAGCCACAGTCAATTGAAAGAAATAGCTGGATGGGGCAGGTACCTGTCTTTTAGGATGACACAAACCTTTCCCTGACACTGCTTCTTATATATGGCTTTAGAGGAAACTTGGACCACTTGCTTCATAAAGCATCTACATTTTAGATGGCTAGGCCTAAAAAAAAAAAATGCATGAAAAATGAAATTAAATGGGGGCCAAGTCACTATCGGTGTGCTCATAATGCCAATATTGGGGCCAATATTGTTTAACATCTTCATTTATGACCTGGATAATGGGTAAGAGTGCATCTTCAGCCAGTTTACAGATGATACAAAACCGGGAGGATTGGCTGGCAGGCCAGATGATTATATCACCTTTTAAAGGGACCTTGATAGGCTCTAAAAATGGGCCAACAGGAAATTCATGAAGATTATCAAAGAGAAATGCAAAGTCCTGCCCATAAGACGGATCATGCATCAGAACATGCTGAGGACTTTTATTATTGGGTAGAAATGCCTAATGGGAGTTGGGGGGAACAGTGAAGGTGGAGTAAAGAAGACAGAGCCAGACTCTTCTCAGTGGTGCCCACAGACAGGCCACGAGTTAATGAGCACAAACTGGAATGCATGAAGATCCACCTAAATATAAAAAACACCTTTTTTTTTTTTTTTTTTTTTTTTTTTTTTAAACTGGGACAGATTGTCTAGAGAGGTTGTGAAGTCCTTGAGATATCCAAAACTCAACTGGACATGGCTCTAAGCGACCTGCTGTAGCTGACCATTCTCAGACGGGGGAAGTTGGAACCAGCGATCTCCAGAGACCCTTTCCAGCCAAAGCAATGCTGTTATTCTGTGAAGACCCTGTGAATTAGTAACTTGTCGATATTTCTAACCCAGGTCTTGCAAATCTTAATTAAATGCCTACTCTCTCCCTCTCTTTCTAAAAAGACTTTAAAGACCTGAATTTCTGGATGCAGCAGAAGACAAACTGAGGCTGCAACCTCAGCCTTCTCTCAAATCAGAAATTTTATTGTACAAACTATCCCAGTCTGGGGTTCTCACTCAAAGATACTTCTTGGAACCTCCTGCTGTACTTGCTCTAGAGAAATGTTGATCTTCATTGAGCACGCCAGACATAGGTATGTACTGCAGTTTGGGATGACCCAGTGTACTCTAGACTGCTGTACAGGGCTGGGAGATGGAGACTTGCATTGGTAGAGGTTAAATGATACTATATGTTTATGCAAAAGCAGCTCAGACTCCTGGTGCTTTATTTTGAGAAGTTGCTGGTGTAAAAACTAGTCTACTACTAATTGACACCTGTAGCAGTAATGCTTGAAAATGCTGATGTCTTTTAAAATGTACTGAATAACATAAATATTTCAGTTGAATTTGTTAGAGGCCTATATTTCTTGTGTAGTGAGCATGTGCAGAGTACAAAAAATGGGAATTTGAGCTTTTCCTTAGATCAGGATGAATTAGTGAAGATCTTGGTTTAATTCCTGCAGTGGTGGCTTCTTTGATTTTATTTTTTTTTCAGTTAAGTGGAGAGAGACTTCATCCAACATCTAAACCGTGCATTTCTGAAAATCTTGCTTTAAAAACATGCAGGATCAATGAGAACACCAAGATTTCAGGCTTGGAGCAGGAAGGATTATCTAGTGGGTAGAATATAAGCCTGGAAATTAGGGGACCCAGGTTTGGCTTCCTTCACTGTCACAGGTGTTTTATGTTATCCTAGATAAGTCATTTTGCCTTTCTGTGCCTCTTGCTCCCAATTGTCAAATAATTCTTCCTTCTTTACCTCCGTGGGATATCATAAAGCATGTGAAGTGTCCAGATTTTATAGTATTAGTTGCCATAAATGTATCTTAGGCTGTCAATTTTATGTTGGTGAAGGTGTATCTTGTTAAGAGAATCCAACAGAGTTGTTTTGTCATTACATTGCATAACAGAACAGAGTCAGCTCGCGATTTTGCAGAAATATAGATGAGGGGTTTGTGGAGTTTTGTTTTATTTTGTAGAGTTTTCTTATCACAGGGATGGGGGCAGGGATGAGGGAGGGGGGAATGAGGGGAAGAGCCTGGGTGAGAGGTGAGGCAGTCGGTCAAGATGTGCTGCCTGCTGCTCCCAAGGTGTTGGAAGGACTGAAGGCAATGACTTTGGTTTCTGACAGACATAATCATTAAAGCCCGATTCCGCCTTTATAAGCAGCAGCAGCCACCAGCCATGGCAGGTTTTCTAAGTCAACTGTTTGTTGTCCAATACAACTGTTTTGATATTCCTAAGCCCAGCTTTGTAGTAAAGGCAGCATTGCGCTCAGGCATTTGAGGCTCAATTTAATTTCTTAAGCAAAGTACCCCAAGGCTTGTAAGAGACCAGCACCTCCTTGGAAAGGGAGCTGAAGATCAGTTACCTTAAAATGTCTTGAATGACCCAGAGTACCAGTTGTTAGATTATTGGGTCAGAGCCTTGTTCTTGTGTTTTTAAAATTTATCTGAAATCAACTCAAAATACACCCACAGAACAAACATTGTCTCCACTGTTGCTTTCTTCTCTTAATTGCAAAGTGTAGTCAGAGCACCAGTTATGATGCTCATTTCTCGGTTTTGATAATTCTCACTTTGGGGATCAGGTTCTTCTGCACAATAATTAGCTTTATGCAGAACGATCAGAAAACATGAGCTTTTAGGGATGGAATTTATAGGACATTAGATGTCTTGGGTATCTAATAACCTAACTGGAGTTAGGAGCCTAAACAACTTTGTTCTTCTGCCCTTTATTACTCCAGTATTATGGAGAGCATATAAGAAGAAGAAGGAGAAGAAATGAGGAAAGAATAAATAATTCTGTCAATCTAATAACTTCCACCAGCCAAACCAACCAACCAACCACAGAATCCCAATTTCAAATAATCTCAAATGGAGGTTTCTAGCCTAATTTGCTCATGAGGATGGATGAGTGGTTTTTCCCTAATTGATAGTTTCGAATGGGAGTATGGACTTTTGTTCTCTGATCATCTTGGACATTGTTAGAGTAATGTTTCAGTTGATAGTCTGGCACTTCACTCTCCCTTTTTTCCTCATACTACAATTTCAGAGTCAGTTAAGTCATCTGATGATGCTTTTTAGTTCTCTTATAAATAACAGGTTTGCAGAATGGCAGAACTGCTGCTAAGAAATTATAGCCCCCCCAGAGCAATTTGGACATTACTTTGGATGACTTGCACATGTCTTTTATTTCAAAATTATTATTGTGATGTTTTCATATAATCTTTTATTAAATTGAGAAGTTAGCTTCAGAAGGGCTACTGTAACTATAACCCAGTTCTGTACAAACTGATTTAGTATTGGCAGTGTGTAACCCTATACAGTTCTGTTTCAGTTCCTATTTTTTTCTCAGATTAATAAAAAAGCAAACATACACAAAAGAAATTAGATTAGTTTTCAAGCAGAAAAACATTTGTATGACAAAATCACATTATTGCAAATATCACAGTTAACTCACTTTGTGCTAAGAGATCAGTACAAATATCTTGAAACATCTAAGTTACATGGAAAAAAATAACCTCTACCCAAAAGATGCCAAACATTTCTCTCCCCACACCACAAAGGCACATTATCCCACTGATGACACTTGCAAGGTTTTTTGTATCTCCTTTGAAACATAAACTACTTCGGTGGTATTTTTGTATGCTATAAAAAATTACTGGCCTAATGGCAAATCTTCAATGCATGCGTAATGAATAGCATAAGTTTTCCATTCAAAGGTCTTTAGAAACTCTTAAGAACACTAAGAAATAAGTGAACCTGCAAACCATTACACATTTTCTCTGAAATTGGTCTGTAACTGTTTATCAGTTTCTTTACCAGTTTGGGGTATACAGTAGGCTAAAACTGAGTATGTCTTGACCTGGTTTTGAGTGTTCTGTCTCCTGTGAGACTTATAACCTGGGAGAGCAAGTGACCTATATTTATGCAACAAATTGTACCAAATGTCATGATGACACCCTAGAACATCTAAGACATTCATATATGGCTAGTAAATAGGACATCAGACCCATGGGAGACCAGTGGCCTTCTGGAGCAGCATCGGGAGACCACATCTCAAATGGGACCAGGTATCCTCACGAGAGTAACTGCATCACTTCTGGGAAAGATTCTTTTCATCTCCTTTAGATGTCTACACTGAGATTAAATGAATCTTAGGTCTTTATCAACCGTCAAAGATAGAGTGATTAACTTCTTACTGACATTGAAACTATAACTGTGGGTTTCAGTCTACAGATGAGGGATCTACAGATAGGCATAAAAAATAAGTTTTTGCCAGTGATTAATATATCTATACTATCTGTATGAGATTTTGACTCTTTTCAGTCAATGAAAATCTGAGGCTGTATTCAGTTCCCTCAAAACTATTAGTTTTGCTTCAGACAGTTGAGGGTTTCCTACAAGTCCATACATGACTGGCAAGTAGGACACTGGACACAAATGTAATGTGCAGTTTCTGAGCAGTAGATGGAGGCCAAACAGGAGATTACAGAATACCTACTATGACACTAGACACCTGAATACACCTAATACTGACAACTGAATCCTGTCCTCACCACCTGTATTAATTATTGGCTCAATTCAGCTACTTAGGTATAGGCATCTTGAGTCTACTTTTAAGCTCCCTGTTTGGCCTTCATATGACTCTGCAGAAGGGTACAAGTCTGCTATTCATTATATCTGCTACATCATATGCATGTCTTACAAGTCCTGCTGCGTCTCATATAGTACTAGACATCTAAGGATGTGCTACTGAACCAAACTCAGGAACCCTGCCTACTGTAGCTGAGAGCAGCCTGAGGTCAGGGGCTCATCTTGCTCGCTGTAGGTTGATGGGGGTCTGTTGAAGAAATATGTGGCTCGCATCAAAGTACCAGAGACAAGCAGATACACAACTGTGTCTGCTTTATGTATCAGCAGAAACCTAAGGTTTTTTTTCACAAAGGTCATCACAAGCCTAGATCTGGGTAGAAGGCAAGTTTAGGCTTGGTGGATATGGTCTGAGACATTTGCCTTTATTTGAAGGCCACATCCAAGTTGATAGCTAGGGATTTCAATTGCTCTTTTTCCATAGCAATGGTCAGTAAAACTTCAGACTTCAGAGGAAGTAGAGATGAGTTTTTGTTCATGCAAACCCACCAGAGTCAGGATATCTGAAAGGCAGCATAAGTTATAGAATAATTTGGTTAGATGGGATCTCTGTAGGCCATTGGGTCCAACTCCCTGCTCGAAGCAGGCCCATCAGCCTGCAGAAGCCTACAAGCCCAATGTACAAGAGATACGTGGAAAAAGCTAGTGGACTGCAGCATAATCATCTTTCATACTCCTTTCAAGTTGCTGCTTTGAATGGACAAGTCCTGGTAGACAAACTGAAGCTAATCTCCTTGCCTTATTTCAGCTCAAGTCCTTTCTTTCTTCACTTTAAAACAAAGCTGTTCCAAGCCTGAATGAAACCCCTTTGCCATCCTACTGGTTTCAATAAGACATAGTAATGCCCTATAGTGACTTCTTTTTTTAAGTACCTATTTTAATTTACAGTGCAGTTTATTAGATGGTAACAGGATACACTTACAACAAAATAAATTAAAGTGAAATAGCAGAAGGTTTGAACCAATACACCAAGAAAGATAGACAAGTTCAGAACTAGCAGGTGCTTCATCGCCTGCATGAGAATTCACTGAAGAGGAGCTGAGAGTATCAGGAGTCTCATGTGTTAATGCATAGCCTTCTGTAGCCTTCACATTTAGGTAGAAAGCTTTTCATTCATTCAGTGAAGCATCATGCAAAAGCAAACTTAAGAATTTATGTAAACAGGGGGATAAATGTTTAGGCACAGACTGTGAGCTGGTGTAAATGCAACTTTTTGTTTCTCCACACCAATTCCCATCGGGACTTTCCAAGTTCTGCTGTAGTCTCCAGCACTGACATCTCTGAGTGAGTGTTTTTACCCATAATCTGTATAGAAATTATTTTTGAAAATGTAGAATGTTTATTAGTATATTTATATAGGAATTGTTTCTAGTAACAAATATGTCAGGTTTTGGTTTTGTTTTCGGTTTTTTGTGGTTTTTCTGATTGTTTGTTTGTTTGTTTGTTTGGTTGGTTGGTTGGTTGGTTGCTGTTTTTTGGGTTTTTTTTAATTGACCGTTTCATATGGCTGGATTTATTCCCTTGAAACATAAGTATTTAATTGAAAGATATTATAGATTCATATGTATATATTTATAGATAACAGATTTTAGCTTGAAAGCAGAAGGTTTTGTTCTTCAGCCACAAAAATGTTAAGTGCTGCATTTTATAATGAAAAATGGAAAAAATTATTCAAAGGAAAACAAAAACATATTCTCTGACCATTTCTATTAATAGCAGCTGGTTTTCTTATTTGAAATATACATGGCAATCCTAAGATGTAAAATGCAAAAGGCTTTTTTTATTCATAAGAAGTTTCAGGAGACAAAGGGCTTCTCTGCATTTCACCAGTGTGAAGCAGACCAAAACTGCGTACTTGGAAATGTAGCACTATCTGCAGTGACTGGGTGCAAAACTATTTGAAACTGCTCATTTCTTTTTCTGGCTTAGCAAAGCCTCTGATCATCCTGTAACTATAGCAACATAACCACAAGCTGTTCAATTTTAGACACTTTTTGTGCATTGTCTATTTTTTTCCAGAATATAAAAAGATAATGAGATACAGGCAGTCTGCTTTGTTTGCCTTGTTAAGCTATATTTAAATAATAAGTGATAAACAGAATGAATTAAAAAACCTCCTGTCTCTAAATGCTTTTAATGTTAAATTCATTTACCTGAAGACTTAAAGGAGGTGCTATGTTTTCCTGAGTGTAGGCACACTGTGCCATTTGAAAAGCCCTAGGGGCTCCCACTGGGTATCCAGTTACCACAGCACAAGTGTAGATGTTTGAGAGCTTGTAGGTGGCTTAGGTAGAACTAGACATCTGTGTCTAGGTAACTAAATTGCACCAAAGACTGGTCATATGTTTTTTGAAAGATCCTTGAATCCTACCAGCAAGGTGACTGGATATTTCCTTATGTTAAACATCCAGGTAATGGTAAGATCCAGCCTACTGGAACACACTGGACGGTAATGTAGCAGGTCCCATGAAAACCAATAGATTGTTTCCCCCCCCTAAAATTTCTTCTTTGTAGGCTTCTTGAAATATTGCAAACTAAAAAATCTGAAGTGGAATTTAGGGATCTGGCTGTGAAGTAAGAGGTTTAATTCAGCTGCCTGTACAGAAGGATCTTACGCAGTTGAAGAAGCCATTTTTCCCAAAGCTGGAGTGATGCAGGTTTCCTGTAGGTCTTGTGTTATATTTGCTAATCCCATGAGGATGCCTCAGATAGCACACAGCAACATGCAGTTCTGCAAGGATAAATCAGCTGTAGTGCTCATGCTCATAATGAAGGTTCAAGCTATGTAATGAAGATCTAATCAAAACAGTCAGGAGCCAAAATCTAGAGACATATATATAAGTATATGACTCTCCACCTGAGTTGATTCAGTGTATAAAACTGAGAACTAAAACTATTTGAGGTTTTTTAGGGTACATGATAAATTACACAAAGATGACAAAACACTATAATGAAGACATTTCCTTCAGAGCAGCTGGAGGAAAAGCGGAATACCCCAGGACATTTCAAATGCCATAAACAATTTAGAAACTGAGTGAAGCAGTGGACACTTGTGTGCGCAGCTATAAACAAAAGAGGTTTTATTCATTCTTTTAATCACATCAAAAAGATGCAAATAGTATGCAAAAGGATAGAACCTGTGAAAAATGCCTCCTATTAATATTACAGTCAAAAAACAAAAAGTGAAACACTTAGATCACACAGATCATCATATTTCTAATACTGGCAAGAGAAATAGAACATTTTAGGAGTGCCAAGTGAAATGCGCTGGTGTTGTAAGTCTCAAAGCCATAGACAGGCCCAGTAAAAGCCCTACATTCCTCCAGTTAGAGAAGAATTCTGATTATTTTCTGGCCATTCAAGATCCAAAGAGTAAATCAGCACCTGTACAGCGTGGCCATTCACAGTTCATTGCTGGACTTTCTTTGTAATCATTAGAAAAAAAGAGAAAAGTTCAAGGTGCAATTCACCACAGCTAGTCTGTTTTTTTCAGAATAGATTAAATTACATGTCCGCAAGGTTTAGTTCTCTTCATATTAGCAGAGGACAGAGTGATCAGAGCAGAGCAGATGCCTACCGTGAGTGACATGGACCACTCCTAAAGAAAGAAATTATTTTGCAGCATGTTTCCATCTTGAGCCCCAAAGTCTGCGAAAGTAATATATGTCTGCAATTAAATGGATCTTATATGACTACATTAGGATTCTGTCTATTTTTTCACAAATTGTCCAACTCAAACTGGTATGTCTTTTGCTTTTTCTAATCATTCTGATTATGTAAGAAAAGTCTCACACTATGTCTGGGAGCAAAGCTGGTCAAACTTTTGCTTGGTGAGATAGTGGTTTTATCTCAAGTGAGGTCCATGGCACTATTCTTGTGGAAAACTGAAAAAGTAACTTATTTGCTTTTTGTTAAACTTTTCAATTTTTGAATTAACTCCTCCAGATGAAGTGCATGAAAAGATGAAAAGCTCCCCCCCTCCTTTTTTCTGTCATTTCTAGATATTTTTATATTTCTAGATATTTTTGTTCAAACACACACAGACACAAAGAAAACTTTTTACATCTTCTAGTCCTTAATTTCCAAATAATAACACATTATCTTAATTTTATTTCTTGCCTGTAAGCATAAAAATAAGATTGCTTGTACAAATGAAGTTAGGCAAGAACATAATTGTTTACAAGACCAGGGATGCAAGCATCCCTTTAAATCAAGGTTTCTTTATCTCTTTTTTATTCTTTTTTTTTCCTTCCTGTACTACTTAAGTAAATTACTAATATCCAAACAGGGGGAGGCGGGGGGGACACACGGATGGACAGACGACGGACGGGGACAGGACGGCAACGACGACGACGAACCACTTATGTTTCAGATATTCTGAAATCAAAGAAAGAACTAGATTAAGTGATTTATCAACATATCTAAACCTGTAAAGAGTGAATGATCATAAACAATGACTAAATAATAATATTTCAGTTACGCAAGGGCAAAATTTATTCACACTGTATCATATCACATATGCGATCATAAAATTGAATGATTGCTCAAAGATCATTATCAGAAGAGTCTAAAGCCAGCATTTCTAATAAGGATTATACATAATCAGATAAATAGCTATGAGCATCTGCAGTCAAATTCCTTACCTTTCTCCACTGCTCTCCGTGTTATTACAGTAGTTATCAAAAGGCACAAACACAGTTTTGCATTCTCTTTTAGTCGCAGATCTTCCAAATCATCTTAACCCCATGGCTAGTCACCAAAACAGTTATTAATCTGCCTGCCCTTTCCCTACCAATTCCCACCTTCATGACCTCTCAGAATTCAGTTCTGCTTCCATCAGACAGATGAAAATAGTAACTAGAAGTATTTCCTTGGGGCAGGCAATTCTGACCAAAAGTCCGTGCGATTTTTTTTCCTTCCTATCCTTTCTCTGTCATGAGAATGAGGAGTTGCATACCTGCCCCCAGACAGCTATATGTTCTTATTCCAGAACACACTTGCTGCCCTTTTTCTGAGGGACCCTAATCCTCATATTAGCTCATACTCCTATGGATAGAAGCTTCACACCCTTAAGAAATATGAGCAGTGTTAAGTCACCCTCACAGTCTGGATATTCAGATTACACACAGCTAAGGGTCTTCTCTGGTGAGCCAGTGTTACGGCTTAACCCCATCCAGCAACAGGTACCACACAGCTGCTTGCTTACTTCCCCCTCCCCCTGCAAGGGATGGGGAGGAGATTTAGGAAAAAGGTAAACTCATGGGTTGAGATAGAAACAACTTTAATTAATTAATTAATTAATTAATTAATAATAATAATATAAAGTTGATAAAGAGAGAAAGGGAGGGAGGAATAAAATCCAAAAAGGGAAAAAACCAAGCGGTGCACAATATGGTTGCTCACCACCTGCTGACTGATGGCCCTGAGCAGTGATCATCAGCACCAGCCAACTCCCCCCGGTATATACTCAGCAGGACAGTCTATGGTATGGAATATCCCTTTGGCTTGTTTGGGTCGGCTGGCCCTGTGGTATCCTCTCCTGATTGCCACCCTTCTTGCTGGCAGGGCCTGAGAAACTGAAAGTCCTTGAGTTAGTTTAAATGTTAGTTAGCAATGACTAAAACCATTAGTGTGTTGTTGTAAGGGCCCTTTCTGAGAAAAAAGCTTTGTCCATTGCCTGGGTGCCGGGCTGCAGGGTGATTCTGCCTGAAAATGTGGTGAGGGAGCAACTGGCACTAAATCTGGCTCCCTGAGCTCACCTGCACATCAGTTCTGTGCTCACCCGTCTGCAACGAGGGGCTGCCCAAAGCCCCCCCAGCTTAAACCCTGAGCTGGGAAGAAGAGACCTCCTCAGGTGAGCAGGGGGGAGTAAACAGCTCGGTGGGGTGTGACCTGGCTGCCAAGGTGCTTTGCTGCACGTAGGCACGTTCCAGGGCAGAACCTGGGTGGATGAGCGGTTGGGTATAACCAGCACTGATGTATGCAATGGGGGATCTCACCTGGGGTCCGGGCCTTCATGTGCCACGTTATAAACATTATTCTCATCTTAAATCCAAACGACAGCACTGTACCAGCTACTGAGAAGAAAATTAACTCTATCCCAGCTGAAACCAGGACAGCTAGAGAAGAAGGAAAGGCAGAAGAGTTGGACAATGTCTACCTATTGTTGAAGTAATGCTGTTGGGCAATCAGGAATGTAAAATTTAGGATGCACAAAGGAGAGAGATCAAAAAAGTGACTTGTTCACAAGATCCTACAGCTAAAAGTTTGGTCTATGTGAATTCACTGTGAAGCCAGGAATGTCATGGGGTAGAAAGAAGGCAAGACAAAAGGAATCTGGCACAAGTAATTAGCTTCCTTGCTTAAAGAGGATAGTCTTGAGGCTAATAAGAACATTCCTATGTGTGAGTTCTTACCTGAAAGAGAAAAAACTTGAATAAAACTTCAATTCAACTCCAACATGCTATAGCCAATACTTCTGGGGGCGGGGCTGGGATTTTTGTTTCAGCACTGCAGACAAATGGTATGTTAAGATTATATTGTTGTGGTCTTGCTAGAGTAGTTACCAATAGCAAGTAGGAAAAAACATAATTGCCCATTCAGAGATAGTGATTTTGCTAATAATCTTGTTTCAGCATGTTAGTATTTTTTCTATAAGCTACTCGGAACACATTTGGAAAGTCTGACTAATGACATGTGAAATCATATATACAGTAAAAACTATTACACACTATGAAATGTGTCCTTGCGGTGTTATTAAGTGGCCTGCTTCATTACAAATACCGTATAATAATCATGGCTGATAGAGTTTAAACAAGAATTCACTGCAGTTTGTTTTGGTTCAGTAGAGATAGCTATGTCAAAGGTTTTGTATTTAGCTACAAACATTTAGGCTTAAGGAGAGAATCTAAGGGTAACTTGTATTGATGCAATATTACATTTTCTTTAAACTTTAACAAATACACCTGTGATTTAACAAATTCACCAGTGAATGTGAAAACATAACACAATGTAAAATACTGAATATAAATACTTTAGGATTCAATACAGAGACCTTTTTAGTTCAAGTTGTGTTTCAAACAGCTGCTGTACCTTATTTATGCAGTATAAACAACCTATGAAATGACAATTTAGGTTAGCCTGTATTCATTCCTCTCTATACATGAATTAGGAGTGTAGAAAAGTACTAGCCCTTGATTTTAGGTGTACAATTCAAGTCAGGTCTTGGGCTTAAACAAGATCTATATTTCAGATGTGAGTTTTGACTCTGTCCTTTCTTTAATACTGATTTTTGTTGGTTGCTTGTGGTGCTTTTTGTTTTCCCAAGAATGGCAGCAATTAAACCAGTACTAAGGGAAATGAAACTGATCGTGCATTTCATACATTAGGAATTGATTTAGTGTTAGGATTCCACTGTGGAAGGAAAAAATGGCTGCTGGGGAACCTACTCTGGGCATTGCCTCCTCAAGACATTACCAGATTCTCATTTCATTTTACGTGTAGAGTTACTGCCACTTAGATGTTAATATTGTACATGGGGCATTACTGACTGTGTGTGCTATGTGTTTAATTGCATTGAGTAATGGTATATAAAGAAAGAACTACGGGGAAAATATGGGTAATATTCCTTAAATTGATATCACTGTGGAGTAAAAGTGAATCCCTTTCTTAAGAGGGAAACAGATGTTGATGCAGCACCCCTTCTCGGAAGCCTCAATCACTTGGATAGACTTTTACTATAGTGAAGATGGATATGAAGGGTTTTCACACGTTTCAATGTGCTCATCTTTGCCTTCAACTTCTATCTTGGTTCCTCTGGCAGAACAGGTCTGTTGACTGCAAGAATACAACATTTCTTATCTTCTTGTTAGATATGACCATATACTTCACTTCAATATCACTGAGTATTGTCCTAGCATGGTGGCATGGAGAAGTGGAATTTTGTTCATTTGATGGATAACATCTTTGCTTTTATTTATTCTATTTTTTTTACTAGCACAAAAGATATAAACCATATAACTGCATCTTAAGTCCTTCCAGTCAACGTTTTCCTGACATCAGCTCTGAAATAAGTAACTTGCCTTGATATTTAGATTAAATTTAGAATACAGGAACTTTTTTTTTCTGAAGTCACCAGGAAGTCTATGGGATCTGTTGCTGCAGAAGACTATTGAGATGAATACTTTGGATTCTTTTAATATTAAATACATTGAGATTGACATAAGATATGCAGTAATTGACCAAGTTTCCAGCTTGTTTCTAACTGAGGCTAGTGTGTCACTGTGATATGCTGTCAACAGATCATCTTGCTTATTGCTGATATGGATGACTGAGTTTGTACTTGCTACCTGGTAAAATAACTAGGGGTTTATATGAGAAATGGCAGTACCGTTAAACTTAATGTGCTTTTTTTTTTTTTTTTTCTATAGGTCAATAATAGATCAACCCTCATCTACACATAAAGAAAATAAGAAAAACCTCAAAAGTCAGCAGAGAAGAAATAAATCATTATTTAACAGTCATGGCACAGAGCTCTGCAATTTTTGAGCAATTTTCAAGGACTGCCCCAGACCTAATACATTAAGGTCCTCCATGCCAAAATTCATGATAACCAAAACTGCAAGGTCCAGATCAAGAACAAATAGTCATAGTTAAGTATAAATAAGAAACACAGGTTTTAGACTCTGGTCAGATCAAGAACAAATACCTGCAAACTGATGAGGTACAAATCTTTTAATAGCAGGAATCAAGTGCACAGATCAGACTACTTTTTCTAATGACATGTAACCACCTGATTTTTCTCTACATACCAATTGCAGCCACGCACTGGAAAAATGAGCTGCTTTATGTCATTAGTGCACTGATGACTGCCAGCTCAAATCCCTTTAAATACTGGCCTGCCCATCCATATAAAGTAATTTTGCAGAATGCTGCAGGAGACCTTTACCAAACCCACATGTACCAAACGAGGAACAGCGTGTCATCATTTGGCATTTCAGAGCATGGGAATCCATTTCAGAGCTATTACGTCTCCCATGTCCCCAGAAGTCATCAGTGTTAAAGGAGGCCACATACTTCTTTAAGAGAAAAAAAAAATCTATTTTGTCTATCCATTACATAGTTCCAGAAACTGAACTATTGAAGCTATGTACTATGCCTCATCCTGAACTAGACCAAGATGGATTAAGGGAACCTGAATACTCCAGATTCTATCTGTTTACAACTTTCTCAGTAATGTGTCACAGGAAGGGTAAGCTAGGTATAAGGCAAGAAAGAAATCATTAGGGTCTGTCCAATATTTTCTGTGAACTTTTTGGGGCAGAAAATTGTGTTTTCATTGAGCGCATGTCTACAGTGTCTGCTTTCCCCAATCTTTCAGTTTTTGTCAGATAACGAAAGCTTCGGGATTTTCATCAAAAAGGCAATTTTCCACAGGAAAGGATTCTGTTGTTTGACTGTATCTAGAAATTACCAATTTCAAAAGATAATTTGCTAAGCTAAGTCACAATGAATATGATTATTTACAACCAACACTAGTCCTCACTGTGAAATCTGAACAATATTTACTAAAAGCAGAACTTATGTGTATGTGAAAGCCATAAAGTGAACAAGTCCAACACACCTTAGCATCTTGTAACTGCATGCAGTGCTCTGTGAAATTCCCATTTCTCCTAGTGCAGTATCCACCCTTTTTTTCCCCCTCGCTAGTGCTTGAAATAAATACTCCTCCTCTGATGTCAGTATTCAATCAAAATTGGTTTACAAATGAAAAAGACAACTTGAACCAGAGAGTGTAATTTGAATAATAATCAAACCCTTGAAGTTAAATGTGATGAGAAGGCTGTTTAATTTTGCTTTAATTCTAAAATGTTAGTGCACAGTAACATTTAATTAGTCATCTTGTGAGGAAGGAATACACCCCATAAAACTTTTTATGTGTTATCACTATAAGATGCGCACACAAAAAGGATATCATGGAACAGATGATCAGTGTTTGACTTCAAGTTTCATTTTAATCTCTAATTGGTTTGAGACCACTAGCTTTTCTGCTTGACTGAAGGCAGAACTGGAACCTTGTAAAGCAGGCACTTTTTTTTCATTTCTTCTGTTTTAACTGTAATAAAAGAGCCTTCCCAATTTCCTTATAATCTGCTTCATGTCAATTCCCTCAGGTAGCTGGCTTCATTCTAATTCTATTTTTAAACAAAAGTTGTTGGTTCTTGCTCTTCTTAGCTACCCTTTGCTTAACCTTTAATTTGAATCTGCCAGTCTTTCCTGTTTGTCACTTAGAAGAAATGCACTAGTAAGTAAGAAACAGGTTCTTTGTACAGAAGAACAAAAGTCCCTTTTTCCTTTATTGTCTCATCCTATGCATCTTGCTGAATATTCCACTTTGCTGTTATATAGTATCCTGCAACAAATCCATCAAAACCCAGAAAATGCAAAACTTGAGATTGCCAGGATAATAATACTTCAGACTAACAGTGTACAGCAGCACATCCCAGATTGAAATCTAGCTCTTGTATAAACCTGTGCCAGGGTGGTAATTTCCTTCATTAGGTCAGAACTTCATTTGAGTCTTTATAGGAACTAGATATTCTCCTAGCGATCTTTTTTTTCTCTCTTAATTTATGCATCATTCAATACTGAAAATTCAAAATATTAATTAAAAAATATAAAAATTTACACACACTTACCCCCAGAATCTGCAATATCTTACATCATCACTTTATAACCATGACCTAAGCCACACTTTTTACTTCCCTTTTAAGACTTTAGGTGTCATTTAAGACAGACATTTCAAGCAGTTTTCCTGTACTATAGATCTGAATATGGAATCTGAGATTACTTCTCTTTTGCAGTCAGGGCTGTGAGTAAAACAGCAGGTATTTCAAGATTCAGTGTAACTCATGAGAGAAACCAGCTGCTACTAAGCTTGGATAGCTAAGGATTGGAGTCAGGAAGAGGACAGGCATATAATGATGAATTGTAACCAAAAGAGATTGAAATAACCTGTAGGTAAAAAGTCTCTATAAAGCGTATGTACCATGCACCTTATACATGCTCTTAGCAAAGAAGTAAAATTCCAACTCTTAACTTTTGTGGGACAGCAATTTTTATTTTCCTATGAAGCAATAGCATCTGCTCTTTTATTTTTTTTTAACATTATAGTTATTGAAATGAAATGTTTTATGTCATTACTGGTGTTCTAACATATTCTAAACTCTTCTTTAACTCTTTGCCTATTGATTTTACCTGGAGCCCATTACAGTCAACAGAAATTGCTGCCCTGCTGCACTGGAAGGACTTGTTTTCCCTGTTACTCAATCCCCATGGAGTTTTTAGCACTGTCTTAACTAGGAGTAGACCTTATTTTTAAATTCATATTCTTGATTTCAAATACAAATGCATATTTCATTAAAAGATCTGTTTGATGATAATAAATATTCCTCTGGTGGATGACACAGCAGTGAAAAAATTGTATTCCAGGTGGCTGGAATTCAAGGGGTTTGCTAAGAAGAAGCTTCATGCTTGTGCTCAAAACAAATCAGGAAAGCAACAAACCCCTATAAATTAGTTGATAAAGATTCTGTTCTATCTGTATTTTAGAAGTATAGTACAAGGGATTAAAACCACAACAAAAAAGGTGTAAACATTTCAGAAAACAATGATTGTGTCATCTAGATACTATGACCTCTGTATAAAGAGTGAAAAAAAACCCTTGCAGCTATTTAAGCTAAACAAACTAAAATGAGAGATGGAGATATTTGATTTCAAATATAAGGAGAATAATTCTGCAAAGAGGATGGAGAGATACCAGTTTTCCGTGTTCACAGCAGGTGTAACACAGAAATAAAGGGTTAATCTTCAGCAGAGAAAAAAAAAAATCTAGTTCAGACAACAGGAAAATTTCCTGACAGGGTGATGAAGTACTGGAACAGATTATTTAACCTGCTCTGAAAGACTTCTAAGAGAAAAACAGGAGTTAAAGTGGCATGGTATAGCTGATCCATTACGGGTCAAAAAGCTCGATGAACTCTGTTCTCTGGCCTCTCGCAGCCGGTTTTCCTTGGATAAGAAAATGTTTTTCTTTTATAAATAACATTTAAGGAAACTGCCTTTGTTGAAAGGGAAATATTTTGCAGGAATGTGCTAGATCGGGTAAAGATCTGTTGAGATTTTGATTGACATGATTTTGATCTGATTTTTTTAGTTATTATTCTGCAATGATAACTTCAATATGCCAAAGGAATATCCAGAACAAAACAAAGTGGTTTTAAATTATTTGAGGGGTGGGGGGTGTTTTCTTTGGTTTGTTGCGTTTTCTTGTTTTTTTCTTTTTCTTTTTTTTTCTTTTAATTATTATTATATAATTAGATCTATAGATCATTCAAATGCAATGATTAATTCAGGTTGGGAAAGTAATCAAGTTTTGTGATGCCAGCATGTCCTACAGAACTTTGTATATCAATTTATCACTATATAAGAAACATACATGTTTTCAGTACTTCACTCTGCCAAAGGAATATATTTGCTGGTGTTAATTTCTAAAGCTTCTTTAGGTTTTAATAGTATGTGAATTTTGTAATATTTGGGGAATATTATATATGTACAATCTACAGGTTCCACTGAACTTTTTGGAAGTGTTATGGTATGTCAACCAGGAGCTGGAAAAGTTTCAGTCTTTCTGGAAGAAGAAATAGTGTATCTAAATGATACTACATAATGAAACATAACTTTTTTTTTTTTTTTTTCTGTGAGACATTCCACTAAAACTGACTGTACTTTAACTAACAGTGTTCTCTTTTTTTCTATAGTGTATCCCTCTCTGTGTGTTTTCTGCGAAGAAAATAAGCTCTTCTGGGTCAGGATTGTCTCTACATATACCAGGTAGCCAATGGAGAAAAAATTTAATTTATCTAACACCTCTTGTAATATCATTTTAAAAGTCAACACCATCTTTATTTGAACACATAGAGGAAAAAATACATGTATTTTTTGTGTAGCGCTAATGAAGTTTTCTAGTTGTTAATGATAACTTCTATACACACTGATTTAAGGCAATGCCCTGGCTCTGTTCTTCTTTAGAAGAATGCTTGTAACTTACAGTGGCATAAAACTGCTACACATGTAATAAAAAATAAGCACATGAGGAAGGGAACAATTGACTGTGCATTGAATTTGTAATTCATAGGTGATTCAGCAACATCCCTGAAAATTTCCATTGAGATTACAAATTAAAAACAACTATTCTGAGTTACATTCTTATGTTCACTGAAGATAATTAAAGATGAAAATTTCAGGGTTATGTGTCATCTTTCCAACACAAAGCCTCGTTACTCAACATTTCATCCAGAACAGGAAGGAAAGAAAAATAAAATAAATTAAAAAAAATAAGAAAAAAAGGACCTAAAGAGGGAACATGAAAGACAGTGTCTATATAGAAAACTAACATCTCTCCTCCCTCCCTATGCTCCAAACTATCAGTACACTCACATAATTCATACCAGGGTAAGAAGGGAAGGTAGTTAGCCACCCTATGGGCAGCCTGTTCCTTCAAAACTGTTAGTAGCCTTGCAAGTGGAAGAGAATTCAGCTTTGGTTTGCACAAGGACCACTGTACCTTTGGCTATGTTTTCCATCTATTTTGCTGAACACTGTAGCAAAATAAGACTAAGTTTTGGTGAAAATAGATGTTTTGGTGCAGTTCTGCTTGTCATAGGAGGTGTTTACAACAGTTTTCACTTGATTGAATCTTAAGGTGGGGCAGGCTTTATATAACAAAACCTTCTGAAGGCTAATACTGCAACCAAAATTAAAAAAAAGAATTTTCAAAGAAAATATATTTGCAAAATCGTGGCAATAAACAAGCAGAGCAAGGGAGAGAAATACCACCACTACATGTGCACAGTTCATGTTTTTGTAGTTGATGTGTTTTTTTCTCAATACAAATTGCAAGCCTTAGAAAAACATCACAAGCCTGCAAGATCCATATTATTAAATTCCACTTCCATATCTGAAGCTACTCTGAAGTGATTTATAGCCATACTTGGTCCATTAGCATCACATAGCTTTATGCTTAATGACACCTCTAATGACTGCCTGAAAGACACTGCAAGTCAGCAGCAGGAGAGAGAGCAGAAAGAGCTATAGGACCTTCAGAGCTGACAGGGTAAAGAACGTGCCACCAGTTAGGGCCAAGATGGTCTTCAACACTGCACCACACTTATTCCAAGCCTACCCAAAGTAAAATTAGAAGTGTTTTTTTAGAAAACATTAAGCTATAACTTTTACCCTATCACAGAATGGCTCCTTATCCCCTTATTCCCCTGGCTGATGGCCACTTTGGTGTGTAAGCCAGGACAGAAGCTGAGAGGCTGTGGTGCAGGGCATATGGCACCTCCACTCTCAACGAATTGACCACCTAGAGAGTGGGTTAACGTCGGCTTGGTTTCCTTCTCAGTCATCCGTGTCCTTTTTTAGAAATCACACAGGGCCATGTCATTTTATAGGTATTTTGCCATGTGTATGTTCACTACATAGTTAATATGTACTAATACATATTAAAGACTTAAATCAGATTCTTTCTTTTTTTCCAGCTCAGGTAATAAATGAAAATCTACATTACTATACCTCAGCCTATATATATATATAGGCTACATATATATATATATATATATATATATATATATAAAATACTCCATGACTGTATTAATATCCCAGCAAAGTCATGGTCCCCATATTCCCATAGGCTTGCCAATTTACTTTGCGTTGTGTGTGGACACCAGGAGAATGACTTCTTCATCTTTTGCACAAGTGTCACATTCAGCACTGCTCTGCATGACCCTCAATAGCTGCAACATGTTCTGAAATGCCATGAACTTTTTAATTCTGAGGCTCATAGATAAGGATTCTTCAAACTTAACACAAGGACAAATATTATAACAACTGATGGTTGGCTGAGTGGGAAAGCATAAAGCTGCAGGATCATTATTACTGCTTCACTCACATACTTGTATCTTTGAGCATAAACTTAAGAGCACTTAAGACCAAATAGAAAAAAGCAGGAAGCCACCTTTTCTAATTTCCTCACC